>NC_092250.1:10443117-10740499 GCF_036320965.1 Panulirus ornatus
TTTTTTTTTTTTATTATACTTTGTCGCTGTCTCCCGCGTTTGCGAGGTAGCGCAAGGAAACAGACGAAAGAAATGGCCCAACCCACCCCCATACACATGTATATACATACGTCCACACACGCAAATATACATACCTACACAGCTTTCCATGGTTTACCCCAGACGCTTCACATGCCTTGATTCAATCCACTGACAGCACGTCAACCCCGGTATACCACATCGCTCCAATTCACTCTATTCCTTGCCCTCCTTTCACCCTCCTGCATGTTCAGGCCCCGATCACACAAAATCTTTTTCACTCCATCTTTCCACCTCCAATTTGGTCTCCCTCTTCTCCTCGTTCCCTCCACCTCCGACACATATATCCTCTTGGTCAATCTTTCCTCACTCATTCTCTCCATGTGCCCAAACCACTTCAAAACACCCTCTTCTGCTCTCTCAACCACGCTCTTTTTATTTCCACACATCTCTCTTACCCTTACGTTACTCACTCGATCAAACCACCTCACACCACATATTGTCCTCAAACATCTCATTTCCAGCACATCCATCCTCCTGCGCACAACTCTATCCATAGCCCACGCCTCGCAACCATACAACATTGTTGGAACCACTATTCCTTCAAACATACCCATTTTTGCTTTCCGAGATAATGTTCTCGACTTCCACACATTCTTCAAGGCCCCCAGACTTTTTCGCCCCCTCCCCCACCCTATGATCCACTTCCGCTTCCATGGTTCCATCCGCTGCCAGATCCACTCCCAGATATCTAAAACACTTCACTTCCTCCAGTTTTCCTCCATTAAAACTCACCTCCCAATTGACTTGACCCTCAACCCTACTGTACCTAATAACCTTGCTCTTATTCACATTTACTCTTAACTTTCTTCTTCCACACACTTTACCAAACTCAGTCACCAGCTTCTGCAGTTTCTCACATGAATCAGCCACCAGCGCTGTATCATCAGCGAACAACAACTGACTCACTTCCCAAGCTCTCTCATCCCCAACAGACTTCATACTTGCCCCTCTTTCCAAAACTCTTGCATTTACCTCCCTAACAACCCCATCCCTAAACAAATTAAACAACCATGGAGACATCACACACCCCTGCCGCAAACCTACATTCACTGAGAACCAATCACTTTCCTCTCTTCCTACACGTACACATGCCTTACATCCTCGATAAAAACTTTTCACTGCTTCTAACAACTTTCCTCCCACACCATATATTCTTAATACCTTCCACAGAGCATCTCTATCAACTCCATCATATGCCTTCTCCAGATCCATAAATGCTACATACAAATCCATTTGCTTTTCTAAGTATTTCTCACATACATTCTTCAAAGCAAACACCTGATCCACACATCCTCTACCACTTCTGAAACCACACTGCTCTTCCCCAATCTGATGCTCTGTACATGCCTTCACCCTCTCAATCAATACCCTCCCATATAATTTACCAGGAATACTCAACAAACTTATACCTCTGTAATTTGAGCACTCACTCTTATCCCCTTTGCCTTTGTACAATGGCACTATGCACGCATTCCGCCAATCCTCAGGCACCTCACCATGAGTCATACATACATTAAATAACCTTACCAACCAGTCAATAATACAGTCACCCCCTTTTTTAATAAATTCCACTGCAATACCATCCAAACCTGCTGCCTTGCCGGCTTTCATCTTCCGCAAAGCTTTCGCTACCTCTTCTCTGTTTACCAAATCATTTTCCCTAACCCTCTCACTTTGCACACCACCTCGACCAAAACACCCTATATCTGCCACTCTATCATCAAACACATTCAACAAACCTTCAAAATACTCACTCCATCTCCTTCTCACATCACCACTACTTGTTATCACCTCCCCATTTGCGCCCTTCACTGAAGTTCCCATTTGCTCCCTTGTCTTACGCACTTTATTTACCTCCTTCCAGAACATCTTTTTATTCTCCCTAAAATTTAATGATACTCTCTCACCCCAACTCTCATTTGCCCTTTTTTTCACCTCTTGCACCTTTCTCTTGACCTCCTGTCTCTTTCTTTTATACATCTCCCACTCAATTTCATTTTTTCCCTGCAAAAATCGTCCAAATGCCTCTCTCTTCTCTTTCACTAATACTCTTACTTCTTCATCCCACCACTCACTACCCTTTCTAATCAACCCACCTCCCACTCTTCTCATGCCACAAGCATCTTTTGCGCAATCCATCACTGATTCCCTAAATACATCCCATTCCTCCCCCACTCCCCTTACTTCCATTGTTCTCACCTTTTTCCATTCTGTACTCAGTCTCTCCTGGTACTTCCTCACACAGGTCTCCTTCCCAAGCTCACTTACTCTCACCACCCTCTTCACCCCAACATTCACTCTTCTTTTCTGAAAACCCATACAAATCTTCACCTTAGCCTCCACAAGATAATGATCAGACATCCCTCCAGTTGCACCTCTCAGCACATTAACATCCAAAAGTCTCTCTTTCGCACGCCTGTCAATTAACACGATTTCCAATAACGCTCTCTGGCCATCTCTCCTACTTACATAAGTATACTTATGTATATCTCGCTTTTTAAACCAGGTATTCCCAATCATCAGTCCTTTTTCAGCACACAAATCTACAAGCTCTTCACCATATCCATTTACAACACTGAACACCCCATGTATACCAATTATTCCCTCAACTGCCACATTACTCACCTTTGCATTCAAATCACCCATCACTATAACCCGGTCTCGTGCATCAAAACCACTAACACACTCATTCAGCTGCTCCCAAAACACTTGCCTCTCATGATCTTTCTTCTCATGCCCGGGTGCATATGCACCAATAATCACCCACCTCTCTCCATCAACTTTCAGTTTTACCCATATCAATCGAGAATTTACTTTCTTACATTCTATCACATACTCCCACAACTCCTGTTTCAGGAGTATTGCTACTCCTTCCCTTGCTCTTGTCCTCTCACTAACCCCTGACTTTACTCCCCAGACATTCCCAAACCACTCTTCCCCTTTACCCTTGAGCTTCGTTTCACTCAGAGCCAAAACATCCAGGTTCCTTTCCTCAAACATACTACCTATCTCTCCTTTTTTCACATCTTGGTTACATCCACACACATTTAGGCACCCTACTCTGAGCCTTCGAGGAGGATGAGCACTCCCCGCGTGACTCCTTCTTCTGTTTCCCATTTTAGAAAGTTAATACAAGGAGGGGAGGATTTCTGGCCCCCCGCTCCCGTCCCCTCTAGTCGCTTTCTACGACACGCGAGGAATACGTGGGAAGTATTCTTTCACCCCTATCCCCAGGGATAATATACATATATATATATATACATATACACACACACACACATACACATACATACGCACATATACACACACACACACACATACATATATATACATATGAAAAATGTAAGAACAATTTAGAAAACTGAAACTTCTAGCTTATATATATGTGTGTGTGTATGTATATATATATATATATATATATATATATATATATATATATATATATATATATATATATATATATATATATATATATATATATATATGTATATATTTATATATATATATATATATATATATATATATATGTATATATATATATATATATATATATATATATATATATATATATATATATATATATATATATATGTATATATATATATATATATATATATATATATATATATATATATATATATTGATGTATATTCATTATATATATTTATATTATCCCTGGGGATAAGGGATTAAGAATACTTCCCACGTATTCCCTGCGTGTCGTAGAAGGCGACTAAAAGGGGAGGGAGCGGGGGGCTGGAAATCCTCCCCTCTCGTTTTTTTTTAAATTTTCCAAAAGAAGGAACAGAGGGGGCCAGGTGAGGATATTCCAAAAAAGGCCCAGTCCTCTGTTCTTAACGCTACCTCGCTAACGCGGGAAATGGCGAATAGTTTAAAAGAAAAGAAAAAAAAAAGAATATATATATATATATATATTGTTACGGAACACGTATGTTTGTGCCCACATGTTCGTGTATATTACGTGTGTGTGTCTTTGTGTATAGAGATGTCTTCCTTTGAGAATAGCTCGGAGCTTCTGTTCCCACCAAGCGTTAGACTTAATTTTGGAAACCAGATGGTCATTTGTCCTTGAGCTGTCAATCAAGAGGAGGGTGAGCTGTCCAGATGTGCGTCGCGAGAATACTCAACCAATCACGAGTGCTCTTGAGTCCCATAGCCAATCAAGGGTGGCGTTATAGTCAGCAGGGCGGAGACTCTTCTTTGTAATATATACCCATGACACCCGCTGAGAGCCCTCTCTCTTTCTAGCCCAGCGAGGTAAGTGGTCCACCCCTGCTGTAAGTCCTGCTGTGTTGTAAGCCTGTAAGCCCTGCTGTGCTATAAGCCCGTTATAATTATTAGTGTAATGTTATCGAAGAACTGCCTTAGAGGAAAGAGAACTCCTGGCTTGAAATCTTATCTGGAATGTTAAGTCACGTACGAATGTTACCTCATGTTTAATGTTAACTCTTATGATCAGTGTTAACGTAATGTTTCATGCTTGATTTATGTGCCTATCTTTGTACACTTGAATTCTTTCATTATAAGTAGATTTAGTGTAATGCTGGTCTTTAATTCAATCCCATAACTATTATTGCGTTATCCTGAGTTGTGCAACTTGACAAATCTATAACGTCCTTGCAAGACAAGGAACAGTAGTATTTGTAACATATGTTACTGGCGACCTTGCCTGAATAAGTGTTGAATTCGTAACAATATATATATGAATATATGTGTATATATATACATATACATCCCTGTGGATAGGGGAGAAAGAATGTTTCCCACGTATTCCCTGCGTGTCGTAGAAGGCGACTAAAAGGGGAGGGAGCGGGGGGCTGGAAATCCTCTCCTCTCGTTTTTTTCTTTATTTTCCAAAAGAATGAACAAAGAAGGGGGCCAGATGAGGATATTACCTCACAGGCCCAGTCCTCTGTTCTTAACGCTACCTCGCTAACGCGGGAAATGGCGAATAGTTTGAAAAAAAAAAAAAATATATATATATATATATATATATATATATATATATATATATATATATAATATATATATATATATATATATATATATATATATATATATATATACACACACACATATACATATATACATAAGTACATAACTCATACTTGTTGCCTATATTCACTCTCGTCGCCACCCCGCCACACATGAAATGACCACCCCCTTCCCCTTCGCATGCGGTTGTGGTACCGCTAGAAAAAGACAACAAAGGCCACATTTGTTCACACTCAGTCTCTATCTGTCATGTATTAATGCACCAAAACCACAGCTCCCTTTCCACATCCAGGCCCCACACAACTTTCCATGGGTTACCCCAAGACGTTTCACATGCCCTGTTTCAATCCATTGACAGCATGTCGATCCCGGTATACCACATCGTACCAATTCACTCTATTCCTTGCACGCCTTTCACCCTCCTACATGTTCAGGCCCCGATCTCTTTCACCCCATCTTTCCACCTCCAATTTGTTCTCCCACTTCTAGTTCCCTCCACCTCTGACATATATATCCTCTTTGTCAATCTTTCCTCACTCATTCTTTCCATGTGACCAAACTATTTCAAAACACCCTCTTCTGCTCTCTCAACCACAGTCTTTTTATCACCACACATCTCTCTTACCCTTTCATCACTTACTCGATCAAACTACTTCACACCACATATCGTCCTCAAACATTTCGTTTCCAACACATCCACCCTCCTCCGCACAACCCTATCTATAGCCCACGCCTCGCAACCATATAACATTGTTGGAACCACTATTATTTCAAACATACACATTTTTGCTTTCCGAGATGTTCTCACCTTTCACACATTTTTCAACGCTCCCAGAACTTTCGTCGCCTCCCTCACCCTGAGACTCACCTCCGCTTCCATGGTTTCATCCGCTGCCAAATCCAGTCATAGATATCTAAAATACTTCACTTCCTCCAGTTGTTCTCCATTCAAACTTACCTCCCAATTGACTTTTCCCTGAACCCTACTATACCTAGTAACCTTGCTCTTATTCACATTTACTTTCAGATTTCTTCTTTCACACATTTTACCAAACGCAGTCACCAGCTTCTGCAGTTTTTCACCCAAATCAGCCACCAGCGCTCCTTCATCAACGAACAACAACTGACTCACTTCCCAAGCTTTCTCATCCACAATAGACTGCATACTTGCCCTTCGTCCAAAACTCTTGCATTCACCTCCCAAAAAAACCCCATCCATAAACAAAATAAACAACCATGGAGACACTACGCAGCCCTCCCGGAAACCAACATTCACCGAGAACCAATCACTTTCCTCTCTTCCCACTGGCACATATGCCTTACATCCTCGACAAAAACTTTTCACCTCCTAACAACTTTCCTCTCACACCATATATTCTAAATATCTTCCACAGAGCATCTCTATCAACTTATATGCCTCCTCCAGATCCATAAATGCTATATACAATTAGATTTGCTTTTCTAAGTATTTCTCACATACATTCTTCACATCCTATACCACTTCTGAAACCACAATGCTTTTCCCCAATCTGATGCTCTGTACCTGCCTTCACCCTCACAATCAATACCCTCCCATATAATTTCCCAGGAATACTCAACAAACCTATACCTCTCTAATTTGAGAACTCACTTTTATCCTCTTTGCCTTTGTACATGCATTCCATCAATACTCAGGCACCTCACAATGAGTCATACATATGTTAGATAACCTTATCAACCAGTCAAGAACACAATCACCCCATTTGCTGATAAATTCCACTGTGATACCATCCAAACTCACTGCCTTGCCGGCTTTCATCTTCCGCAAAGCTTTTACTACCTATTCTCAGTTTACCAAATCATTCTCCCTAACCCTCTCACTCCGCACACCCCCTCATTCAAAACACCCTGAGTACAAAATGGAAAAAGTTGAGACCAAAGAACGTAAGGGGAGTGGGGGAGGAATGGGATGTATTTAGGGAAGCAGTGATGGCTTGCGCGAAAGATGCTTTTGGCATGAGAAGCGTGGGAGGTGGGCAGATTCGAAAGGGTAGTGAGTGTTGGCATGAAGAAGCAAGGTTACTAGTGAAAGACAAGAGAGAGGCATTTGGGCGATTTTTGCTGGGAAATAATGCAAATGAGTGGGAGGTGTATAAGAGAAAGAGACAGGAGGTCAAGAAAAAGGTGCAGGAGGTGAAAAAGAGGGCAAATGAGAGTTGGGGTGAGAGAGTATTTTTGAATTTTAGGGAGAATAAAAAGATGTTTTGGAAGGAGGTAAATAAAGTGCGTAAGACAAGGGAACAAATGGGAACTTCAGGGAAGGTGGCTAATGGGCAGGAGATAACAAGTAGTGGTCACGTGAGAAGGAGATGGAGTGAGTATTTTGATGGTTTGTTGAATGAGTTTGATGATAGAGTGGCAGATATAGGGTATTTTGGTCGAGGTGGTGTGCAAAGTGAAAGGGTTAGAGAAAATGATCTGGTAAACAGAGAAGAGGTAGCAAAAACTTGCAGAAGATGAAAGCTGGCTTGGCAGTGGGTTTGGATGGTATTGCAGTGGAATTTAATAAAAAAGGGGATGACGGTATTGTTGACTGGTTGGTAAGGTTATTTAATGTATGTATGACTCATGGTGAGGTGCCTGAGGATTGGCGAAATGCTTGCATAGTGCCATAAGTTTGTTAGTATTACTGGGAAATTATATGGGAGGGTACTGATTGAGATGTACAGAGCATCAGATTGGAGAAGAGCAGTGTGGTTTCAGAAGAGGTAGAGGATGTGTGGATCAGGTGCTTGCTTTGAAGAATGTATGTGAGAAATACTTAAAAAAGCAAATGGATTTATATGTATCATTTATAGATCTGGAGAAGGCATATGATAGAGTTAATAGAGATGCTCTGTAGAAGGTATTAACAATATATTATTTGGAAGGCAAGTTGTTAAAAGCAGTGAAAAGTTTTTATCGAGGATGTAAGGAATGTGTACGTGTAGGAAGAGAGGAAAGTGATCGGTTCTCAGTGAATGTAGGTTTGCGGCAGGGATGCCTGATGTGTCCATGGTTGTTTAATTTGTTTATGGATAGTGTTGTTAGGGAGGTGAATGCAAGAGTTTTGGAAAGAGGAGCAAGTGTGCAGTCTGTCGTGGATGATAGAGCTTGGGAAGTGAGTCAGTTGTTGTTCGCTGATGATATAGCGCTGTAGGCTGATTCATGTGAGAAACTGCAAAAGCTGGTGACTGAGTTTGGTAAAGTTTGTGTAAGAAGAAAGCTGAGAGTAAATGTGAATAAGAGCAAGGTTATTAGGTACAGTATGGTTGAGCGACAAGTCAATTGGGAGGTAAGTTTGATATCTTTAGATATCTGAGAGTGGATTTGGCAGCGGATGGAACCATGGAAGCGGAAGTGAATCATAGGGTGGGGGAGGGGGCGAAAATTCTGGGAGCGTTGCAGAATGTATGGAAGTCGAGAACATTATCTCAGAAAGCAAAAATGGGTGTGTTTGAAGGAATAGTGCTTCCAACAATATTATATGGTTGCGAGGCGTGGGCTATGGATAGAGTTGTGCGGAGGAGGTCGGAGTTCCTGGAAATGAGATGTTTGAGGACAATATGTGGTGTGAGGTGGAATGATCGATTAAGAAATAATAGGGTAAGAGAGATGTCTGGTAATAAGAAGAGTGTGGTACAGAGAGCAGAAGAGGGTGTTTTGAAATGGTTTGGTCACATGGAGAGAATGAGTGAGGAAAGATTGACCAAGAGCATACATTTGTCAGAGGTGGAGGGAACGAGAAGTGGGAGACCAAATTGGAGGTGGAAAGATGGAGTGAAAAAGATTTTGAGTGATCGGGGCCTGAACATGCGGGAGGGTGAAAAGCGTACAAGGAATAGATTGAATTGGAACGATGTGGTATACCGGGGTCGATGTGAAGCGTGTGGGGTAGAACGTGGAAAGTTCTGTGGGGCCTGGATGTGGAAAGGGAGCTGTGATTTTGGTGCATTATTACATGACAGCTAAAGACTGAGTTTGAACGAATGTGGCCTTTGTTGTCTTTTCCTAGCACTACCTCGCGCACATGAGGGGGGAGGGGGTTGTTATTTCATGTGTGGCGGGGTGGCTATGGGAATGAATAAAGGTAACAGTATGAACTATTCACATGTGTATATATGTATATGTTTGTGTATGTATATATATGTATACGTTGAGATGTATAGGTATATATATTTGAGTTTGTGTACGTGTATGTATATACATGTGTATGTGGGTGGGTTGGGCCATTCTTTCGTCTGTTTCCTTGCGCTACCTCGCTACTAACGCGGGAGACAACGAGAAAGCAAAATAAATAAATAAAATAAGATTATATATATATATATATATATATATATATATATATATATATATATATATATATACATATATATATGAGAAAGAGGGAGACAGAGGGAGATGAAGTTGATATCGCAATTCAATAGTACAAATGTTTTTCTGTAACATCTTTTTTCTTTAAATGTAACGCTGCATTTTTCGCGAAGACAATCCGCGTCATGAGATGCAGACAATTTATAAAGTGTTTTTTATTTTTGTGCGTGTTTGTGTGTATGAGTGTGTGTCAGTTGCCAGTGCGTATTAGCTAAAATAGATAATCTAGACAGACGAAGATAGTTTTTATTTTAAGTTAAGACAAGGTTGAGAATTTCAACACTTCTTTGACACCCTGTTTTGATGAAAACTTTGATAAAGAACTCGACGTAAAGTCATAAAGCAATGCCTTGACTGATTACCTATCAAAGCCTTCAAGTTGTGTATTTTCAATCTAACTGTTCGCTATTGATCACCATACCTCTATACGTGACACAATTGAAGAACAACCGACGGAGAAAAATGATGGTAGCGAGGCAAACCCAATCTATTATATGTCACTTTTCTAAAGGCAATCAAACTCTATTTAGTAACCCAACAGCATGGGAAGTGAAGGTAATTCAATTTGTCCGAAGAGGAATACAACACCTCTGAGTCTATACCAACTAAACCAAATGAGAAGCAAGTGACAGATGTTTCAATCCGACTCGAGTGGAATCGACCCAAGCCTGTACCTATAAAGCCTAATGAAATGCGAGCAGCAAATGCACAGATAAGTCCATCTACACGCGCTTACAGGCTCCTGACAGAATCATTTCAGGCTTGGAGTGGAGAATCACTATGAAGAACATTTAGCGTTCATTGACCCAATTAGTCATGGATATGATAGATGTCTTGGATGTATCTATCATATCATATCTAAGATACATAGTGTAATGTATAAGTTTGGATACGAGACAAAAATACATAGTTGCAGATTGTTATATTTCCAAGGACTTGAGGACATGATTGATATCACTGACACCTTGAAGGAGGATGAAACAATGTTCGTCTTCTGTATCAATTACTCGATTGAGTAAAGAATTTATGAACCACAAATCTTTAATAGAATATTGGAAAGGCTAACTACTACTAAAGAAATACCTTTAAGACCTATTGGGTTAGTAATAGTAAGAAGGATTTCCAACCGTTTGATATTGGTCACCAGGTATTCAGGTTCTTTAAGACATGTGTCAAGATGTCGTCTATGGATAAAACTTTGGTGTGTTCAGGATGTATAACTGAACGGTTAGGCTCAGGTATCTACAAAGCCAGAAGTTGTCCAGCCAGTATTCTATCAGGTAGCTAGCTACATATACTCTGTTTTACAGCCAAAATAAACCATCATGAATGTTAGAAAGGCTGGTCGTGTTAAAACATTTGCGTGGTCGTGGAAACATTAGCTGCGATAGAGGCAGTGGGAGCAGGAGAGAGAGAGAGAGAGAGAGAGAGAGAGAGAGAGAGAGAGAGAGAGAGAGAGAGAGAGAGAGAGAGAGAGAGAGAGAGAGAGAGAGGAGGTCTTATGGCTCCCCATTTGGTGTGGCAATATTGTCCATAATAAGAATAATGGGATCAAAAGTCATGTTGGAGGAAATAGAAGAATCTGAAGAGAGTTAGTCGCCTCCTTAGCTTTGCTTGTTCATTTGTCAGATAACAAGAGATGTAAACAGCTATAGAAGAGGTTGAAATTTTCTATCATAACGACGTACCTGACAATCTAAAGATTTGAGGATAATATATAGAATAATGTCGCGCGTAAACTGTAGCGTAGTGACAATAAAAAGCGCCCCTTAGGAGAATGCATCCAGTAATATGCTATAGACCTCAGTCTGCAGCCCATACCATGACAAGCTAGTGGTCCGAATATGATTGCTCCTTGAGTTAATCCGTAATGGCAGTGGCTCCTAAGCTAATATGGAAGATTTTGCATGTTCTGTGGATAACTGTTATTGTAAATGAAAAGAAAAATTCCAAAGGACATTTTTTTCCAGCATCGAAGAATTAGAGATTTTGATGATTTTAATGAGAAATAGAGTGTTGCTGGTTGCTGATAAGGCTTGCAATTGGAAGAGCAGATGTCCAGTAGAATGTGTAGGTCTCCCTTGTGTTCATTCATGTGTCTGATGAAGTCAATATCCCTGAATTTGTAACCGCTAGAGTTAGCTAGTTATACTTAGTTCAATTACTGAATCTGTAACGTTAGAGTTAGCGTGTTATACTTAGTTCATGCTGGTGATCCCACTAAACTGTGACTTTACATACGAAGCTTAAATGATTGAAGGCGGCATATGATTAACAGTGGTGAATGAAAATTCCTTATTACTTATTACCGACAGAACTTTATCAGTTCCTGAAAGAGTTCAGATAATTCCTGTAGATTTTAACCTTTAAACCGACCAAAAAAATGTTTAAGGATCACACAGCAACTACTGACAATTGATAATTTACTGAAGTGGAACAAACAAACCCCCTGTAACATATGAAAATGAAGTCGATAAATCTAGAATGACACGTACTTGACTGCCAAGTGACGTAACCTCAGCATTAGCATTATCAGAAGTCTTTGAAGCAGAAGACCCGTTTACCCCGCCTGTTGGAGTCACAGACACGATCAGGTACAGAAAGGCTTATTTTACTTATTAAAACTTTTAATGGGGTCCAGATCATATACTCAGCTCAGGGCAACGAACTGGAAACTTTGTTTCTAGCCATGTGATATTTCCCATAAATAGTGACTTCAGGTTTTACCTGAAGGATTGATCCCTTAGGCCAAAGGTGGTTTATTGATACGGATAATAGTAACAAGACCTGAGCAAGTTTCGAGGCTCCTGCAGCCAGAAAATCGGAGGTACGTTCCAATGTGAACAGTGGAACATGATTTAAATGATACTTGTTCAAGGGATCCCGTCCTACAGGAAGAAGAATTAACATTTGTAGTTAACGGATTAACAGTGACCATTCGTACACCATTCTCGAAAACTCTTGTGAAATCTTATCTCAGGGTATGAATGAAAATTATTGTCACTGGATAAGACAAGCAAAAGAATCTATGATGAAGGGTAAAGCTCTACTCACGTAAAACCCTTGGACGTTCGCTGGTTTATCAGTGAATATATCGGTCAGTTATTTGCTTATATAATATATGACGGGTTTGATAGCCATGGCACAGGACATGGAAGAATCACAGCAGTCAGTGGCCACCTTCTCTTTCCTTGATCATTTTTTAAGTTAAAGGCTACACTATAAGGCATCATGAATGTCTGTAGGCCTTTAGCAACAACACGTCTTAACAGCAAGTTACAATACAATTAGAATTTGTGGACCTGTAATGGTACATGGAGTTTTATGACTGGAGGAAGTAAAATGTCCGTCAATTGGGCATTGTAAACAAGGTATCTAAGGAACTCGCTTCTGGTATGCTGTCCATGATGAGACTCAGGCTAGAACAGGAGTTGGGTCTGTAATTATTTACCAGATCGCAAGCCGTCCACTGTTCTATCACACAGGCGTATATAACTCCAGTGTAAATCAGTATTAACAGAGTCCTAGAAGAAAGGTAATGGTATGTAAACATAAGCAAAGTTGTTGCAGAGCAAAAGCAGCGATGGTATTAGTATCAAAACCAACTCTTCATATGTATGATTTACATTCTCTGAAATTTCTCAGAAAATTACAACTTCAAATAAAAGTAAAACTTGTGATTTTGTTGGAGCGTGATGAGCTGACACGAGTCGATATAGAAACTCAACATTACCATTCCAATAATCATGTCTATTTGAGAATTCGGACTGAAACTGGTTTGCCCTACAGGATAAAAGACTACCTCTGAGTTGTCACTTCCAGTGTAGATATCCAGTAACAGTAGTATAGTGCAGGTAATTACGTCAGTGTTGGGTAAGAACGATGTGGTCTCCTTCGTAATGTCCAGAAGACCTTGACTGATTAGAGGCAGACAAAACCCTCAAAACTATCACCAAATTGCACCTCCGGCTTCAAGATGAAATACCAGAGAAATTGGAGTAGATGCTTCCTAAATCATCTGTGGTATATGACCACTACAGAACGAAAAGACATCTCCAGACCTGCCATTTGATTCTGCAGGGTTCAGAGGGAAAGGAAAGTCGTCTTAACACCCCTGCTGTCAAATAGACTGAGTGAAGGCAAGGCCTGCCTGAACTCACACTTCACCGTCACTTCGTTCTTGTACTAACAGGCGATATGACTAAAGCAGTCAGTTGAGTATATATATATATTTTTCATTCACTTGCCTCTTTATTGTCCTCATACATCTTTCCCTTGAATATCCCATGCCCTAATCACTTCTTTTACTGCATAACTTCTACAGTATATCTCATCCTCCTTGTTCCTTTTTCTGAACAAGACTACTGTGTTAAGATGAGCGTCAGTGTTAAGCAATTTCATATACAGACCAGATATCGACCTACAGACCCCTGAGGTTAGATATACTGATCAGGAAAGTCCGTAATCAGGAAACTAACAGCCAAGCAAAAAAAAACCTGGATGTGAAGGCGATGCGGTTCCATAAGACGATACCTAGTTCTCGAAAGATGACATGGAACCTCAGACGCTATCTGTGCATAGATTTAAGTACCCATCCTAAAGCTCAAAAGTATTATGGATAATACTGATACATCATGGAAAATGGAACAGCGAGAACGTTCAGTGTCAGCCTTCAAAAGGAGAGGAAGTATTTTGTAAATCCTTTACACTGGCAACGTTAGAAACAGCCTGTATTACCTTCTCAAGCACCAGAACAGGAACAAGTTGTAGAAAATATGGCGAGACAGATGTACTGCAGTCTATTCCAGACCGACATAAAAATTCAGTTCTCATGAGATGTCATATTTGTAGTTAAACATTTGATAGCCACCATAACGATGCCTTGGCATATGGTAGTCAGCATATCCTTGTATCATGATGAATGAGACTCATATAATTTACTTCAACATATAGATCGTAGAAATTATATGTCACCTGGTTTACGTTGAACACACTCTTAGTTAGTCCAACTTCACCTACAGATGATGGATGTTATCCACGAATAGACGAATGCTACATTCTACAGGTCTTTATATCTTTATTCTCAGATGATCATTTCCATTCGAATACTTTTAACAAGGCTGCACTCGGCTACGGTTCAGTCAACGCTGATAAGCCTAAGTCAAATTTTGTCGACGTTAAACAAACCAGTAACTATATAGTCGGAGTTACAGTTTTCATCACAGTCTTTCTGGTTCTATGAACAAAAAATGAATCATGCTTGACTCAAGTTTCTCTGATATTTGCTGCTTCTTTCACTGAGAAGGGAAAGGTAATAGATCTTAATATCATTTTCTCCCTATAGTTTGCTGTAGTAACGTGATTATGAAAATCCTTTCTTGCCAAACAATAATATTCAGTTTTTTTTTTCTTGGTGTTTTTACAGGTTAACACTCCATGTGCAAATATAGTTTGCACAGAAAAGAAAATTCTCTGTATAAGTCTTAGAATGTCTCCATATCGACGACTAGTTTTTTAAAAATATAAAGTCATTTCATTGACGCGTTTGTGCAAATGGAAGCGAATGAGATCTTTTTTTTTTTCATCGACAGAGAGTGGTCAGTTTTTATACTATAACCATAACAACACATACACACACACACACACACACACACACACACACACACACACACACATACAGATGAGTGAAGTAGGAGGTATTTTTTTCTTTCACGTTGACGACTGCAATCACGGCGGAAATTTCTCATGAAGCTTCGCCTCAAACGGGCGGGAATAAAGAAGATTGATATATAAATGTGTTACGAGAAGGAAAAAACTTCTAATAGAAAGGGAAAGATCATAGCCGTGAGGGAAAATAAATAAGAGAACTGCCACTTAATAAGGAAATGACTCTCAGCATGGTTTACGACGAAATTTTTCATGTCTGACAAATATGTCTGATTTCTTTAAAGATATCAGCAATGTGTATAATGAACGTAAAGCAGTTGATGTCATCTATTTAGATTTTCAAAAAACATTCGATCAAGTTCCACATCAAAGGTTATTAACTAAAGTTAAGTCTCATGGTATAGATGGGTTATACTTCGTTGGTTAGGAAATTGGTTAACTGTCCCTAAACAAACGGATGTGATTAATGGTCAGCCCTTGGGAATATTAAGCGTAACAAATCGTGTGCGACAAGGATCAGTCTTGGGGCTGGTTCTCTTTTACGTATATATCATTGATACTGATTAGGGGCTGCATTGTAAGATGTAGAAAGTCTGCAACTGAACGTCTGAAACCTCAAACTAACACAAACTGATGGTATGGGCTCATAGATCGCGAATGAATTTTGATATAGATAAATGCAAAATTGTACATGTCGGTACTAGAAATGAGAAGGTGAGCTACAGCATAAATTCTGTTGAATTGCAAAAGGTAAATGAGGAAAAAGATCTGGGTGCAATAATCTCTGATGATCTAAGGCCAAGTGAACAGTGCACAGAAGCAGTGAAATAGAAACAGAATTCCTGGATTCATAGGTAGGGCCATCGAATTTGTCCAGGGAATTATCCTTACTGTGTACAAGTCACTCGTTCGTCTCCATCTTGAATAATGTGCTCAGTTTTGATCACCTTACTTAAGGAAAGACATAGAATGGAGAGAGTACAGAGACGAACAACAAAGATGATTCCTAGTCCGAGAAACAAATTCTATGAAAGCTGACTAAACGACTTATATCTATTTATTCAAAAAAAAGGTCAACGGGTGATCTGTTCTAAAAGACTTATATTTGTCTGATTTCACTCGTTGTGATGGGTTCAAACTCGTGGGCAAACTTCTTACCTCGAATGAGACGAAATACTTTTTCCTCAACAGGATTGTTAACATATGGAATGATTCACTAATTAGAGTGGTTAAAAGTAGTATCGTAGATAAGTTTAAGAATAGACTCTGATTTCGATTTATATCTACGATTGACATTACTTCCTCCTTAGCTAAATGGAAAGTTTACAATAGTCTTCATTGCTTAGTATCACACTGATCTATGATCTTCATATCTCTTCCACTATTACAAACAACCTCGAAGACACCGATTGGTCTGTAGTTGTTTGAATTCCTTTGTAATCCTTTGATAGTTCCGGACACCACTTCAACACTCCGAAATCAGGACGTGAGCAATTCCCAGAGCTACTGTCCATAGTCCATATCCTGGTAGGAAAGGGTCTGAGAAGATAAGCATGTTAAGGCATAGAATATTGACAATGATTTGTGTCGTAGGAAAACCAATAGAAAGGCGAATGTATGAAAGCCATTGAGGTGCAATGAACATTCAGATCGTAAGACATGAGATGCTAGAGATGTCCTTTGAAAATAAAGGAAGGAAATACGTACATCATCCCAGAGATGGACCGGGTCTTTCACATAGTGTTGCTAAAGAAACTACCTCATGACCGTGTATGGTGGAAATGGGTGACTTTGAAGGTAAACCTTACGGCAGGTGTTACCTGATGTTACAATCAAGTTTGCCTAGAGAAGCACTCTATCAGATTTAAACTGCTTGCAGTGCAAAAAATGCAGTAGGAAACGTTGTAACTGGCATAACAACTCCTCACAGTGTAAGAGAAGTAGTTGGAAACGTTCCAGTCAACTAAGAATACGTAAGAGTTGATATCACAGTTTCCAGCAGAATGGTCGAACGTGATGTAGAGCAAGAGCTGACTGAAGGAGAGGAAATAAAGAAGGGAGAGAAGTGTTCCCGGAGGAGGTCTTAAGACGCAACAAGAACGGGAATTCCATACATCTGCCAACAACGAGCTTCTCAGACTCTTCAGGGCCGACTACAATCTTTAACTCACCAGATGAAGGAGTAAAGTGTAGAAAAAGTAAACACATTTTATGTACATTTTGCGCTGAGGACCAGGATCTCGAATATTGATTAATAACATGAAAAAACGAAGAGACGCTTCACATGTTAACATACACTGATAAAGAAGGGAATAACTGTCTTCCTCTGTGAACCACAGGAAATTAATGAAAATCAAATCTCTCTCTCTCTCTCTCTCTCTCTCTCTCTCTCTCTCTCTCTCTCTCTCTCTCTCTCTCTCTCTCTCTCTCTCTCTCTCTCTCTCTCTCTGGAAAAATTCCATTTGCTGCATCATGCTGTATGTCTATGCATGAAGTAAGAAGCGCCAGTATGATCCAGTTTTACCAGACGAAAAGTTATGGCAGCTCGTGTTAATGTGGGGCCTCATATAGAGTTACATACTACTGAGAGACGCAGACTGTTTATCACGAGCAGGTATTATCGTAAAAATACTATACTACTCTACACTAACCTATACATTATAAGATGGCTGTTATAATCGTGAAATGTTATTTATTTATTTATTATACTTTGTCGCTGTCTCCCGCGTTAGCGAGGTAGCGCAAGGAAACAGACGAAAGAATGGCCCAACCTACCTACATACACATGTATATACATACATGTCCACACACGCACATATACATACCTATACATACACAGACATGTACACATATACACATGTACATAATTCATACTTGCTGCCTTTATTCATTTCCGTCGCCACCCCGCCACACATGAAATGACAACCCCTTCCCCCCGTGAAATGTATTGCATAATATTTTTCTTTCTTTACGACGGAAAATGAAGGAAGAATGTATACATTTCTCTCCCCATACTTCTTTTCTTTTCTTGTTGCCCCGCTGCTAAATATGGAATTGTGGCCCATCGACATATTTCTCTAACTTGGTGAGAAACGGTATGGCTTATCCTATGTGTGTGTGAGAGAGAGAGAGAGAGAGAGAGAGAGAGAGAGAGAGAGAGAGAGAGAGAGAGAGAGAGAGAGAGAGAGAGAGAGGAATAGATGTACGTGGAGGGTGAAGGGCTGTAGAACCATGATCTCCACTACACTAAAAGAAAAAAAAACTTGAAGGCTCGCTTTCCTATGGACGGACATAGGCGTCGCTTTTCTTCATCATCGTATTTCAGCAGATCAGTTTAGTTTGTGAGATGTTATAGAGGAGGAGAATCTAAATAACAACAGAAAATTATGTTACTGTAATGCAGAACATCGTTTGATGCGCGGGGTGTAATGAACAATTGATTTTTAAATCTGATCCCACTGATTCACATACACATGCATCATTCGTAACGTAGGTTAAGCAAAACTAGAATATTCTCATATTTGGTTACCGTATATAAAAAGACATTAAGAGGAACACAACAAACATGCACCTGAAATTACGAGAGCTGAGTTATTGTGAGATGTTAGAAGAGAGAAGGATAGAGTGACGCTATCAACATTCAACGCCCTTAGCCAGTTTGGACGAGATCGTCAGTTTTTCGGAAAAAAACAAAAATGCGAGGCTATAACAAGACACAAATCAAGAATCTTATTACAAAAGTTGTAAAGAGGTACGTTTACAGACTCAGAGTTGTGGAGGCATGGAACGAGCAAAAGCAAAACTTGTCAGTCTTGTTAGTATAAGAAAAATTAAAAAGACCTGTATGGCGTTGAAGAAAGTTCAGGAGATTGGGCCACACGACAGAGAGATGTGGTAATGATAGTATGGTTGTGTAAGCTAAAATGTGTGTCGGAGTTGAATCAGTCAAGGAATAACAGAGTAATGAAGATTTTGAGTGCTTGGAGCCTGAACACGCAAGAATAATCTTCCAGTAAGTGAATAAAGGCGCAAGAAAGTTATGAGACTTCACGAAGAACTGAAAAGTTGATTGGCCTGATATTATGGCTGTATGAAGCATCAACAGAGGTGCCAGGCGTTGTGTCATAATGTGACTATCTCTACGCTCCGCCTCGTTCTCTGGAAGGCCTCTATCGCTCGAATTCTCGATGTGAAATGATAACTGGTGTTTACAACTCTGTTAGATTTAAAACTCAAACACTAGGCTCAGGAGTTCGTTCAAATCTATGGCCTAGGCTCACAAAGTTTGAATTAAAGCGAAGCCGTTTTGGTTTAGATTTACTGATTTAGTTAGTAGTATGTTCCACAGTGACACTAGGTCGGCAAGAAGGGCTTTCAGTGTTAAGGCCCAACTGACTTGAATGGCTGACTCTCTCAGCCGTGGTATGTGGTACTGACAGCATCCGGAGAGGTGCCTCATTATATGTAGTAAAGACGCTGGTCTTCCCTTTTTCATCACTATGACATGTCAATACTTTGCTTGGTAAAACAGTTAAAAGAAGTCATGTATTCATAAATTAGGAATACAATTTCAATGACTGTATTCAGACCAGGAGACTTCAACTTACACCACAGCCAGTCGTTAAACTCCAACCATACAGATGGTAGGACAACCGAAACTCTCACCTTCTCTATTCTTAGTTGCATAAAGTATCACCCACCCCATCCGTAAACCCTGACTGCTTGACTACTCCCCTTACGCTCTGGATCTATTTTCTAACGATAATCCTTCGTGACAAGACACAAACCAAGAATCTTTTTACAAAAGTTGTAAAGAGGTACGTTTACAGATTCAGAGTTGTGGAGGCAAGGAACGAGCAAAAGCAAAACTTGTCAGTCTTAAGTATATCTGTATCAACTGCAGATTCTCATCTAACAGCACCTTCTAAACGTTAATGCTGGTATCTTGATAACGCAGACTGGTATACCTTCCTTAAATTCTTTCTTGAATTCCCTCGGTAAGATTATTGTCTTTCTTTGTAATGTTCCTGCCAATGCTGAGGTTATTAGAACTCGAATAGATACATATATCCTCTTTTTCTCTAGCATTTCCTTATTTCCAGTCCATGATTCAACCACGCCTGTTCTCGGCCATTCTGGCAAGTAACCCTGCACTTTCGGCAAGGAAGATTCATAAAGCCTAATTAAAATCGCAATAACTTTGTTTATTCCTCATTGTTAGTTATAATGGTTTTGTTCCTGTAGGACAGGAGGGACTGTAGTATTAACAGATACTAAGATTATTAGTGAAAGTAAAGAGAAAGGCATTTGGACGATTTTTGCACAGAAAAAAATGCAAATGAGTGGAAGATGTATTAAAGAAAGAGGCAGGAGGTCAAGAGAAAGGTGCAAGAGGTGAAAAAGAGGGCAAATGAGAGTTGGGGTGAAAAAGTATCATGAAATTTTTAGGGAGAATAAAAAGATGTTCTGGAAGGAGGTAAATAGAGTGCGTAAGACAAAGGAGCAAATGGTAACTTCAGTGAAGGGGGCTGATGGGGAGGTGATAACACGTAGTGGTGATGTGAGAAGGAGATGGAGTGAGTATTTTGAAGGTTTGTTGAATGTGTTTGATGATAGAGTGGCAGATATAGGGTGTTTTGGTCGAGGTGGTGTGCAAAATGAGAGGGTTAGAGAAAATGATTTGGAAAAGAGAGTAGAGGTAGTAAAAGCTTTGCGGAAGATGAAAGCCGGCAAGGCAGTAGGGTTGGATGGTATTGCAGTGGAATTTATTAAAAAAGGGGGTGACTGTATTGTTGACTGCTTGGTAAGGTCATTTAATGTATGTACGATTCATAGTGAGGTGCTTCAGGATTGGCGGAATGCTTGAGTAGTGCTATTGTACAAAGGTATAAGTTTGTTGAGTATTCTTGGTAAATTGTATGGGAGGGTATTGATTGAGAGGGTGAAGGCATGTACAGAGCATCAGATTGGGGAAGAGTAGTGTGGTTTCAGAAATGGTAGAGGATGTGTGGATCAGGTGTTTGCTTTGAAGAATGTATGTGAGAAATACTTAGAAAAGCAAATGGATTTGTATGTAGCATTTATGGATCTGAAGAAGGCATATGATAGAGTTGATAGAGATGCTCTCTGGAAGGTATTAAGAATATATGGTGTGGGAGGCAAGTTGTTAGAAGAAGTGAAAAGTTTTTATCGAGGATGTAAGGCATGTGTACGTGTAGTAAGAGAGGAAAGTGATTAGTTCTCAGTGAATGTAGGTTTGCGGCAGGGGTGTGTGATGTCTCCATGGTTGTTTTTGTTTATGGATGGGGTTGTTAGGGAGGTGAATGCAAGAGTTTTGAAAAGAGGGGCAAGTATGAAGTCTGTTGGGGATGAGAGAGCTTGGGAAGTGAGTCAGTTGTTGTTCGCTGATGATACAGCGCTGGTGGTTGATTCATGTGAGAAACTGCAGAAGCTGGTGACTGAGTTTGGTAAAGTATAAAGTGTGTGAAAGAAGAAAGTTAAGAGTAAATGTGAATAAGAGCAAGGTAATTAGGTACAGTAGGTTTGAGGGTCAAGTCAATTGGGAAGTAAGTTTGAATGGAGAAAAACTGGAGGAAGTAAAGTGTTTTAGATATCTGGGAGTGGATCTGGCAGCGGAAGGAACCATGGAAGCGAAGGTGGATCATAGGGTGGGGGAGGGGGCGAAAATCCTGGGAGCCTTGAAGAATGTGTGGAAGTCGAGAACATTATCTCGGAAAGCAAAAATGGGTATGTTTGAAGGAATAGTGGTTCCAACAATGTTGTATGTTTGCGAGGCGTGGGCTATGGATAGAGTTGTGCGCAGGAGGATGGATGTGCTGGAAATGAAATGTTTGAGGACAATGTGTGGTGTGAGGTGGTTTGATCGAGTAAGTAACGTAAGGGTAAGAGAGATGTGTGGAAATAAAAAGAGCGTGGTTGAGAGTGCAGAAGAGGGTGTTTTGAAATGGTTTGGGCACATGGAGAGAATGAGTGAGGAAAGATTGACCAAGAGGATATATGTGTCGGAGGTGGAGGGAACGAGGAGAAGTGGGAGACCAAATTAGAGTTGGAAAGATGGAGTGAAAAAGATTTTGTGTGATCGGGGCCTGAACATGCAGGAGGGTGAAAGGAGGGCAAGGAATAGAGTGAATTGGATCGATGTGGTATACCGGGGTTGAGGTGCTGTCAGTGGATTGAATCAGGGCATGTGAAGCGTCTGGGGTAAACCATGGAAAGCTGTATAAGTATGTATATTTGCGTGTGCGGACGTATGTATATACAGGTGTATGGGGGTGGGTTGAGCCATTTCTTTCGTCTGTTTCCTTGCGCTACCTCGCAAACGCGGGAGACAGCGACAAAGCAATATATATATATATATATATATATATATATATATATATATATATATATATATATATATATATATATATATATATATATATATATATATATATATATATATATATATATATCCCTAGGGATAGGGGAGAAAAAATACTTCCCACGCATTCCTCACGTGTTGTAGAAGGCGACTAAACGGGACGGGAGCGTGGGGCCAGAAACCCTACCCTCCTTGTGTTTTAACTTTCTAAAAGGTAAAACAGACGAAGGAGTCACGCGGGGAGTGCTCATCCTCCTCAAAGGCTCAGATTGGGGTGTCTAAATGTGTGTGGATGTAACCAAGATGAGGAAAAGGAGAGATAGGTAGTATGTTTGAGGATAGGAACCTGGATGTTTTGGCTCTGCGTGAAACGAAGCTCAAGGGTAACGCATGAGAGTGGTTTGGGAATGTCTTGGGAGGAAAGTCAGGGGTTAGTGAGAAGACAAGAGCAAGGGAAGGAGTAGCACTACTCCTGAAACAGGAGTTGTGGGAGTATGTGATAGAGTGTAAAAAAGTAAATCTTAGATTAATATGGGTAAAACTGAAAGTTGATGAAGAGAGATGGGTGATTATTGGGGCATTTGCACCTGGGCATGAGAACAAAGATCATGAGGGGCAAGTGTTTTGGTAGCAGCTGAATGAGTGTGTTAGTGGCTTTGATGCACAAGACCGGGTTATACTGATGGGTGATTTGAATGCAAAGGTGAGTGATGTGACAGTTGAGGGAATAATTGGTATACATGGGGTGCTCAGTGTTGTAATTAGAAATGGTGAAGAGCTTGTAGATTTAAGTGCTGAAAAAGGACTGATGATTGGGAATAACTGGTTTAAAAAGCGAGATATACATAAGTATACGTATGTAAGTAGGAGAGATGACCAGAGAGTGTTATTGGATTACGTGTTAATTCATAGGCGCGCGAAAGAGAGACTTTTGGAGGTTAATGTGCTGAGAGGTGCAACTGGAGGGATGTCTGATCATTATCTTCTGGAGGCGAAGGTGAAGATTTGTATGGATTTTCAGAAAGGCGGAGAGAATGTTGGGGTAAAGAGAATGGTGACAGTACGTGAGCTTGGGAAGGAGACTTGTGTGAGGAAGTACCAGGAGAGAATGAGTACAAAATGGAAAAAGGTGAGAACAAAGGAGGTAAGGGG
The DNA here is from genome assembly GCF_036320965.1 of Panulirus ornatus. NCBI lineage: Eukaryota > Metazoa > Arthropoda > Malacostraca > Decapoda > Palinuridae > Panulirus > Panulirus ornatus. The sequence goes on from NC_092250.1 coordinate 10,466,807, forward strand.
AGTGGGGGAGGAATGGGATGTATTTAGGGAAGCAGTGATGTCTTGCGCAAAAGATGCTTGTGTCATGAGAAGCGTGGGAGGTCGGTTGATTAGAAAGGGTTGTGAGTGGTTGGATGAAGAAGCAAGATTATTAGTGAAAGAGAAGACAGAGGCATTTGGACGATTTTTGCAAGGAAAAAATGCAAATGAGTGAGAGATATATAAAAGAAAGAGGCAGGAGGTCAAGAGAAAGGTGAAAGAGGTGAAAAAGAGGGCAAATGAGAGTTGGGGTAAGAAAGTATCATTAAATTTAAGGAAGAATAAAAAGATGTTTTGGAAGGAGGTAAATAAACTGCGTAAGACAAGGGAGCAAATGGGAACTTCAGTGATTGGGGCTAATGGGCAGGTGATAACAAGTAGTGGTGATGTCAGAAAGAGATGGAGTGAGTATTTTGGAGGTTTGTTGAATGTGTTTGATGATAGAGTGGCAGATATAGGGTGTTTTGGTCGAGGTGGTGTGCAAATTAAGAGGGTTAGGGAAAATGATTTGGTAAACAGAGAAGAGGAAGTAAAAGCGTTGCGGAAGATGAAAGCCGGCAAAGCAGTAGGGTTGGATGGTATTGCAGTTGAATCTATTAAAAAACGGGGTGACTGTATATCTGACTGGTTGGTAAGGTTATTTAATGTATGTATGATTCATGGTGAGGTTCTTGAGGATTGGCGGAATGCTTGCATAGTGCCATTGTACAAAGGCAAAGGGGATAAGAGTGAGTGCTCAAATTACAGAGGTATAAGTTTGTTGAGTATACATGGTAAATCATATGGGAGGGTATTCATTGAGAGGGTGAAGGCATGCACAGATCATCAGATTGGGAAAGAGCAGTGTTGTTTCAGAAGTGGTAGAGGATGTGTGGATCAGGTGTTTGCATTGAAGAATATATGTGAGAAATACTTGGAAAAGCAAATGGATTTGTATGTAGCATTTATGGATCTAGAGAAGGGATATGATAGAGTTGATAGAGATGGTCTATGGAAGGAATTAAGAATACATGGTGTGGGAGGCAAGTTTTTAGAAGCAGTGAAAAGTTTTTATCGAGGATGTAAGGCATGTGTACTTGTAGGAAGTGAGGAAAGTGATTGGTTCTCAATGAATGTGGGTTTGCTGTAGGGGTGTGTGATGTCTCCATGGTTGTTTAATTTGTTTTTGGATGGGGTTGTTAGGGAGGTGAATGCAAGAGTTTTGGAAAGAGGGGCAAGTATGAAGTCTGTTGGGGATGAGGGAGCCTGGGAAGTGAGTCACTTGTTGTTCGCTTATGATACAGCGCTGGTGGCTGATTCATGTGAGAAACTGCAGAAGCTGGTGACTGAGTTTGGTAAAAAGTGTGATAGAAGAAGGTTAAGAATGTGAATAAGAGCAAGGTTATTAGGTACAGTAGGGTTCAAGTCAATTGGAAGGTAAGATTGAATGGAAAAAAAACTGGAGGAAGTGAAGTGTTTTAGATATCTGGGAGTGGATCTGGCAGCGGATGGAACCATGGAAGCGGGAGTGAATCATAGGGTGGGGGAGGGGGCGAAAATTCTGGGATCTTTGAAGAATGTGTGGAAGTCGAGAACATTATCTCGGAAAGCAAAAATGGGTATGTTTGAAGGAATACTGAATACTGGTTCCAAGGATGTTATATGGCTGCGAGTCGTGGGCGAGTTGTGCGTAGGAGGGTGGAAGTGCTGGAAATGAGATGTTTGAGGACAATATATGGTGTGAGGTGGTTTGATCGAGTAAGTAATGTAAGGGTAAGAGAGATGTGTGGAAATAAAAAGAGTGTGGTTGAGTAATCAGAAGAGGAAGTTTTGAAATGGTTTGATCACATGGCGAGAATGAATGAGGAAATATTGACCAAGAGGATATATATGTCAGAGGTGGAGGGAACGAGGAGAATTGGGAGACCAAATTGGAGGTGGAAAGATGGAGAGAAAAAGATTTTGAGTGATCGGGGCCTGAAAATTAAGGAAGGGAGCTGTGGTTTCGGTGCATTATTACATGACAGCTAGAGAATGTGTGAACGAATGGGGCCTTTGTTGTCTTTTTCTAGCGCTACCTCGCACACATATGGGAGGATGGGGTTGTTATTCCATATGTGGCGATGTAGCGATGGGAAAAGAAAAAGGCAGAAACTATGAATTATGTACATGTGTATATATGTATTTGTCTGTATATACATACACGTCCACACATGCAAATATACATACCCATACATCTCAATGTACACATATATATACACACACAGACACATACATATATACACATGCACACAATTCACACTGTCTGCCTTTATTCATTCCCATCGACACCTCGCCACACATGGAATACCATCCCCCTACCCCCTCATGTGTGCGAGGTAGCGCTAGGAAAAGACAAAAAAAGCCCTGTTAGTTCACACTCAGTCTCTAGCTGTCATGCAATAATGCCCGAAACCACAACTACTATTCCACATCCAGACCACACAAAACCTTCCATGGTTTACCCCAGACGCTTCACATGCCCTGATTCAATCCATTGACAGCACGTCGACCCCGGTATACCACATCAATCCAATTCACTCTATTCCTTGCCCGCCTTTCACCCTCCTGAATGTTAAGGCCCCGATCACTCAAAATCTGTTTCACTCCATCTTTCCACCCCCAATTTGGTCTCCCACTTCTCGTTCCCTCCACCTCCGACACATATATCCTCTTGGTCAATCCTCCCTCACTCATTCTCTCCATGTGCCCAAACCATTTCAAAACACCCTCTTCTGCTCTCTCAACCACGCTCTTTTTATTTCCACACATCTCTCTTACCCTTACATTATTTACTCGATCAAACCACCTCACACCACATATTGTCCTCAAACATCTCATTTCCAGAACATCCACCCTCCTGCGCACAACTCTATCCATAGCCCACGCCTCGCAACCATATAACATTGTTGGAACCACTATTCCTTCAAATATACCCATTTTTGCTTTCGGAGATAATGTTCTCGACTTCCACACATTATTCAAGGCTCCCAGAATTTTCGCCCCCTCCCCCACCCTATGATTCACCTCCGCTTCCATGGTTCCATCCACTGCCAGATCCACTCCCAGATATCTAAAACACTTTACTTCCTCCAGTGTTTCTCCATTCAAACTTACCTCCCATTTGACTTGACCCTCAACCCTACTGTACCTAATAACCTTGCTCTTATTCACATTTACTCTTACTTTCTTCTTTAACACACTTTACCAAACTCAGTCACCAGCTTCTGCAGTTTCTCACATGAATCAGCCACGAGCGCTGTATCATCAGCGAACAACAACTGACTCACTTCCCAAGCTCTCTCATCCCCAACAGACTTCATACTTGCCCCTCTTTCCAAAACTCTTGCATTCACTTCCCTAACAACCCCATCCATAAACAAATTAAACAACCATGGAAACATCACACACCCCTGCTGCAAACCTACATTCACTGAGAACCAATCACTTTCCTCTCTTCCTACACGTACACATGCCTTACATAAAACTTTTGGTCTGTCAAAACTTTATTATGGCGGATGACCAACTACCTACCCTCATGTATCCAAGATATAGTTGAACTTTGTGTAGTGAAGACAATTGAGAAACATCACAAGCCAATATTCCAGTTTCATAATAAGAGAAGAAGTGGTCCAGGCAGTTTGATACAGTGGTTAAATTGATGAAAACTACTATTGACGTTCTTATATATATATATATATATATATATATATATATATATATATATATATATATATATATATATATATATATATATATTGTTACGAATGTTACGAACTTAATACTTATTCGAGCAAGGTTGCCAGTAACATATATATGTTACAAATACTATACTGATCCTTGTCTTCACCAGGACGCTAGATTTCTTACGTTACACAACGCAGGATAATACTATCTTAATTAAAGTCGTGGAATTAAACAATCACTAACATCAGAACTACTTTCATTTACGGTAACACTGAACATGAGTTTAACATTGAACATTGAACATGAGTTAACATTGAACATGAGTTAACATTGAACCTGAGTTAGCACTGAACGTGAGTTAACACTGAACATTGAACATGAGTTAACATTAAACATGAGTTAACACTGAACCTAAGGTAACACTCCAGATAAGATTTCAAGCCAGGAGATATCTTTCCTCTATGATAATTTGTTCGATAACTTTACACTTAGACCTGACGTGACACAGTAAACAACATCGTTATACTTAGCTAAACCTGACGTGACACGGTAAACATCATTGTTACACTCAGCTAACCCTGACGTGGAACAGTAAACATCATCGTTACACTCAGCTAACCCTGACGTGACACGGTAAACATCATCGTTACACTCAGCTAACCCTGACGTGACACAGTAAACATCATCGTTACACTTAGCTAAACCTGACGTGACACAGTAAACATCATCGTTACACTTAGCTAAACCTGACGTGGCACAGTAAACATCTTTCATACTGGGCCAGCGATGGCTACAGTGTTCGAGACAGGGAAAGCTTACATTACCTTGCTGGGCTCGGGACTGCTGAAGGAATCGAGGCTCAGCGGGGAGTCAGAGGTTTTTATTACAGACACGGGACTTGCGTCCGCCTTGTTACCCTATGATGCCACCCTTGATTGGGCCTAAGGCCCAGTGGTGATTGGAGGAGGGTGGCTCCAAGTGCCACTCCTACTTGGCTGGAGGGCCACAGGTCCGTCGGTGATTGGAGGAGATGTCATCCGTGAGACAGCTGACTGGCTGAAAGGAAGTTAAGTTCTTCCCACATCTGCCTAAAGGCCCCACCTTCTCTTGTCTTGACAGCGACGACACTGTATAGGGGCCGTAGGTTGACCCCAACTTGACCTGGTGCCTCGGAGGGAAGGTCCCAGTGTCGAGGGGGGATTGGATTGATGGCCCGGCGTGGCCATCTGGTTTCCCTCTCGAAGGTATGAAGAAGACATCAGACCTAATGGTTTGGTTAGGGAAGCGAAATCCGAGCCGATAGCGGAGGGAAGGCCTTAGCCCTCGCCCTAACATGAGATAGCACTTACACTAAACACAAAGACGCACACATGCATATACACAAACATGTGGGCACACACCCACGTGTTCGTAACAATATATTCATTTATCTATTTATTTTTTCATTATATTTTGTGGCCGTCTCCCGCGTTAGCGAGGTAGCGCAAGGAAACGGACGAAAAAATTGCTTAACCCACCCACATACACATGTATAGGCATACACGTCCACAGGCGCACATATTCATACCTATACATTTTAACGTATACATATATATACATAACATACATATACATGTATACACATGTATATAATTCATACTTGCTTCCTTTATTCATTCCAGTCTCCACCCCGCACACATATATAACATATACACAAACATATACATATATACATATTTACAGATTCATACTTGCTCTGCTTCATCCAGCCCCTGCGCTTCCCCACTCAACTGGAAACAGCATCGCTACCTCTTGTTTCAGCAAATTAGCCCCAAGGAAACACAAAAAATGTCACTTTCGTTCACACTGTCTCCCGCAGTCATGTGTAATGCACCGAAACCACAGCTCCCTATCCACATCCAGGCCCTACTTACTTTTCCATGGTTTACTCCAGATGTTTCAAATACCTTGGTTCAGTCCATTGACAGCATGTCGACCCCGGTATGCTACATCGTTCTAATTCACTCTATTCCTTGCATGCCTCTCACCCTCTCGTATGTTCACGCCCCGATTGTTCAATTTGGTGTCCTGCTTCTCCTTCATCCCTTCAACTCTGACACTTATGTCCTCTTTGTCAACCTCCCCTCACTCATTCTCTTTATGTATCCAAAGCATTTCAACACGCCCTCTTCTGCACTCTCAACCACACTCTTTATTTCCACGCATTACTCGATCAAACCACCTCACACCACATATTGTCCTCAAACATTTCGTTTCCAACTCATCCACCATCCTCTGTACAACGTTATCTATAGCCCATGCTTCGCGGCATACCCATCTTTGCCCTCCGAGATAACGTTTACTCCTTCCACTCAGCTTCATCGCTCCCAAAACCTTCGTCCCCCTCCCCAATCCTGTGACTCACTTCCGTTTCCATGGTTCCATTCGCTGCCAAATCCACTACCTGATATCTAAAACTATTCACTTCCTCCGATCTTTCTCCAGTCAAACTTACATACCATGTAACTTGACCCTCAACACTACTTAGCTTAATAGCCTTGCTCTTATTCACATTTACTCTTAGCATTCTCCTTTCACATGCTTTTCCAAACATACCAGTCGTTTCTCGAAGTAAAGAAGTAGCGCCATGATCATATGAAGACAGGTCGCATTAACTCCCATTCATTTTGAAAGTGTCAACTGCAATGCACCGAAACAGCTCCTTGTCCACAATCAGACCCAACAGAACTTTCCATGGTTCTCCCAGGCTGTTTCACATAACATGGTTCAGTCTATCGATAGGGCGTCGTCCTCTGTATACCACATCGTTCCACATCCCTGGATCACATGCATACCTTTCACCCTTCTGCATGTTCAGGTACCAGCCTTTCAAAAACTTCCCATTCCATCCTTCCATCTCCAGTTTGGTCTCCCCTTTCTTCTTTTCCCCTCCACTTCTCAAGCATATATTCTCTTCGTCGACCTTTCCTCTCCCTTATTCTTTTCCCTACTCACGCCATTCTCTCAAACCCTCGGACACTAACCTTCCAACACAAACACCCTATTCTATACATTTTGATCTAAAGCTCTTGCCTCTCATTCATATAACGCCATCAGCACTATACACTATTACACATACTTTTCTTTGCCCTCGTAAACAGACCCTTTTTTCCATACACCACTCAAAACACCTTGAATAGATGGAATTGTAGTTGAATTTCTTAAGAAATGGGCTTGTATTGTTGTAGACTACTTAGTCAGGATTTTCAGCATATGCATCGCTCGAGGTGACGTATGTGACGACGGGGGAATATATCTTTATTATCATTACATTACAGGCAAGTTCGACAAAAGTGAATGTTCAAATTACAGAATGGCAAGTCTTAGGTATACGTAGTATTTGTATGAGAGAATCGTGAATAGGAGGATGGTGGCATCAAACGGGAGGACCTCTATGGTTTTTGGAAGGGTAGAGGGTGTGTGGATCAGGTGTTTGCTATAGATATATTGTGAACGAATAGAGAACGAGAGAGATTTGCATGTCTCATGGATGGAATTCGAAAAATCATATGATAGTGCTGATGGAGATGGTTTTTAGGAAGAATGCAACTAAAGATAAGAGGAGGTTTTGTTCACAAGTAAGGCGTGTGTTTGGGCAGAGACGGAAGATTGAGTAACTCCATGTGAAGGTAAGTCTCCATCAAGGTTGTGTGATAAGTCCCTAGCGATTTGATTATGTAGGGGATGACGAGGCGGTAAAAGTGAGGTTCTTGGAGAAAGGATCGGGTCTACTGTATCCTGTCGGAGTGCAAGGTGGATTAGGTGCTGTTTGCAGATGACACAGCTCTGATGGGGCAGACTCAATTGAATTTGGGAAAGTGTGTCAATGGAGGAAGTTGAGGAGGGAGGAGACCAGACACGAGACAGAATCATGGAAAGAAAGATATTTTGATTTATCAGGGCGTGAGTATGCACGAGTGTGTGAGGGTTGCATGGAAAAAAAACGAACTGAAGCGATGTGATATACTTGGGGGCGGAGTGCTTTCAGTGAATTTGTTCAGGTCAAACGAAATTCAAAGGAAACCATGAAAAGGTCTCTGGAGTTTGGCTGTCAATATCTCTGGCGCATTATGCGTGATACTTAGGGAGTGTATATGTGCAAATGAGGTCATTCTTCGCTACCTCACTATTGCAGGAAACGGTAAACAAGTATGAAAAATACCACTATGTATTGTTTACATGCATTATGTTAACGCAGCCTCTATGATTTGCCTTTTATACTAGTTACCCAACTTTCTGGTGTATTAGAAATGAAGGACTTTCAGCCCTCCTCTTTACCCTGTATTGTCCATAAATGTGTGTCCTGAGTTGTAAGTTTACTGACATAGGACTTTTTTGACACATATACGTATGTCTGCAGTCAGTGTTTTGTATGTGTTGTCACCCTACCTCTATACCTTTGTTGTATATTTCATCCAAGTGCCGGTATCTAGATAATCAACATATGAAGCCCTCAGCCTATCTTTGTAACTTATCTTCTTTATCTCTGTTATCTACATGCGTCTATATTGAGAGAAAATTACGTGCATTTGTGTACCTACTGCAAGGGGCACTCACCCGAACTTTCGGACCATTCTGTATGGTGCTTGTATTCGTGGTCTGAATATATAGGGCCCTTAGCCCACCTCCGTAACTTACTCGCATATCGCAATGCTATCTACATATGTTTGTTCTGATTGAACAAGTATTTTATATATGTCTATGTATTGCATACAGGTTGTCTACCTCCCACCTGTGAGACCTAACTCACACATTACTGTGTATATAAATGATGATTATGACCCATCATTTATGTCTACCTATGTACTGAACATTTGAGGCCTTCAGCCTGCATTTGTAACTTCCTACTCATTCACACATGTGGAGCTGTAGATTAGCTGACTACCTGTCTTGCTCACGCCACAGTGAACAAAGTGACTGACTGGCACAGAATTGGGGTTGCTCGTACCGCTCCCACTCGTGAGCTACCTGGACTCACATTGTTCCCGCAGGGGATTGGGTGGTGATCATACAGCCTCCGCATGTCAGCTTGGTAGTCGCCAATGCTGCTCCCATAAGGAACCGGTTAGGTGGTGCTCACACCACTCCAGCATGTGGAATTGATGGTGAAGATACCGGTTCTACATGTCAGCTGGATAGTGCTCATACCACCTTTACATGTCGGATGGGTGGTCGCTCATACCGCTAATGCGCGTGACTGGGTGGTCGCTCATGCGGAAATCAGGATCATTGTTAACCTGCCGGACCTCTTTCTGGTGAACATCACCTGTATGGCCCACATGGTCATCGTGAACGATGCTCACAACAGTTGTCTGGCGTATTATGAAAGCCAGAGTCCACCTAAGTAGTAGAATACGGTAGTTTGCTTGCAGATACGCCTCTCTCTCTCTCTCTCTCTCTCTCTCTCTCTCTCTCTCTCTCTCTCTCTCTCTCTCTCTCTCTCTCTCTCTCTCTCTCTCACACACACACACACACACACATACAGTGGATACGAGTCATACGCAAGCTGCAAGATAATTTATCATAGAGATCGAGCTATGCAGTAAAATTTTGCATCACACGTTATCGAGCACCGAACTGCTTCATGGGTTGCAGTTTGTTAACCTGTAATAAAAGTATCAGATATAACGATACGTGATGTAGTAGTGTGCCGAAGGACACATTTGTACTGTAAGGAGACTCTCCTGTCTGTCCCGCGGTCTGTGGTCGCGGTCAGGTAGTTGCCAGTGCACGATGACTAACCCCCATGTCGCTCGTGTTTCCTTGGCAAGATGAAAATGAATGATTGCTAAGGTGAAATATTCCGGAAACTATCTTCTTGTTAAGAGGAAAGACTGTAGCAGCAGTGAGGAGGTATGGAGAAGGAGAGATGGACATGAGAGTGCTTGGAACCACTGAACAGTGCTAATATCCGTTCAGGGTGTGGTGGCTAGGGATAAGGGAGTGGTGTTGGTAGTGAGGTAAAGTGTACTAGGCGAAAGGAAATAGAGGGTGAGGGAGGGGAGGGGGAAGGGACGGAGGGCGTGCTGGTGGTAAAGGAGAATATGGTGGTCAGGGAAAGAGGATATGGTCTTGGTGGGGGAGGATGTGGTCTAGGGATGGAGGGACTATTGGTGGTGGTGAGGTAGGTTGTGGTGGCTAAGGACGGGGTGATTGTGAGGTAAGATCTTGTAGCTAATGAGGGAGGAATTATTGGTGGTGGTGAGGTAAGATTTGGTGGAAAGGGTTGGGGGGGCCAAAATAAAGGTGAAGGAGGGTGGTGTTGCAGCCTTGCACGAGCGAGCAGACTAGGGTCCTGAAGGCCCTCACTTGCTAGTACCACTTATGACTGTCAACCGACGTTGAGGATATGTTAGCCAAGGAAGCAGGGATTTCTTTTGGTTAGGGAGGCTGTAAGACGAGGGAGGGAGGGCATGGTCACGATGAGGGCGTGTGTGCTAGCCAGGGAGGGAGTGTTGGTGGTGAGGTAAAGTGCGGTGGCTAGGGTAAGAGGGCGTAGTGATGGCGGTGAGGCAGGGGTGGCTGTCGTACTCGTCAGCAGGAGCAGACAGGCGAGGGACTATATCTACCAGCAGAACCTAAATCATCGGAAAGAAGATGGTCCTTATAGCAGTGCAGTGGCCACGATCAGGTTGAAGATGGAAGTCTGCTACACCAAGGTTATTTATGGATAAATTATCACCTCATGAATTTGGTTTTACTCTTATTTTCTGTCAAAAATTTCAGATTACATAAATGTGAACGATAAATGATGACGAAGGGACAGCATTGATTAAACTACAGACATTGATTAAGCTACAGAAATGGTTGTACGGAGAAGGTGGATATTGTTGGTAATGAAATGTTTAAGGACAATAAATGGTGTGAAGTGGTTTGATCTAGTAATTAATGTAAGGGTGAGAGATGTGTGGAAATAGAGTCGGTGAGAGACCACAATAGGGTGTGTTGAAATAGTTACGGCATATGTAAGAATGAGTGAGGAAAGATTGACAAAGAAGATATATGTGAAAGAGGTGCAGGGAACAAGGAGAAGCGGGAGAGAAAACTGGAGATAGAAGGAATAAGTGAAAAAGATTTTGAGTGACAGGGGCCAAAACATACAAGGTGAGAGGCGTGCAAGGAATAGAGTGAACTGGAACGATGTAGTATACAGAAATAGACATGCAGTCAGTGGAATAAACAAAGACATGTAAAGCGTGTAGAGTAAACCATAGAAAGGTCTGTGGGTCCTGAAAGTGGGTAGGGAGCTGTAGTTTCGGTACATTACATAAGAGAGCTAAAAACTGATTGTGAACGAATGTTGCCTTTCTGTCTGTTTTCTTGGTGCTACCTCGCTGAAGCACAGGATAAAAATGCTGTTTTCCTGTGGGTAAGGGTAGCGACATAAATGGATGAAGGCAAAGAAGTATGAATATGTAGTTATATATATGAATATATATATATATATATATATATATATATATATATATATATATATACATATATTTTTTTTTTTTTTTTTTATACTTTGTCGCTGTCTCCCGCGTTTGCGAGGTAGCGCAAGGAAACAGACGAAAGAAATGGCCCAACCCCCCCCGCCATACACATGTACATACGTCCACACACGCAAATATACATACCTACACAGCTTTCCATGGTTTACCCCAGACGCTTCACATGCCTTGATTCAATCCACTGACAGCACGTCAACCCCTGTATACCACATCGCTCCAATTCACTCTATTCCTTGCCCTCCTTTCACCCTCCTGCATGTTCAGGCCCCGATCACACAAAATCTTTTTCACTCCATCTTTCCACCTCCAATTTGGTCTCCCTCTTCTCCTCGTTCCCTCCACCTCCGACACATATATCCTCTTGGTCAATCTTTCCTCACTCATTCTCTCCATGTGCCCAAACCACTTCAAAACACCCTCTTCTGCTCTCTCAACCACGCTCTTTTTATTTCCACACATCTCTCTTACCCATACGTTACTTACTCGATCAAACCACCTCACACCACACATTGTCCTCAAACATCTCATTTCCAGCACATCCATCCTCCTGCGCACATCTCTATCCATAGCCCACGCCTCGCAACCATACAACATTGTTGGAACCACTATTCCTTCAAACATACCCATTTTTGCTTTCCGAGATAATGTTCTCGACTTCCACACATTTTTCAAGGCTCCCAAAATTTTCGCCCCCTCCCCCACACTATGATCCACTTCCGCTTCCATGGTTCCATCCGCTGACAGATCCACTCCCAGATATCTAAAACACTTCACTTCCTCCAGTTTTTCTCCATTCAAACTCACCTCCCAATTGACTTGACCCTCACCCCTACTGTACCTAATAACCTTGCTCTTATTCACATTTACTCTTAACTTTCTTCTTCCACACACTTTACCAAACTCAGTCACCAGCTTCTGCAGTTTCTCACATGAATCAGCCACCAGCGCTGTATCATCAGCGAACAACAACTGACTCACTTCCCAAGCTCTCTCATCCCCAACAGACTTCATACTTGCCCCTCTTTCCAGGACTCTTGCATTTACCTCCCTAACAACCCCATCCATAAACAAATTAAACAACCATGGAGACATCACACACCCCTGCCGCAAACCTACATTCACTGAGAACCAATCACTTTCCTCTCTTCCTACACGTACACATGCCTTACATCCTCGATAAAAACTTTTCACTGCTTCTAACAACTTGCCTCCCATATATATGTATATATATATTTTTGTCGCTGTCTCCCGCGTTTGCGAGGTAGCGCAAGGAAACAGACGAAAGAAATGGCCCAACCAACCCCCATACACATGTATATACATACGTCCACACACGCAAATATACATACCTACACAGCTTTCCATGGTTTACCCCAGACGCTTCACATGCCCTGATTCAATCCACTGACAGCACGTCAACCCCGGTATACCACATCGATCCAATTCACTCTATTCCTTACCCTCCTTTCACCCTCCTGCATGTTCAGGCCCCGGTCACTCAAAATCTTTTTCACTCCATCTTTCCACCTCCAATTTGGTCTCCCACTTCTCCTCGTTCCCTCCACCTCCGACACATATATCCTCTTGGTCAATCTTTCCTCACTCATTCTCTCCATGTGCCCAAACCATTTCAAAACACCCTCTTCTGCTCTCTCAACCACGCTCTTTTTATTTCCACACATCTCTCTTACCCTTACGTTACTTACTCGATCAAACCACCTCACACCACATATTGTCCTCAAACATCTCATTTCCAGCACATCCATCCTCCTGCGCACAACTCTATCCATAGCCCACGCCTCGCAACCATACAACATTGTTGGAACAACTATTCCTTCAAACATACCCATTTTTGCTTTCAGAGATAATGTTCTCGACTTCCACACATTCTTCAAGGCTCCCAGGATTTTCGCCCCCTCCCCCACCCTATGATCCACTTCCGCTTCCATGCTTCCATCCGCTGCCAGATCCACTCCCAGATATCTAAAACACACAGGTATATACATATATACACATGTACATAATTCATACTGTCTGTCCTTATTCATTCTCGTCGCCACCCCGCCACAGATGAAATGAAAACCCTCTCCCCCCGGTTGTGCACGATGTAGCGTTAGGAAAGGACAAAAGAGGCCCTATTCGTTGACAGTCAGTCTCTAGTTGTCATATATAATGCACCGAAACCACAGTTCCTTTTCCACATCCAGACCCCATAAAACTTTCCATGGTTTACCCCAGACGCTTCCCATATCCTGCTTCAATCCATTGACTACACGTCGACCCCGGTATACCACATCGTTCCAATGGACTATATTCCTTGCACTCCTTCTACCCTCCTGAATGTTCGAGTCCCGATCACTCTCTTCAAACATTTCATTTCCAGGACACACCCTCCTCCACACAACTATATCTATAGCCTGCGCCTCGCAACCATACAACATTGTTGGAACCAATATTCCTTGAAACATACCGATTTTTGCTTTCCTAGAAAACGTTCTCGACCTCCACACATTTTTCAACGCTCCCAGAACTTTCGACCCCTCCCCCACCCTGTGATCAATTTCCGCTTTCATGGTTCCATCCGCTGCAAAATCGACAACCAGATATCTAAAACACTTCACTTCCTCCAGTTTTTCTCCATTCAAACCTACCTCCCAATTGACTTCTCCCTCAACCCTCCTGTACCTAATAGCCTTACTCTTATTCACATTTACTATCAGCTTTCTTGTTTCACACACATTACCAAGCTCAGTGACAAGCTTCTACAGTTTCTGACCCGAATCAGCCACCAGCGCTGTATCATCAGCGAAGAACTGACTCACTTCCCATGCCCTCTCATCCACAACAGACTGCATACTTACCTTTCTTTCCAAAACACTTGCAATCACCTCCCTAACAACCACATCAATAAACAAATTAAACAATCATGGAAACAACACGCACCCCTGCCGCAAACCAATATTCAGTGAGAAGCAATCACTTTCCCCTCTTCGTCCACATACACATGCCTTACATCCTTGATAAAAACTTTTCACTGCTTCTAACAACTTTCCTCCCACACCATATATGCTTAATACCTTCCATACAGCATCTCAATCATCTCTATCATATGCCTTCTCCAGATCCATAATTGCTACATACAAATCCATTTTGCTTTTCTAAGCATTTCTCACATACATTTTTCAAAGCAAACACCTAATCCACTCATCCTCTACCGCTTCTGAAACCACACTACTCTTCCCCAATCTGATGCTCTGTACATGCCTTCATCCTCTCAATCAATGCCCTCCCATAAAATTTCCAAGGAATACTCAGTAAACTTATACCTCTGTAATTTGAGCACTCACTTTTATCCCCTTTGCCTTTGTACAATGGCACTATGCAAGCATTCCGCCAATCCTCAGGCACCTCACCATGCGTCATACATACATTGAATAACCTTGCCAACCAGTCAGCAACAGTCACCACTTTTTTTTATAAAATCCCACTGCAATACCATCCAAACTCACTGCCTTGCCGGCTTTCATCTTCCGCAAAACTTTTACTACTTCTTCCCAGTTTACCAAATCATTCTCCCTAACCCTCCAACTTTGCATACCACCTCGACGAAAACACCCTATATCTGCCACTCTATCATCAAACACATTCAACAAACCTCCAAAATACTCACTCCATCTCCTTCCTACATCACCACTACTTGTTATCACCTCCCCATTAGCCCTCTTCATTGATGTTCCCATTTGTTCCCTTGTTTTACCCACTTTATATACCTCTTTCCAAAACATCTTTTATTCTCCCAAAAAATCTAATGATACTTTTTCACCTCAACTCTCATTTTCCCTCTTTTTCACCTCTTGCACCATTCTCTTGACTTCCTGCCTCTATCTTTTATGCATCTCCCAGTCATTTGCTTTATTTCACTTCAAAAATCGCCCAAATGCCTCTCTCTTCTCTTTCACTAATAATCTTACTTCTTTCTCCTACCACTCACTACCTTTTCTAATCTGCCCACCTCCAACACTTCTCATGCCACAAGAATCTTTTGCGCAAGCCATCACTGCTCCCCTAAATACATCACATTCCTCCCCATTCCCCTTACGTACTTTGTACTCACATTTTTCCATTCTGCACTCATTCTCTCCTGGTACTTCCACACACAAGTCTCCTTCCCGAGCTCACTTACTCTCACCACTCTCTTCACCCCGACATTCTCTTCTCTGACACATATATACTCTTGGTCAATCTTTCCTCACTCATTCTCTCCATGTGACCAAACCATTTCTAAACACCCTCTTCTGGTCTGTCAACCACGCTCTTTTTATTACCACGCATCTCTCTTACCCTATTATTACTTAATCGATCAAACCACCTCACACCACATATTATCCTCAAACATCTCATTTCCAGCACATTCACCCTCCTCCGCACAACTCTATCTATAGCCCACGCCTTGCAACCATATAACATTGTTGGAGCCACTATTCCTTCAAACATACCTATTTCTGCTTTCCGATATAATGCTCTCGACTTCCATACACTCTTCAACGCCTCCAGAACTTTCGGCCCCTCCCCCACTCTATGATTCACTCCCGCTTCCATGGTTCCATCCGCTGCCAAATCCACTCCCAGATATCTAAAACACTTCACTTCCTCCAGTTTATTTTTCCATTCAAACTTACCTCGCAATTGACTTGTCCCTCAACCCTACTGTACCTAGTTACCTTGCTTTTATTCACATTCACTCTCAGCTTTCTTCTTTCACACACTTTACCAAACTCAGTCACCAACTTCTGCAGTTTCTCACCAGAATTAGCCACGAGCGCTGTATCATCAGCGAACAACAAGTGATTAACTTCCCAAGCTCTCTCATCCACAACAGACTGCATACTTGCCCCTCTTTCAAAAACTCTTGCATTCACCTCCCTAACAACCCCATCCATAAACACTTTAAACAAGCATGGAGACATGACACATCCCTGCCGCAAACCTACATTCACTGAGAACCAATCACTTTCCTCTCTTCCTCCACGTGCACATGCCTTACATCCTCGATAAAAACTTTTCACTGCTTCTAACAACTTGCCTCTCACACCAAATATTCTTAGTACCTTCCACAGAGAATCTCTATCAACTCTATCATATGCCTTCTCCAGATTCATGAATGCTACATACAAATCCATTTGCTTCTCTAAGTATTTCGCACATACATTCTTCAAAGCAAACACCTGATCCTCACATCCTCTACCACTTCTGAAACCACACTGTTCTTCCCCATTCTGATGCTCTGTACATGCCTTTACCCTCTAAATCAATGCCCCCCCATATAATTTCCCAGGAATACTCAACAAACTTATACCTCTGTAATTTGAACAATCACATCTATCCTCTTTGCCTTTGAACAATGGCACTATGCAATCATTCCTTCAATCCTCAGGCACCTCACCATGAGTCATACATACAATAAATAACCTTACCAAACAGTCAACAATACAGTCAACCCCCTTGTTTAATAAATTCCACTTCAATACCATCCAAACCCGCTACCTTGCCGGCTTTCATCTTCCACAAAGCTTTTACTACCTATTCTCTGTTTACCAAATGATTCTCTTTAACCCTCTCCCTTTGCACACCACCTCGACCAAACATCCTATGTCTGCCACTCTGTCATCAAACACATTCAATAAACCTTCAAAATACTCACTCCATCTCGTTCTCACATCATCACTACTTGTCATTCCCTCCCCAACAGCCCACTCACTCCATCTCGTTCTCACATCATCACTACTTGTCATTCCCTCCCCAACAGCCCCCGTCACTGAATTCCTTTTGATACCCTCATCTTAAGCACTTTATTATTTCCTTCCAAAACATAACTTTCTCCCCCCCTAAAGTTTAATGATACTCTTTTACTCCAACTCTCATCTGCCCTCTTTTTCACCTCTTGCACCTTTCTTTTGACCTCCTGCCTCTTTCTTTTATACATCTCCCAGTCATTTGCATTAACTCTCTGCAAAAATCGTCCAAATGCCTCTCTCTTCTCTTTCACTAACAATCTTACCTCTTAATCCCACCACTCACTACGCTTTCTAATCGGCCCACCTACCACAATTCTCATGCCAAGAGCATTATTTGTGCAAGCCATCAATGCTTCCCTAATTACATCCCATTCCTCCCCCACTCCCCTTACCTCCTTTGTTCTCACCTTTTTCCATTCTGTACTCAGTCTCTCCTTGTACTTCCTCACACAAGTCTCTTTCCCAAGCTCACTTACTCCCACCACTCCCTTCACCCCAACATTCTCTTCTTTTCGGAAAACTTCTACAAATCTTCACCTGTGCCTCCACAAGATAATGATAAGACATCCAATAATGCTCTCTGGCTATCTCTCCAACTTACATAGGTATACTTATGTATATATCTCTTTTTAAACCAGGTATTCGATATCAACAGTCCTTTGTTTGCATATAAATATACATGCTCTCCACCATTTCCATTTACAACACTGAACACATCATGTACACCAATTACTCCCTTAACTGCCATATTACTCACCTATGCATTCAAATAACCAAGTGTCGTGCATCAAAACTACTAACACACTCATTCAGCTGCTCCCCAAACACTTCCCTCTCATGATCTTTCTTCTCATGCCCAGGTGCATATGCACCAATAATCACCCATCTCTCTCCATTAACTTTCAGTTTTACCTATATCAATCTAGAGTTTACTTTCTTACACTATATCACATACTCCCACCACTCCTGTTTCAGTAGTGCTACTCCTTCCCTTGTTCTTGTCCTCTCAATAACCCCCGACTTTACTCCCAAGACATTCCCAAACCACTCTTCCCCTTTACCCTTGAGCTTCGTTTCACTGAGAGTCAGAACATCCAGTTTCCGTTCCTCAAACATACAACCGATCTCTCTTTTTTTCTCATCTTGGTTACATCCACACACATTTAGACACCCCAATCTGAGCCTTCGAGGAAGATGTGCACTCCCCACGTGACTCCTTCTTCGTTTTCCCCTTTTAGAATGCTAAAATACGAGGAGTGGAGGGTATCTGGCACCTCTCTTCCTTCTACGACACGTGGGGAATGCGTTTGAAGTATTCTTTCTCCCGTATCCCAGGAATAACGAAAGGGTAAGAGAGATGTGTGGTAATAAAAAGTGTGTAGTTGAGAGAGCAGAAGAGGGTGTTTTCAGGTGGTTTCGTCTCATGGAGAAAATGAGCGAGGAAAGATTGACAAGGAGGATATATATGTCAGAGATGGAGGGAACGAGGACAACTGGATGACTAAATTGGAGGTGGAAAGATGGAATGAAAAACATTTTGAGTGATCGGGGCCTGAACATGCTGGAAGGTCAAAGGCGTGCAAGGAATATAGTGAATTGGAACGATGTGGTATACCAGGGACGACATGCTGTAAATGGATTGAATCTGGGCATGTGAAGCGTCTAGGGTAAACCATGGAATGTTTTGGGGGGACCTGGATGTGGAAAGGGAGATGTGGATTTGGTGCATTATTACGTGACAGCTAGAGAGTGGGTGTGAAGGAATGTGGCCTTTGTTGTCTTTTCCTAGCGTTACCTCCCGCACATTTGAAGGAAGGGGACTATCATTTCATGTGTGGCGGGGTAGTGACGGGAATGAATGAGGACAGAAAGTATGAATTATGTAAATGTGTATATATGTATATGTCAAAGTATTGGAAGGATCACGATTTTGCGCTTGATCAAGATATTCCTATGAGTCCACGGGGAAAATGAAACACTAAAAGTTCCCAAGTGCACATTCGTGTAATAATCACATCATCAGAGGAGACACAAGATAGAAATATAACAGTCGGTTGATATACATCAAAGAGACTAAGCTAGGACGCCATTTGGTAAACATGTTTACCAAATGGCGTCCTAGCTTCGTCTCTTCGATGTATATCAACTGACTGTTATATTTCTCTCTTGTGTCTCCCCTGATGATATGATTATTACACGAAAGTGCACATGGAAACTTTTCATGTTTCATTTTCCCCGTGGACTCATAGCAATATATATATATATATATATATATATATATATATATATATATATATATATATATATATATATATATATATATATATATATATATATATATATATATATATATATATATATATATATATATATATATATATATATATATATATATATATATATACTATATATATATATATATATATATATATATATATTATATATATATTTAAAATATATATATAAATATATATATATATATATTATATATTAATATATATTTATAATATATATATTTTATATTAAAAATTTTATAATATATAAAAATTTAATATATATATATATAATATATATATATTATATATTTATATATATATATATTATAATATATATAAAAATATATAATTTTTTAAAATATAATTATATTTATAATATATTATATATATAAAAATATATATATATATAGGGGGGTAAGGGGGGAAGGTGAGTGCTCAAATTACAGAGGTATAAGTTTGTTAGATTCCTGGAAATTTTAGGGGGGTATTTATTTAGAGGGGGGAAGGCATGTACAAGCATCGATTGGGGAAAGATGTGGTTTCAGAAGTTGGTAGGGATTTTGGGGTCAGGTGTTTGCTTTGAAGAATGTATTGAAAATACTTAGAAAACAAATGGTTTGTATGTAGCATTTATGGGTGGAGAAGGGATTATAGAGTTTATAAAATGTCTGTGGAAGGTATTAAGAATAATGGTGTGGGGGGGAAAGTTTTAGAAGCAGTGAAAAGTTTTTATGAGGATGTAAGGCATGGTAGTGTGGAAGGAGGAAAGTGATTGTTCTCAGTGAAAGAGGTTTGGGCAGGGGGGTTTTGTGATGTCTCCCAAGGTGTTTAATTTGTTTATGGATGGGGTTGTTAGGGGGGTGAATGCAAGATTTTGGAAAAGGGGGCAAGTTGAAGTCTGTTGGGGGTGAGAGAGCTTGGGGAAATGGTCAGTTGTTTTCGCTGAGTACGCGCTGGTGGCTGATTTTGTGGAAACTGAGAAGTGGGACTGAGTTGGTAAACTGTGTGGAAAAAGAAAGTTGAGTTAATGTGAATAAGGCGGTTTTAGGTACAGTAGGGTTTTGGGGGAAATCAATTGGGAGGTAGTTTGAATGGAAAAACGGAGGGAAATGGTGTTTTGATATCTGGGAGTGGATTGGCGCGGGGGAACCCTGGGGGGAAGTGGACATAGGGTGGGGGGGAGGGGGCGGAAAATTTGGGGGCCTTGAAGAAAGTGTGGAAGTCGAGAACATTATTCGGGAAAACAAAAATGGGGAGTTTAAAGGGAATAATGGTTCCAACAATGTTGTAGGGTTTGGGCGGGCGTGGGCTATGGATAGAGTTGTGCGCCAGGGGGAGGGGATGTGCTGGAAATGGGGATGTTTGAAGACAATGTGTGGTGTGAGGGGGTTTGATCGATAAAGGAAACCCGAAAAAGGGTAAGGGAAATGTGGGGAAAAAAAAAAGGGTGGTTGAGGGCAGAAGAGGGGTTTTGAATTTTTTTGGGGCACAGGAAGGATGATTTGAGGAAAAAATTGCCCAAAGGGGAAATATATGGTCGGGGTTGGTGGGAACAAGGAAAAAAGGGGGGAAAACCAAAAATTGGGAGGGGGGAAAGGGGATTTGAAAAAGATTTTGTTTTGTGGGGGCCTGAACTTGCAGGGGGGGGTGAAAGGGGGGCAAGGAATAGAGTAAATTTGGGGGCGATGTGGTTTTCCCGGGGGTTTGGGGACTTGTGTAGTGGATTCAATCAAGGCAGGGTAAAACGCTGGGGTAAGCCAGGGAAAACTTTTTGTGGGATGTATATTTTCCCGTGAAAGGACGTATGTATATACTGTTTTGGGGGGGGGTTGGGCCATTTCTTTCGTCTGTTTCCTTGCGCTCCCTTTCCGCAAACGCGGGAGACAGCGAAAAAGTATAAAAAAAAAAAAAAAAAATTTAAAATATATATATATAAATATATATTATTATTTATATAAAATATATATAAATAATATTTATTTTATTATATATATAAAATAATATATTTTATAGTCGGGGGGAGAAAAAGTCAGCTGTTGGAGAGACAAGAGAAAGGGGAAAGAGTGGGCACTACTCCTGAATCAGGAATTTTGGGGGAGTTGTGATAGAGTATAAGAAGTAAAAATCTAGTTTTATATAGGTAGAACTGAAAGTTGATGGAGAAAAGTTTTGGGGGATTATTGGTGAATATGCACCCGGGCATGAGAAGAAAGGGTCAAAAAAGAGGCAAGTTTTTTGGGAGCAGCTGAATGAGTGTGTTTTTGGTTTTGATGCCCCGAGAACCCCGGGTTATAGTGGGGGTGATTTGGGAAAGCAAAGGGGAGTAATTGGCGTTGAAAAGGGAAAAATTTTATATACAAGGGGTGTTCCCCTGTTGTAAATGGAAATGGTTTAAAAGCTTGTAGATTTTTGTGCTTTAAAAAAGGGCGGTGATGGGGGAATTAAATGGTTTAAAAAGAAGTTTTAAATTTAATGAAAACTATGTAAGTAGGAGGGGGGGCCAGAGGGGCGTTACTGGGTTACTGTTAATTGATAAAGCACGAAAAAGAACTTTTTTGGGTGTTTTAAAGTGGGTGGGGAAAGGGGCAAAATGGGGGATGTCTGATCATTATCAAAGTGAAGACGAGGGGGAAGAAAATTTGGGGGGGTTTTCAGAAAAGAAGAAGAATGTTGGGGGGGAAGAGAGTGGTGAAGTAAATGACCTTTGGGGGAAGGAAACTTGTGTGAAGGGAAATACCAGGAGAGACTGAGTACAAATGGAAAAAGGTGAGAACAAAGGAGGTAAGGGGGGGGGGGAGGAATTTGGGTTTTTAGGGAAGCAGTGATGGCTTGGCCCCAAAGGAAAAGCTTGTGGCATGAGAAACGTGGGAGGGGGTTTATTGAAAAGGTACGAGTGGGGGGATGAAAAAGTTTAAAATTATTAGTGAAAAATAAGAGAGAGGCATTTGATCGATTTTTGCAGGGAAAAAATTTCAAATGAGGGGAGAAAGGGATAAAAGAAAGAGGAGGAGGTCAAGAGAAAAATTTCAAGAGGTGGAAAGACGGGGAAATTTAGAGTTGGGGTGGGAGTATCAATTAAAATTTTAGCGAGAATAAAAAAAGTTTTGGAAGGAGGTAAAAAAAAGTGCGTTTAAAACAAGGGAGCAAAAAGGGAAAATTCAGTGAAGGGGGTAATGGGGAAGGGGGATAACAAGTAGTGGTGATGTGGAAGGAGATGGAGTGAGTATTTTTAAGGTTTGTTGAAAAGGGGTTTTGATGATAGAGTGGCAGATATAGGGGGTTTTGGGGCGAGGTGGTGTGCAAAGTGAGAAGGTTTGGGGAAAAATGATTTGGTAAATAGAGAAGAGGGTAGTAAAAACTTGGAAAAAATGAAAGCCCGGCCCAAAGGGAGCAGGTTTTGATGTTATTTGGGAGTGGAATTTTTTAAAAAAGGGGGGGGACTGCTTGTTTACTGGTTGCTAAGGTTATTTAATGTATGGATGATTCAGTTTAGGAGCCTGAGGTTTTTGGCCCGGGAAAGCTTGCATAGTGCCATGTACAAAGGCTAAATAAAATACCTCACAGCTTTTTCCAAAGGTTACCCCAGGGCGCTTCACATGCCCTTTATTCAAACCACTGACAGCACCCTCAACCCCGGGGATACCACATCGCTCCAACTCATGTATTTCCCTTTCCCTCCTTTTTACCCCCCTCCATGTTCAGGCCCCGATCACACAAAAACTTTTTCACTCCATCTTTCCACCTCCCAAATTTTGGGCTCCCTCTTCTCCTCGTTTTCCCTTCCCCCCTCCACACATATTTTCCCCTTGGTCAATCTTTCCTCACTCAAATTTTCCCTGTGGGCCAAACCATTTCAAAACACCCCCTTGCTCTCTCAACCCCCGCTCTTTTTTTTCCCCACATCTCTTTACCCTTTTTTACTTAATCGATCAAACCACCTCACACCACATATTATCCTCAAACATCTCATTTCCAGCACATTCACCCTCCTCCGCACAACTCTATCTATAGCCCACGCCTTGCAACCATATAACATGTTGGAACCACTATTCCTTCAAACATACCTATTTTTGCTTTCCGATATAATGCTCTCGACTTCATACACTCTTCAACGCCTCCAGAACTTTCGGCCCTCCCCCACTCTATGATTCACTCCCGCTTCCATGGTTCCATCCGCTGCCAAATCCACTCCAAGATATCTAAAACACTTCACTTCCTCCAGTTTATTTTTCCATTCAAACTTACCTCGCAATTGACTTGTCCCTCAACCCTACTGTACCTAGTTACCTTGCTTTTATTCACATTCACTCTCAGCTTTCTTCTTTCACACACTTTACCAAACTCAGTCACCAACTTCTGCAGTTTCTCACCAGAATTAGCCACGAGCGCTGTATCATCAGCGAACAACAAGTGATTAACTTCCCAAGCTCTCTCATGCACAACAGACTGCATACTTGCCCCTCTTTCAAAAACTCTTGCATTCACCTCCCTAACAACCCCATCCATAAACAATTTAAACAACCATGGAGACGTCACACATCCCTGCCGCAAACCTACATTCACTGAGAATCAATCACTTTTCTCTCTTCCTCCACGTACACATGCCTTACATCCTCGATAAAAACTTTTCACTGCTTCTAACAACTTGCCTCTCACACCAAATATTCTTAGTACCTTCCACAGAGAATCTCTATCAACTCTATCATATGCCTTCTCCAGATTCATGAATGCTACATACAAATCCATTTGCTTCTCTAAGTATTTCGCACATACATTCTTCAAAGCAAACACCTGATCCTCACATCCTCTACCACTTCTGAAACCACACTGTTCTTCCCCATTCTGATGCTCTGTACATGCCTTTACCCTCTAAATCAATGCCCCCCCATATAATTTCCCAGGAATACTCAACAAACTTATACCTCTGTAATTTGAACAATCACATCTATCCTCTTTGCCTTTGAACAATGGCACTATGCAAGCATTCCTTCAATCCTCAAGCACCTCCCCATGAGTCATACATACAATAAATAACCTTACCAAACAGTCAACAATACAGTCAACCCCTTTGTTTAATAAATTCCACTTCAATACCATCCAAACCCGCTACCTTGCCGGCTTTCATCTTCCACAAAGCTTTTACTACCTATTCTCTGTTTACCAAATGATTCTCTTTAACCCTCTCCCTTTGCACACCACCTCGACCAAACATCCTATGTCTGCCACTCTGTCATCAAACACATTCAATAAACCTTCAAAATACTCACTCCATCTCGTTCTCACATCATCACTACTTGTCATTCCCTCCCCAACAGCCCCCGTCACTGAATTCCTTTTGATACCCTCATCTTAAGCACTTTATTATTTCCTTCCAAAACATAACTTTCTCCCCCCCTAAAGTTTAATGATACTCTTTTACTCCAACTCTCATCTGCCCTCTTTTTCACCTCTTGCACCTTTCTTTTGACCTCCTGCCTCTTTCTTTTATACATCTCCCAGTCATTTGCATTAACTCTCTGCAAAAATCGTCCAAATGCCTCTCTCTTCTCTTTCACTAACAATCTTACCTCTTAATCCCACCACTCACTACGCTTTCTAATCGGCCCACCTACCACAATTCTCATGCCAAGAGCATTATTTGTGCAAGCCATCAATGCTTCCCTAAATACATCCCATTCCTCCCCCACTCCCCTTACCTCCTTTGTTCTCACCTTTTTCCATTCTGTACTCAGTCTCTCCTTGTACTTCCTCACACAAGTCTCTTTCCCAAGCTCACTTACTCCCACCACTCCCTTCACCCCAACATTCTCTTCTTCTCTGAAAACCTCTACAAATCTTCACCTGTGCCTCCACAAGATAATGATAAGACATCCAATAATGCTCTCTGGCTATCTCTCCAACTTACATAGGTATACTTATGTATATATCTCTTTTTAAACCAGGTATTCGATATCAACAGTCCTTTGTTTGCATATAAATATACATGCTCTCCACCATTTCCATTTACAACACTGAACACATCATGTACACCAATTACTCCCTTAACTGCCATATTACTCACCTATGCATTCAAATAACCAAGTGTCGTGCATCAAAACTACTAACACACTCATTCAGCTGCTCCCCAAACACTTCCCTCTCATGATCTTTCTTCTCATGCCCAGGTGCATATGCACCAATAATCACCCATCTCTCTCCATTAACTTTCAGTTTTACCTATATCAATCTAGAGTTTACTTTCTTACACTATATCACATACTCCCACCACTCCTGTTTCAGGAGTAGTGCTACTCCTTCCCTTGCTCTTGTCCTCTCAATAACCCCCGACTTTACTCCCAAGACATTCCCAAACCACTCTTCCCCTTTACCCTTGAACTTCGTTTCACTGAGAGTCAGAACATCCAGTTTCCGTTCCTCAAACATACAACCGATCTCTCTTTTTTTCTCATCTTGGTTACATCCACACACATTTAGACACCCCAATCTGAGCCTTCGAGGAAGATGTGCACTCCCCACGTGACTCCTTCTTCGTTTTCCCCTTTTATAATGCTAAAATACGAGGAGTGGAGGGTATCTGGCACCTCTCTTCCTTCTACGACACGTGGGGAATGCGTTTGAAGTATTCTTTCTCCCGTATGCCAGGAATAACGAAAGGGTAAGAGAGATGTGTGGTAATAAAAAGCGTGTAGTTGAGAGAGCAGAAGAGGGTGTTTTCAGGTGGTTTCGTCTCATGGAGAAAATGAGCGAGGAAAGATTGACAAAGAGGATATATATGTCAGAGATGGAGGGAACGAGGACAACTGGGTGACTAAATTGGAGGTGGAAAGATGGAATGA
The DNA here is from genome assembly GCF_036320965.1 of Panulirus ornatus. Lineage (NCBI taxonomy): Eukaryota > Metazoa > Arthropoda > Malacostraca > Decapoda > Palinuridae > Panulirus > Panulirus ornatus. The sequence continues at coordinate 10,492,969 of NC_092250.1, forward strand.
AAAACATTTTGAGTGATCGGGGCCTGAACATGCTGGAAGGTCAAAGGCGTGCAAGGAATATAGTGAATTGGAACGATGTGGTATACCAGGGTCGACATGCTGTAAATGGATTGAATCTGGGCATGTGAAGCGTCTAGGGTAAACCATGGAATGTTTTGGGGGGACCTGGATGTGGAAAGGGAGATGTGGATTTGGTGCATTATTACGTGACAGCTAGAGAGTGGGTGTGAACGAATGTGGCCTTTGTTGTCTTTTCCTAGCGTTACCTCCCGCACATTTGAAGGAAGGGGACTATCATTTCATGTGTGGCGGGGTAGTGACGGGAATGAATAAGGACAGAAAGTATGAATTATGTAAATGTGTATATATGTATATGTCAAAGTATTGGAAGGATCACGATTTTGCGCTTGATCAAGATATTCCTATGAGTCCACGGGGAAAATGAAACACTAAAAGTTCCCAAGTGCACATTCGTGTAATAATCATATCATCAGAGGAGACACAAGATAGAAATATAACAGTCGGTTGATATACATCAAAGAGACTAAGCTAGGACGCCATTTGGTAAACATGTTTACCAAATGGCGTCCTAGCTTCGTCTCTTCGATGTATATCAACTGACTGTTATATTTCTCTCTTGTGTCTCCCCTGATGATATGATTATTACACGAAAGTGCACATGGAAACTTTTCGTGTTTCATTTTCCCCGTGGACTCATAGCAATATATATATATATATATATATATATATATATATATATATATATATATATATATATATATATATATATATATATATATATATATATATATATATATATATATATAAATATGAATATATATATATATATGTGTATATATATATATATATATATATATATATATATATATATATATATATATATATATATATATATATATATAAATATATATATATATATATGTATATATATATATATATATATATATATATATATATATATATATATATATATATATATATAGAAATATATATATATATATATATATATATATATATATATATATATATATATATATATATATATATATATATATATATATATATATATATATATATATATATATATATATATATATATATATATATATATATATATATATATATATAAGGGGATAAGGGGATAAGAGTGAGTGCTCAAATTACAGAGGTATAAGTTTGTTGAGTATTCCTGGTAAATTATATGGGAGGGTATTGATTGAGAGGGTGAAGGCATGTACAGAGCATCAGATTGGGGAAGAGCAGTGTGGTTTCAGAAGTGGTAGAGGATGTGTGGATCAGGTGTTTGCTTTGAAGAATGTATGTGAGAAATACTTAGAAAAGCAAATGGATTTGTATGTAGCATTTATGGATCTGGAGAAGGCATATGATAGAGTTGATAGAAATGCTCTGTGGAAGGTATTAAGAATATATGGTGTGGGAGGAAAGTTGTTAGAAGCAGTGAAAAGTTTTTATCGAGGATGTAAGGCATGTGTACGTGTAGGAAGAGAGGAAAGTGATTGGTTCTCAGTGAATGTAGGTTTGCGGCAGGGGTGTGTGATGTCTCCAAGGATGTTTAATTTGTTTATGGATGGGGTTGTTAGGGAGGTGAATGCAAGAGTTTTGGAAAGAGGGGCAAGTATGAAGTCTGTTGGGGATGAGAGAGCTTGGGAAGTGAGTCAGTTGTTGTTCGCTGATGATACAGCGCTGGTGGCTGATTCATGTGAGAAACTGCAGAAGCTGGTGACTGAGTTTGGTAAACTGTGTGGAAGAAGAAAGTTAAGAGTTAATGTGAATAAGAGCAAGGTTATTAGGTACAGTAGGGTTGAGGGTCAAGTCAATTGGGAGGTGAGTTTGAATGGAGAAAAACTGGAGGAAGTGAAGTGTTTTAGATATCTGGGAGTGGATCTGGCAGCGGATGGAACCATGGAAGCGGAAGTGGATCATAGGGTGGGGGAGGGGGCGAAAATTCTGGGGGCCTTGAAGAATGTGTGGAAGTCGAGAACATTATCTCGGAAAGCAAAAATGGGTATGTTTGAAGGAATAATGGTTCCAACAATGTTGTATGGTTGCGAGGCGTGGGCTATGGATAGAGTTGTGCGCAGGAGGATGGATGTGCTGGAAATGAGATGTTTGAAGACAATGTGTGGTGTGAGGTGGTTTGATCGAGTGAGTAACGTAAGGGTAAGGGAGATGTGTGGAAATAAAAAGAGCGTGGTTGAGAGAGCAGAAGAGGGTGTTTTGAAGTGGTTTGGGCACATGGAGAGGATGAGTGAGGAAAGATTGACCAAGAGGATATATGTGTCGGAGGTGGAGGGAACAAGGAGAAGAGGGAGACCAAATTGGAGGTGGAAAGATGGAGTGAAAAAGATTTTGTGTGATCGGGGCCTGAACTTGCAGGAGGGTGAAAGGAGGGCAAGGAATAGAGTGAATTGGAGCGATGTGGTATACCGGGGTTGACGTGCTGTCAGTGGATTCAATCAAGGCATGTGAAGCGTCTGGGGTAAGCCATGGAAAGCTGTGTAGGTATGTATATTTGCGTGTATGGACGTATGTATATACATGTGTATGGGGGGGTTGGGCCATTTCTTTCGTCTGTTTCCTTGCGCTACCTCGCAAACGCGGGAGACAGCGACAAAGTATAAAAAAAAAAATAAAAAATAAAATATATATATATATATATATATATATATATATATATATATATATATATATATATATATATATATATATATATATATATATATATATGTATATGTCTTGGGAGTAAAGTCAGCTGTTAGTGAGAGGACAAGAGCAAGGGAAAGAGTAGCACTACTCCTGAATCAGGAATTGTGGGAGTATGTGATAGAGTATAAGAAAGTAAACTCTAGATTGATATAGGTAGAACTGAAAGTTGATGGAGAGAGATGGGGGATTATTGGTGAATATGCACCTGGGCATGAGAAGAAAGATCATGAAAGGCAAGTGTTTTGGGAGCAGCTGAATGAGTGTGTTAGTGGTTTTGATGCACGAGACCGGGTTATAGTGATGGGTGATTTGAATGCAAAGGTGAGTAATGTGGCAGTTGAGGGAATAATTGATATACATGGGGTGTTCAGTGTTGTAAATGGAAATGGTGAAGAGCTTGTAGATTTATGTGCTGAAAAAGGACTGGTGATTGGGAATAACTGGTTTAAAAAGAGAGATATACATAAGTATACGTATGTAAGTAGGAGAGATGGCCAGAGAGCGTTACTGGATTACGTGTTAATTGATAGACGCACGAAAGAGAGACTTTTGGATGTTAATGTGCTGAGAGGTGCAACTGGAGGGATGTCTGATCATTATCATGTGAAGACGAGGGCGAAGATTGGTGGGGGTTTTCAGAAAAGAAGAGAGAATGTTGGGGTGAAGAGAGTGGTGAGAGTAAGTGACCTTGGGAAGGAGACTTGTGTGAAGAAGTACCAGGAGAGACTGAGTACACAATGGAAAAAGGTGAGAACAAAGGAGGTAAGGGGAGTCGGGGAGGAATGGGATGTATTTAGGGAAGCAGTGATGGCTTGCGCAAAGGATGCTTGTGGCATGAGAAGCGTGGGAGGTGGGTTTATTGAAAAGGTACTGAGTGGTGGGATGAAGAAGTAAGATTATTAGTGAAAAATAAGAGAGAGGCATTTGATCGATTTTTGCAGGGAAAAAATGCAAATGAGTGGGAGAGGTATAAAAGAAAGAGGCAGGAGGTCAAGAGAAAGATGCAAGAGGTGGAAAAGACGGCAAATGAGAGTTGGGGTGAGAGAGTATCATTAAATTTCAGCGAGAATAAAAAGATGTTTTGGAAGGAGGTAAATAAAGTGCGTAAGACAAGGGAGCAAATGGGAACTTCAGTGAAGGGGGCTAATGGGGAGGTGATAACAAGTAGTGGTGATGTGAGAAGGAGATGGAGTGAGTATTTTGAAGGTTTGTTGAATGTGTTTTGATGATAGAGTGGCAGATATAGGGTGTTTTGGTCGAGGTGGTGTGCAAAGTGAGAAGGTTGGGGAAAATGATTTGGTAAATAGAGAAGAGGTAGTAAAAGCTTTGCGAAAGATGAAAGCCGGCAAGGCAGCAGGTTTCGATGTTATTGCAGTGGAATTTATTAAAAAGGGGGTGACTGCATTGTTGACTGGTTGCTAAGGTTATTTAATGTATGGATGATTCATGTTTAGGAGCCTGAGGATTGGCGGAATGCTTGCATAGTGCCATGTACAAAGGCTAATATACATACCTACACAGCTTTCCATGGTTTACCCCAGACGCTTCACATGCCCTGATTCAATCCACTGACAGCACGTCAACCCCGGTATACCACATCGCTCCAACTCACTGTATTCCTTGCCCTCCTTTCACCCTCCTCCATGTTCAGGCCTCGATCACACAAAATCTTTTTCACTCCATCTTTCCACCTCCAATTTGGTCTCCCTCTTCTCCTCGTTCCCTCCACCTCCGACACATATATCCTCTTGGTCAATCTTTCCTCACTCATTCTCTCCATGTGACCAAACCATTTCAAAACACCCTCCTCTGCTCTCTCAACCACGCTCTTTTTATTTCCACACATCTCTCTTACCCTTACGTTACTTACTCGATCAAACCATCTCACACCACACATTGTCCTCAAACATCTCATTTCCAGCACATCCATCCTCCTGCGCACAACTCTATCCATATATATGTTTATATATGTTTTATTTTTATTTATTTATTTTGCTTTGTCGCTGTCTCCCGCGTTAGCGAGGTAGCGCAAGGAAACAGATGAAAAAATGGCCCAACCCACCCACATGCACATGTATATATATACACGTCCACACACGCAAATATACATACCTATACATCTCAATGTACACTTATATGTACACACACACACATATACATATATACACGTGTATATAATTCATACTGTCTGCCTTTATTCATGTACATCGCCACCTTGACACACATGTAATAACAACCCCCTCCCCTCTTCATGTGTGCAAGGTAGTGCTTGGAAAAGACAACAAATGCCCCATTCGTTCACACTCGGTCTCTAGCTGTCATTTAATAATGCACCGAAACCAAAGCACCCTTTCCACATCCAGACCCACAGAACTTTCCATGGTTTGCCCGAGACGCTTCACATGCCCTGGTTCAATTCATTGACAGGACGTCGACCCCGGTATACAACATCGTTCCAATTCAATCTATTCCTTGGACGCCTTTCACCCTCCTGCATGTTCAGGCCCCGATCACTCAAAATCTTTTTCACTCCATCTTTCCACCTCCAATTTGGTCTCTCACTTCTCCTCCTTCCCTCCACCTCTGACACATATATCCTCTTGGTCAATCTTTCCTAATTCATTCTCTCCAAGAGAACAAACCATTTCAAAACACCCTCTTCTGCTCTCTCAACCACACTTTCTATTACCACACATCTCTCTTACCCTATTATCATTATTCGATCAAACCACCTCAAACCACATATTGTCCTCAAACATCTCATTTCCAGCACATCCACCCTCCTGGGCACAACTCCATCCATAGTCCACGCCTTGCAACCATACAACATTGTTTGAACTACTATTCTTTCAAACATACCCATTTTTGCTTTCCGAGATAATGTTCTCGACTTCCCCACACTCTTCAACGCTCCCAGAATTTTTGCCCCCTCCCCCACTCTATGATTCACTTTCGCTTCCATGGTTTCATCCACTGCCAAATCCACTCCCAGATATCTAAAACACTTCACTTTCTCCAGTTTTTTCCATTCAAACTTATCTCGCACTTCATTTGACCCTAAACCCTACTGTACCTAATAACCTTGCTGTTATTCACATCTACTCTCAACTTTCTTCTTTCACAAACTTTACCAAACTCAGTCACCAGCTTCTGCAGTTTCTCACATGAATCAGCCACCAGCGGTGTATCATCAGCGAATAACAACTGACTCACTTCCCAAGCTCTCTCCTGCACAACAGACTGCATACTTGCCCCTCTTTCCAAAACTCTTACATTCACCTCCCTAACAACCCCATCCATAAACAAATTAAACAACCATGGAAACATCACACACCCCTGCCGCAAACGTACATTCACTGAGAACCAATCACTTTCCTCTCTTCCTACACGTACACATTCCTTACATCCTCGATAAAAACTTTTCACTGCTTCCAACAACTTGCCTCCCACACCATGTATTCTCAATACCTTCCACAGAGCATCTCTATCAACTCTATCATATGCCTTCTCCAGATCCATAAATGCTATATACAAATCCATTTGCTTTTCTAAGTATTTCTCACATACATCCTTCAAAGCAAACACCTGATCCACACATCGTCTACCACTTCTGAAACCACACTGCTCTTCCCCAATCTGATGCTCTGTACATGACTTCACCCTCTCAATCAATACCCTCCCATATGATTTACCAGGAATACTCAACAAACTTATACCTCTGTAATTTGAGCACTCACCTTTGTCTCCTTTGCCTTTGTACAATGGCACTATGCAAGCATTCCGCCAATCCTCAGGCACCTAACCTTGAGTCATACATACATTAAATAACCTTACCAACCAGTCAACAATACAGTCAACCTCCTTGTTTAATAAATTCCACTGCAATATCATCCAACCTCGGTGCCTTGCCGGCTTTCATCTTCAGCAAAGCTTTTACTACCTCTTCTCTGTTTACCAAATTATTTTGCCTAAACCTCTCACTTTCCACACCACCTCGACCAAAACACCCTATATCTGCCACTCTATCACCAAACACATTCAACAAACCTTCAAAATACTCATTCCATCTCCTTCTCACATCACCTCTACTTGTTATTATCTCCACATTAGCCCCCTTCACTGAAGTTCCCATTTGTTCTCTTGTCTTGCACACTTTATTTACCTCCTTCCAAAACATCTTTTTATTCTCCCTAAAATTTAATGATACTCTCTCACCCCAACTATCATTTGCCCTCTTTTTCACCTCTTGCACCTTTCTCTAGACCTCCTGCCTCTTTCTTTTATACATCTCCCACTCATTTGCATTATTTCCCTGCAAAAATCGTCCAAATGCCTTTCTCTTCTGTTTCACTAATAATCTTACTTCTTCATCCCACCATTCACTACCCTTTCTAATCTGCCTACCTCCCACGCTTTTCATGCCTCAAGCATCCTTTTCGCAAGCTAACACTGTTTCCCTACATACATCCCACTCCTCCCCCACTCCCCTTACCTCATTTGTTCTCCTTCAACTGCTCTCAAAACACTTGCCTCTCATGATCTTTCTTATGCCCAGGTGCATATGCACCAATAATCACCCATCTCTCTCCATCAACTTTCAGTTTTACCCATATCAATCTAGTGTTTACTTTCTGACACTCTATCACATACTCCCACCACTCCTGTTTCAGGATTAGTGCTACTCCTTCCCTTGCTCTTGTCCTCTCACTAACCCCTGACTTTACTCCCAAGACTTTCCCAAACCACTCTTCCCCTTTACCCTTGAGGTTCGTTTCATTCAGAGCCAAAAGATCTAGGTTCCTTTCCTCAAACACTACCTATCTCTCCTTTTTTCTCATCTTGGTTACATCCACACACATTTAGACGCCCCAATCTGAGCCTTCGAGGAGGATGGGCACTCTCCGCGTGACTCCTTCTGTTTCCCCTTTTAGAAAGTTAAAATACAATTCTATAATTCTAGTTCTCATTTCTTTGATTTAAGATCATGTGTTTATTATCTGTAATTCCATTATTTTTATCATCTGTAATGGCTGACGTGTCTTTCAGTGGTGAAGGCAGGGTTATGGATATCTTTTTGTTTAAATGCTTTATAATTCGTGGACATAAAGAAAATATTAATTCAGATTTCTTAGAGTATTTCCTTCTTTATCACCTGTTAACCCTTTCCAGCTTATACCCGATTGTTAAGGACACCTACTTTAAAATGTTGCCAAAACCCAGTTTACCTTAATTCTTGCCGTCTATGTGAATATACCGGGACCATAAGTATCGGTTTCTATTTTGCGTATTCCAGATCTAGGTAGGCTGCTTTCACCATTGACACACGACCTGCTGCCTTGTATGATTTGTAAGGAGCTTTCTTCCAGTTTTTGTTAATTCGGCGAGTATATATATATATCATAAAAACTTATCCATGTTCCCGAGACTGCATTGCTATTTAGATTCTCTGATATAGTGTATGATATTAGTTCGTTCCATTTTGATGTAATGCTCCCTACATTTCGATACCTTAAGGTAATTTTGCTTTGCAGTTTATGGGGGCTTTAGGAATCGGTTGTCTAAATCTAGTTTAGTTGTTTGTCTGTCCTGGCAAGAAGTGTGTTCAAATCATTGCTGTCATGTCAGTGTGCACTAGCGAGAATGGAAAAATGTCTGCTTGCACTTGGGCTGTGACCTCACTTTGTTCTGTCCTGTCCTGTTCTGTCTCCCCTGCTTCCTGTTTCTGAAAGCAGCCTCCATCTGTGCTACTTAACCTATCCTCTACCGGCCTCATTTCCAACCTGTGATTTGGTAGTAACCCTAAGCAGACTTGTTCTGTTTCCAATGTCTACCTGGAGAGTGACTCAAGTTTCAATACTCTGTCTTGTTCTCTATCTGCCCCTGAATTGTGAAATAAAGTTGACATAACCTGCCTAAGTTCCCTATCATCCTGATTTCCTCAGTCACTTTTCCTCGTACTAGGTAACTATCTAGACAATTTTGTATACATAAAGAACCTATCATTCTCGTCCTACACTCTGCTAAGCTGGGTTCTCCCAGTTCAGTTCGATTGTAGACCATCCTTAGCAAAGAAGCTTTTGTTACAGCGAAATTGTTTTAATATAGCGATAAAAAATACGTTTGTCTCAATGCACAGAGTGAGCCTAAAGATTACTGTATATTACTAGGAATCTATTAAAGGTGCAATGATTCACGTCATATCTAAGAAGAGCTAAGATGTAACTTTAGAGTGATAAAGAAAAGAAATCCTGCTCTCTACAGTGACCCTCAACTCTCCTATTTATCGGCAGCATTCTACTGATGGTGTAATGTTTTGCCTCATATCTGGGCAGAAACTCTGATATGACTTTGTATGGCTCTCTCTAATTTTATAAGTTAGATTTCCTTGTATTATCCTCTGATGTACAACTGATGGCTACTTTAACTGTTCTTATCTGAATAGCAAAGGTCGTGCGGGACTGTTCGAGAGTGTCATCAAACTTCCTTAGAAGATCCTTCATCCTGGCCTCAGAAAAGCATAAACATTTTCTTCAAGAACGCTCACCACAAAAATTTTTGTATTCATCTTTCACTAAGGAATCCCCCCAAAAATTATACTCTGATTTCCTTATATTTTGCCCATAACTACAGTGAAAGTAATTTGGGCCAGTATCTCTCAGGCCTAAGCTATTACACGCTAGCAAATCTTCTTATCTGTTTCGAAGTTACAATTGTCCTCTGAAGTTTTCTCCATAATCACAATCCTAGTTAGCATACAAGGTGCCTACCTTACCTGTTACTGATGTTTCCCTCTGTTGAATATCCAGTGCTTTTGCAGTAACACAAAGGAGGGACACAAAGGAGGCCTATCATTTCCTGTAACAACTAAGAAGGAGATGATTGAGACACATCGCTAAAAACAGCTCAGAGGGAGAAAACAGGAGCCCATGCTTTGTACAGAGGCTCCAATGGAAAAAAAAATGGAGGCTCATCAGTTGTAGCGGTTCATGGGAAGATATTGTACGCCTATTACCTACTGCAGGAGCTCACTTGGAGGACACAAATAACCATACATCACTTGGTGTAGCAGGAGGAATATGAGAAAGGCTCATCACTTAATGTCGAAGGTTAACGGAACACTGTGTGGGTCCATCATTTCCTGCAACTATTCTGAGGGATGTGACGGAGGCCTGTCATCTTCCTGCTAGTCTTTTTATGAGCTTTCTTGTTTTAGTTTGTTGTTTGTTTGTTTTTGTCCTGTATGATTTTATGTGTGTATTGTTCTCTGATCTTTACAACAATTTTTGTTTGTCTGTTTTGCACTCTAAGAAGGTAAATAAATGCTACTCATCACTGGTTGTTCTACTTCCAGCGATGCGGTTTGCCCTAATGGAGACAAAGGTAGCCTTGGCAGAGATGATATTAGCAGCAGACCTGCAGTTGGCACCAGGGTATGAAGAGACTGAGCTGGAGTTTGGTTTTGGAATCATCAGGCGCAAGAATGATGTCAAACTGGCACTCACACCATTGAAAGTGGAGTGCAACATGTGACTAACAGACTTACATAAGTGTCATCTGCGAGAGCGGAATGTAAATATGAACAAAAGTTACTAATCACGCCCTTCATAATGAAGCAGATGCTCTGAAACTGAAGATTATTGTATGCCATATGTTTTAATTTGAACAAAAGAAAAAAAGTTTTAAGGTCTATTAGGGTGGGATAGTCCAATGATAAGAAGTTCGTCTTTCGTTCTTCATAGTCAGGGCTCGAGTCTCTGGTTCGCAATAATTTTTTTTTTTTCAGAATGATTTCCATGTGAACATTCCACAGACAACACCGAGTTGCCTGTGAGTCGATTTGCTGCGTTCTCGGGATCAGAGTGTGGGTTGCCTGTCTCACCACAGTGACTTGAGAGACATATGTTTTTGTTTCATCGGCGGTCCGGTCCGCCTACTGTACTTGATGGCTAGGGTGAACTCTCAGGTGCATGATTAAAAAATTCATTAAAATGATTTACAACTTAACATTATCTATTCAACAAACCTTCAAAATACTCACTCCACCTCCTTCTCACATCACCACTACTTGTTATCACCTCCCCACATATATATATATATATATATATATATATATATATATATATATATATATATATATATATATATATATATATATATATATATATATATATATATATATATATATATATATATATATATATATATATATATATATATATATATATATATGTATATATATTATCCCTGGGGATAGGGGATTAAGAATACTTCCCACGTATTCACTGCGTGTCGTAGAAGGCGACTAAAAGGGGAGGGAGCGGGGGGCTGGAAATCCTCCCCTCTCGTTTTCTTTTTAGTTTTCCAAAAGAAGGAACAGAGGGGGCCAGGTGAGGATATTCCAAAAAAGGCCCAGTCCTCTGTTCTTAACGCCACCTCGCTAACGCGGGAAATGGCGAATAGTTAAAAGAAAAAAAAAAAAAAAAAAAATATATATATATATATATATATATATATATATATATATATATATATATATATATATATATATATATATATATATATATTTTTTTTTTTTTTTTTCTTTTTCTTTTGTCGCTGTCTCCCGCGTTTCCGAGGTAGCGCAAGGAAACAGACGAAAGAAATGGCCGAACCCACCCCCATACACATGTATATACATACGTCCACACACGCAAATATACATACCTACACAGCTTTCCATGGTTTACCCCAGACGCTTCACATGCCTTGATTCACTCCACTGACAGCACGTCAACCCCAGCATACCACATCGCTCCAATTCACTCTATTCCTTGCCCTCCTTTCACCCTCCTGCATGTTCAGGCCCCGATCACACAAAATCTTTTCACTCCATCTTTCCATTTATATAATCCACTATGCTTGATCGACGTCTTCCGCGTCAGCGAGGTAGCGCCAGGACACAGACGAAGAATGGCCAATTGACTCATACACACACACACACACACAAACACACACACACACACACACACACACACGGACACACACATATTTATTTATCTATTTATTTTGCTTTATCGCTGTCTCCCATGTTAGCGAGGTGGCGCAAGGAAACAGACGAAAGAATGGCCCAACCCACCCACATACACATGTAGATAAATACACGTCCACACACGCAAATACACATACCTATACATCTCAGTATACACATATATATACACACACAGACATACTGTCTGCCTTTATTTATTCCCATCGTCACCCCGCCACACATGGAATAACAAACCCCTCCCCCATCATGAGTGCGAGGTACCGCTAGGAAAAGACAACAAAGGCCCCATTCGTTCACACTCAGCTTCTAGATGTCATGTAATAATGCACCGAAACCACAGCTCCCTTTCCACATCCAGGCCCCACACAACTTTCCATGGTTTACCCCAGACGCTTCACAAGCCCTAGTTCAATCCATTGACGGCACGTCGACCCCGGTATACCACATCGTTCCAATTCACTCTATCCCTTGCACGCCTTTCACGCTCCTGCATGTTCAGGCCCCGATCACTCAAAATCTTTTTCGCTCCATCTTTCCACCTACAGTTTGCTCTCCCACTTATCCTTCTTCCCTCCACCTCTGACACATATATCGTCTTGGTCAATCTTTCCTCACTCATTCTCTCCATGTGACCAAACCATTTCAACACACCCTCTTCTGCTCTCTCAACGAGTCTTTTTATTTCCACACATCTCTCTTACCCTTACATTACTTACTCGATCAAACAACCTCACACCACATATTGTCCTCAAACATCTCATTTCCAGCACATCCACCCTCCTGCGCACAACTCTATCCATAGCCCACGTCTCGCAAGCATACAACATTGTTGGAACCACTATTCCTTCAAACATACCCATTTTTGCTTTCCGAGATAATGTTCTCGACTTCCACACATTCTTTAAGGCTCCCAGAATTTTCTCCCCCTCCCCCACCCTATGATTGAATTCCGCTTCCATGGTTCCATCCGCTGCCAGATCCACTCCCAGATATCTAAAACACTTTACTTCCTCCAGTTTTTCTCCATTCAAACTTACCTCCCAATTGACTTGACCCTCAACCCTACTGTACCTAATAACCTTGCTCTTATTCACATTTACTCTTAACTTTCTTCTTTCATACACTTTACCAAATTCAGTCACCAGCTTCTGCAGTTTCTCACATGAATCAGCCACCAGTGCTGTATCATCAGCGAACAACAACTGACTCACTTCCCAAGCTCTCTCTTCCACAACAGACTGCATACTTCCCCTATTTCCAAAACTCTTGCATTCACCTCCCTAACACCCCATCCATAAACAAATTACCAACCATGGAGACATCACACACTCCTGACGCAAACTTACATACAATGAGAACCAATCACTTTCCTCTCTTCCTACACGTACACATGCCTTACATCCACGATAAAAACTTTTCACTGCTTCTAACAACTTGCCTCCCACACCATATATTCTTAATACCTTCCACAGAGCATCTCTATCAACTCTATCATATGCCTTCTCCAGATCCTTAAATGCTACATAGAAATGCATTTGTTTTTCTAAGTATTTCTCACATACATTCTTCAAAGCAAACACCTGATCCACACATCCTCTACCACTTCTGAAACCACACTGCTCTTCCCCAATCTGATGCTCTGTACACGCCTTCACCCTTTCAATTAATACTCTCCCATATAATTTCCCAGGAATACTCAACAAACTTATACCTCTGTAATTTGAGCACTCACTCTTATCCCCTTTGCCTTTGTACAATGGCACTATGCACGCATTCCGCCAATCCTCAGGTACCTCACCATGAATCATACATACATTAAATAATCTTACCAACCAGTGAACTATACAGTCATCCCATTTCTTAATAAATTCCACTACAATACTCTCCAAACCTGCTGCTTTGGCGGCTTTCATCTTCCGTAAAGCTTTTACTACCTCTTCTCTATTTACCAAATCATTTTCCCTAACCTTCTCACTTTGCACACCACCTCGACCAAAACACCCTATATCTACCACTTTATCATTAAGCACATTCAACAGACCTTCAAAATACTCACTTCATCTCCTTCTCACATCACCACTACTTGTTATCACCTCCCCATTTGCCCCCTTCACTGAAGTTCCAATTTGCTCCCTTGTCTTACGCACTTTATTTACCTCCTTCCAAAACATCTTTTTATTCTCCCTGAAATCAAATGATACTCTCTCTCCTCAACTCTCATTTGCCCTCTTTTTCACCTCTTGCATCTTTCTCTTGACCTCCTGCCTCTTTCTTTTATACCTCTCCCACTCATTTCCATTTTTTCCCTGCAAAAATCGTTCAAATGCCTCTGTCTTATCTTTCACTAATAATCTTACTTCCTCATCCCACCACTCACTACCTTTTCTAATCAACCCACCCATGCTTGCGCAACAGATGCCACAAGCATCTTTTGCGCAAGCCATCACTGCTTCCCTAAATACATCCCATTCCTCCCCCACTCCCTTTACCTTCTTTGTTCTCACCTTTTTCCATTTTGTAGTCAGTCTCTCCTGGTACTTCCTCACACAAGTCTCCTTCCCAAGCTCACGTACTCTCACCACTCTCTTCACCCCAACATTCTTTCTTCTTTTCTGAAAACCCACACAAATCTTGACCTTCGCCTCCACAAGATAATGATCAGATATCCCTCCATTTGCACCTCTCAGCACATTAACATCCAAAATTTTCTCTTTCGTGCTTCTATCAATTCACACATAATCCAGTAACGCTCTCTGGCCATCTCTCCTACTGACATACGTATACTTATGTATATCTCGCTTTTTAAACCAGGTATTCCTAATCACCAGTCCTTTTTCAGCACATAAATCTACAAGCTCTTCACCATTTCCATTTACAACACTGAACACCCCATGTATACCAATTATTCCCTCAACTGCCACATTACTCACCTTTGCATTCAAATCACCCATCACTATAACCCGGTCTCGTGCATCAAAACCACTAACACACTCATTCAGCAGCTCTCAAAAAACTTGCCTCTCATGATCTTTCTTCTCATGCACAGGTGCATATGCACCAATAATCACCCATCTCTCTACATCAACTTTCAGTTTTATCCATATCAATCTAGAATTTACTTTCTTACACTCTATCATATACTCCCAGAACTCCTGATTCAGGAGTAGTGCTAATCCTTCCCTTGCTCTTGTCCTCTCACTAACCGCTGACTTTACACCCAAGACATTCCCAAACCACTCTTCCCCTTTACTTCTGGGGATAGGGGAGAAAGAATACTTCCCACGCATTCCTCACGTGTCGTAGAAGGCGACTAAAGGGGACGGGAGCGGGGGGGCCAGAAACCCTCCCCACCTTGTATTCTAACTTTCTAAAAAGGGAAGCAGAAGAAGGAGTCACGCGAGGAGTGCTCACCCTTCTCGAATTCTCAGATTGGGGTGTCTAAATGTGTGTGGATGTAACGAAGATGAGAAAAAAGGAGAGGTAGGTAAGATGTTTTAGGAAAGGAGCCTGGATTTTTTTTTTTTTTTTTTTTTCCAAAAGAAGGAACAGAGAGCTAGGCCACGTGAGGGTATTCCCTCAAAGGCCCAGTCCTCTGTTCTTAACGCTACCTCGCTAATGCGGGAAATGGCGAATAGTTTGAAAGAAAGAAAGAAAGATATATATATACATTTATATATATATATATATGTTGGGGATGAGAGAGCTTGGGAAGTGAGTCAGTTGTTGTTCGCTGATGATACAGCGCTGGTGGCTGATTCATGTGAGAAACTGCAGAAGCTGGTGACTGAGTTTGGTAAATTGTGTGAAAGAAGAAAGTTAAAAGTAAATGTGAATAAGAGCAAGGTTATTAGATACAGTAGGGTTGGGGGTCAAGTCAATTGGGGAGGTAAGTTTGAATAGAGAAAAACTTGAGGAACTAAAGTGTTTTAGATATCTGGGAGTGGATCTGGCAGCGGATGGAACCATGGAAGCGGAAGTGGATCATAGGGTGCGGGAGGGGGCGAAAATTCTGGGAGCCTTGAAGAATGTGTGGAAGTCGAGAACATTATCTCGGAAAGCAAAAATGGGTATGTTTGAAGGAATAGTGGTTCCAACAATGTTGTATGGTTGCGAGGCGTGGGCTATGGATAGAGTTGTGCGCAGGAGGGTGGATGTGCTGGAAATGAGATGTTTGAGGACAATGTGTGGTGTGAGGTGGTTTGATCGAGTAAGTAACGTAAGGGTAAGAGAGATGTGTGGAAATAAAAAGAGCATGGTTGAGAGAGCAGAAGAGGGTGTTTTGAAATGGTTTGGGCACATAGAGAGAATGAGTGAGGAAAGATTGACCAAGAGGATATATGTGTCGGAGGTGGAGGGAACGAGGAGAAGAGGGAGACCAAATTGGAGGTGGAAAGATGGAGTGAAAAAGATTTTGTGTGATCGGGGCCTGAACATGCAGGAGGGTGAAAGGAGGGCAAGGAATAGAGTGAATTGGATCGATGTGGTATACCGGGGTTGACGTGCTGTCAGTGGATTGAATCAGGGCATGTGAAGCGTCTGGGGTAAACCATGGAAAGCTGTGTAGGTATGTATATTTGCGTGTGTGGACGTATGTATATACATGTGTATGGGGGTGGGTTGGGCCATTTCTTTCGTCTGTTTCCTTGCGCTACCTCGCAAACGCGGGAGACAGCGAAAAAGCAAAAAAGAAAGAAAGGAAAAGAAAAAAAGAAAGTATATATATATATATATATATATATATATATATCCCTGGGGATAGGGGATTAAGAATACTTCCCACGTATTCCCTGCGTGTCGTAGAAGGCGACTAAAAGGGGAGGGAGCGGGGGGCTGGAAATCCTCCCCTCTCGTTTTTTTTTTTTTCCAAAAGAAGGAACAGAGAATTGGGCCAGGTGAGGGTATTCCCTCAAAGGCCCAGTCCTCTGTTCTTAATGCTACCTCGCTAACGCGGGAAATGGCGAATAGTTTAAAAGAAAAAAAAATATATATATATATATATATATATATATATATATATATATATATATATATATATATATATATATATATATATATATATATATATATATATATATATGTATATATATATATATATATATATATGTATATATATATATATATATATATATATATATATTTTTTTTTTTTTTTTTTTTTTTTTTTTTTTTTTATACTTTGTCGCTGTCTCCCGCGTTTGCGAGGTAGCGCGAGGAAACAGACGAAAGAAATGGCCCAACCCCCATACACACGTACATACACACGTCCACACACGCAAATATACATACCTACACAGCTTTCCATGGTTTACCCCAGACGCTTCACATGCCTTGATTCAATCCACTGACAGCACGTCAACCCCTGTATACCACATCGCTCCAATTCACTCTATTCCTTGCCCTCCTTTCACCCTCCTGCATGTTCAGGCCCCGATCACACAAAATCTTTTTCACTCCATCTTTCCACCTCCAATTTGGTCTCCCTCTTCTCCTCGTTCCCTCCACCTCCGACACATATATCCTCTTGGTCAATCTTTCCTCACTCATTCTCTCCATGTGCCCAAACCATTTCAAAACACCCTCTTCTGCTCTCTCAACCACGCTCTTTTTATTTCCACACATCTCTCTTACCCTTACGTTACTTACTCGATCAAACCACCTCACACCACACATTGTCCTCAAACATCTCATTTCCAGCACATCCATCCTCCTGCGCACAACTCTATCCATAGCCCACGCCTCGCAACCATACAACATTGTTGGAACCACTATTCCTTCAAACATACCCATTTTTGCTTTCCGAGATAATGTTCTCGACTTCCACACATTTTTCAAGGCTCCCAAAATTTTCGCCCCCTCCCCCACCCTATGATCCACTTCCGCTTCCATGGTTCCATCCGCTGACAGATCCACTCCCAGATATCTAAAACACTTCACTTCCTCCAGTTTTTCTCCATTCAAACTCACCTCCCAATTGACTTGACCCTCAACCCTACTGTACCTAATAACCTTGCTCTTATTCACATTTACTCTTAACTTTCTTCTTCCACACACTTTACCAAACTCAGTCACCAGCTTCTGCAGTTTCTCACATGAATCAGCCACCAGCGCTGTATCATCAGCGAACAACAACTGACTCACTTCCCAAGCTCTCTCATCCCCAACAGACTTCATACTTGCCCCTCTTTCCAGGACTCTTGCATTTACCTCCCTAACAACCCCATCCATAAACAAATTAAACAACCATGGAGACATCACACACCCCTGCCGCAAACCTACATTCACTGAGAACCAATCACTTTCCTCTCTTCCTACACGTACACATGCCTTACATCCTCGATAAAGATTTTCACTGCTTCTAACTACTTGCCACCCACACTATATATTCTTAATACCTTCCACAGAGCATCTCTATCAACTCTATCATATGCCTTCTCCAGATCCATAAATGCTACATAGAAATGCATTTGTTATTCTAAGTATTTCTCACATACATTCTTCAAAGCAAACACCTGATCCACACATCCTCTACCACTTCTGAAACCGCACTGCTCTTCCCCAATCTGATGATTTGGTAAACAGAGAAGAGGTAGTAAAAGCTTTGCGGAAGATGAAAGCCGGCAAGGCAGCAGGTTTGGATGGTATTGCAGTGGAATTTATTAAAAAAGGGGGTGACTGTATTGTTGACTGGTTGGTAAGGTTATTTAATGTATGTATGACTCATGGTGAGGTGCCTGAGGATTAGCGGAATGCGTGCATAGTGCCATTGTACAAAGGCAAAGGCTATAAGAGTGAGTGTTCAAATTACAGAGGTATAAGTTTGTTGAGTATTCCTGGGAAATTATATGGGAGGGTATTGATTGAGAGGGTGAAGGTATGTACAGAGCATCAGATTTGGGAAGAGCAGTGTTTTTTCAGAAGTGGTAGAGGATGTGTGGATCAGGTGTTTGCTTTGAAGAATGTATGTGAGAAATACTTAGAATAACAAATGCATTTCTATGTAGCATTTATGGATCTGGAGAAGGCATATGATAGAGTTGATAGAGATGCTCTGTGGAAGGTATTAAGAATATATAGTGTGGGTGGCAAGTAGTTAGAAGCAGTGAAAATCTTTATCGAGGATGTAAGGCATGTGTACGTGTAGGAAGAGAGGAAAGTGATTGGTTCTCAGTGAATGTAGGTTTGCGGCAGGGGTGTGTGATGTCTCCATGTTTGTTTAATTTGTTTATGGATGGGGTGTTAGGGAGGTGAATGCAAAAGTTTTGGAAAGAGTGGCAAGAATGAAGTCTGTTGTGGATGAGAGAGCTTGGGAAGTGAGTCAGTTGTTGTTCTGTGATGATACAGCGCTGGTGGCTGATTCATGTGTGAAACTGCAGAAGCTGGTGACTGAGTTTGGTAAAGTGTGTGAAAGAAGAAAGTTAAGAGAAAATGTGAATAAGAGCAAGGTTATTAGGTACAGTAGGGTTGAGGGTCAAGTCAATTGGGAGGTAAGTTTGAATGGAGAAAAACTGGAGGAAGTAAAGTGTTTTAGATATCTGGGAGTGGATCTGGCAGCGGATGGAACCATGGAAGCGGAAGTGAATCTTAGGGTGGGGGAGGGGGCGAAAATTCTGGGAGCCTTGAAGAATGTGTGGAAGTCGAGAACATTATCTCGGAAAGCAAAAATGGGTATGTTTGAAGGAATAGTGGTTCCAACAATGTTGTATGCTTGCGAGGCGTGGGCTATGGATAGGATTGTGCGCAGGAGGGTGGATGTGCTGGAGATGAGATGTTTGAGGACAATGTGTG
Source organism: Panulirus ornatus (assembly GCF_036320965.1). Taxonomy (NCBI): domain Eukaryota; kingdom Metazoa; phylum Arthropoda; class Malacostraca; order Decapoda; family Palinuridae; genus Panulirus; species Panulirus ornatus. The sequence continues at coordinate 10,512,529 of NC_092250.1, forward strand.
GTGTGAGGTGGTTTGAACGAGTAAGTAATGTAAGGGTAAGAGAGTTGTGCGGAAATAAAAAGAGCGTGGTTGAGAGAGCAGAAGAGGGTGTTTTGAAAAGGTTTGGCCACATGGAGAGAATGAGTGAGGAAAGAGTGACCAAGAGGTTATATGTGTCGGAGGTGGAGGGAACGAGGAGAAGCGGGAGACCAAATTGAAGGTGGAAAGATGAAGTGAAAAAGATTTTGAGTGATCGGGGCCTGAACATGCCGGAGGGTGAAAGGCGGGCAAGGAATTTAGTGAATTGGATCGATGTGGTATACCGGGGTTGACGTGCTGTCAGTGGATTGAATCAAGGCATGTGAAGCGTCTGGGGTAAACCATGGAAAGCTGTGTGGGGCCTGGATGTGGAAAGGGAGCTGTGGTTTCGGGCATTAATGCATGACAGCTAGAGACTGAGTGTGAACGAATGAGGCCTTTGTTGTCTTTTGCTTGCGCTACCCCGCACACATGAGGGGGGAGGGGGATGGTATTCCATGTGTGGCGAGGTGGCGATGGGAATGAATAAAGGTAGACAGTGTGAATTGTGTGCATGAGTATATATGTATGTGTCTGTGTGTGTATATATATGTGTACATTGAGATGTATAGGTATGTATATTTGCGTGTGTGGACATGCGTGTATATACATGTGTATTGGGGTGGATTTGGCCATTTCTTTCGTCTGTTTCCTTGCGCTACCTCGCAAACGCAGGAGACAGCGACAAAGCAAAATAAATAAAATAGTAAATGATATATATATATATATATATATATATATATATATATATATATATATATATATATATATATATATATATATATATATATATATATATTTTGCTTTGTCGCTGTCTCCCGCGTTTGCGAGGTAGCGCAAGGAAACAGACGAAAGAAATGACCCAACCCACCCCCATACACATGTATATACATACGTCCACACACGCAAATATACATACCTACACAGCTTTCCATGGTTTATCCCAGACGCTTCACATGCCCTGATTCAATCCACTGACAGCACGTCAACACCGGTATACCACATCGCTCCAATTCACTCTATTCCTTGCCCTCCTTTCACCCTCCTGCATGTTCAGGCTCCGATCACACAAAATCTTTTTCACTCCATCTTTCCACCTCCAATTTGGTCTCCCTCTTCTCCTCGTTCCCTCCACCTCCGACAATATATCCTCTTGGTCAATCTTTCCTCACTCATTCTCTCCATGTGCCCATACCATTTCAAAACACCCTCTTCTGCTCTCTCAACCACGCTCTTTTTATTTCCACACATCTCTCTTACCCTTACGTTACTTACTCGATCAAACCACCTCACACCACACATTGTCCTCAAACACCTCATTTCCAGCACATCCATCCTCCTGCGCAAATTGTTAGAAGCAGTGAAAAGTTTTTTATCGAGGATGTAAGGCATGTGTACGTGTAGGAAGAGAGGAAAGTGATTGGGTCTCAGTGAATGTAGGTTTGCGGCAGGGGTATGTGATGTCTCCATGGTTGTTTAATTTGTTTATGGATGGGGTTGTTAGGGAGGTGAATGCAAGAGTTTTGGAAAGAGGGGCAAGTATGAAGTCTGTTGGGGATGAGAGAGCTTGGGAAGTGAGTCAGTTGTTGTTCGCTGATGATACAGCGCTGGTGGCTGATTCATGTGAGAAACTGCAGAAGCTGGTGACTGAGTTTGGTAAAGTGTGTGAAAGAAGAAAGTTAAGAGTAAATGTGAATAAGAGCAAGGTTATTAGGTACAGTAGGGTTGAGGGTCAAGTCAATTGGGAGGTGAGTTTGAATGGAGAAAAATTGGAGGAAGTGAAGTGTTTTAGATATCTGGGAGTGTATCTGGCAGCGGATGGAACCATGGAAGCGGTAGTGGATCATATGGTGGGGGAGGGGGCCAAAATTCTGGGAGCCTTGAAGAATGTGTGGAAGTCGAGAACATTATCTCGGAAAGCAAAAATGGGTATGTTTGAAGGAATAGTGGTTCCAACAATGTTGTATGGTTGCGAGGCGTGGGCTATGGATAGAGTGGTGCGCAGGAGGATGGATGTGCTGGAAATGAGATGTTTGAGGACAATGTGTGGTGTGAGGTGGTTTGATCGAGTAAGTAACGTAAGGGTAAGAGAGATGTGTGGAAATAAAAAGAGCGTGGTTGAGAGAGCAGAAGAGGGTGTTTTGAAATGGTTTGGGCACATGGAGAGAATGAGTGAGGAAAGATTGACCAAGAGGATATATGTGTCGGAGGTGGAGGGAACGAGGAGAAGAGGGAGACCAAATTGGAGGTGGAAAGATGGAGTGAAAAAGATTTTGTGTGATCGGGGCCTGAACATGCAGGAGGGTGAAAGGAGGGCAAGGACTAGAGTGAATTGGAGCGACGTGGTATACCGGGGTTGACGTGCTGTCAGTGGATTGAATCAGGGCATGTGAGGCGTCTGGGGTAAACCATGGAAAGCTGTGTAGGTATGTATATTTGCGTGTGTGGACGTATGTATATACATGTGTATGGGGGTGGGTTGGGCCATTTCTTTCGTCTGTTTCCTTGCGCTACCTCGCAAACGTGGGAGACAGCGGAAAAAAAAAAAAAAAAAATATATATATATATATATATATATATATATATATATATATATATATATATATATATATATATTTGCATGTATTTGCACCAAAGCTGGAGCTCCCTCTTTACAGCCACCTCCAACAGACCTCTCCGTGCTTTTCTCGGTCGCTTCATATGCCCATACGTTGCTACCTGTAAACAACATCACTCCAATTATAGTACCTATATTTTCCCTGTGTATTACTCTCGTTCGTATCTTTTTAAAGCAAACCTTAAGCAAAGTCAAGTCGTCACTGTGTACTTCAGTCATGAACGCTTGCATTAAAAATGGTTTCTTCTTTAAATCTTTTCTGTACATAGTGTAGGTGTAATACCATGATTAATTGAAATAACGTAATGTATCTAATTACATGCCTATGCATATGGTCTACGACTCATAACGAAATCATTTTGTTTCAATGTTTATAAAACTTTTACCATGGAAATCGAGCTCATTTCAAACTAGTTTCTTGTAAAACCATCAAAAGTTGCTGAGAAGTGTATCCATCTACATAATCTCCAGGTTAACTCAGCCTGTCAGCTTAATGATCAGAAGATTAAAACTTTCTTCAGAGTTTAGTGATGGATACATTAAAGTCTCAACATTTCATACGGGGCGACAGGGCTTGCTGAACCTCTTGCCAATCATTGCCTCAGGGAACCCAAGGGGTAAATAGTCTTCTGATTCTCCGATATTTTGTTTAGCAGATTCAGATATTGCTATAAATCACAGGGGAATGGGGCGGGGGGAGGTGTTCAGGTGATAACAAAATATTCATTGTCATTTCTTTCATCATCTGGTAATTTGAACGTCTGGGATACAGAGCTTTACTTCATTTCTCTTCGAACAAACAATCTAACTCCAGATATTCTAAATCCAGTCTATTGATGTCAAATTTTTCCATGAACTGTGGATGTCCTCTGCGTTCCGCATTGTCTAACATTCTAAGGAAATTCCAAGGAAATAAAGACAGGTCTGTTGGTTCAACGGCAAATCTCTAGATACTTTGTTTTTCTGGTCCTTTCAGACAAGCTATTACCTAGTGAGAATATATCAACATTAGCTAGTAAATTAATAGATTAAGGAACACTTTCTTAGCACGAGCGGTTTATGTAATGTCTGTCACTGATCACGGGGGAGCTGTCGCAACCTTCCAGCGTGATTGCACATGCTCTTAATGTAGATATAACAATGAAGAAACAGACCAAAGGAAGACTGCTAGATTTCTGATATGACTTAAATTTCGACCGATGCCATGAATTGCATGTTGGCCATAGCAGAAGTAATTTCCGAAAAGAGTGTTGTTCATGGCAAAATGTCACCGAGACGGCTCCTCCCCTAAAGAAAAATGTAGATGAAGTCGTCCAATTGCGTCACTTGTAGGGAAAGGAATTCTTCTAAATGCCATATCTGCTTGAAAAGAGAACTACTTTAAAGTGGTGCTCCTTCTGAGAGAAGATGATTATATTCAGATGCTCCTTCCTCTTATAATAAAGATCTAAATACCACGGTAAGGGCATTCGATCTGGAGTCAGCCCAAACTCAAGGCGAATCCAGAAGCCTGAATAGAAATCTGAGAACGGTTCTGAAGAGAAAGGATGTTCGTACCATTTATTTTTCTTTTTTTTTTTGCTTTGTCGCTGTCTCCCGCGTTTGCGAGGTAGCGCAAGACGAAAGAAATGGCCCAACCCACCCCCATACACAATGTATACACACACACGTCCACACACGCAAATATACATACCTACACAGCTTTAAATGGTTCACCCCAGACGCTTCACATGCCCTAATTCAATCCACTGACAGCACGTCAACCCCGGTATACCACATCGATCCAATTCACTCTATTCCTTGCACTCCTTTCACCCTCCTGCATGTTCAGGCCCCGATCACACAAAATCTTTTTCACTGCATCTTTCCACCTCCACTTTGGTCTCCCACTTCTCCTCGTTCCCTCCATCTCCGACACATATATCCTCTCGTTCAATCTTTCCTCACTCATTCTCTCCATGTGCCCAAACCATTTCAAAACACCCTCTTCTTCTCTCTCAACCACGCTCTTTTTATTTCCACACATCTCTCTTACCCTTACGTTACTTACTCGATCAAACCACCTCACACCACATATTGTCCTCAAACATCTCATTTCCAACACATCCATCCTCCTGCGCACAATCTATCCATAGCCCACGCCTCGCAACCATACAACATTGTTGGAACCACTATTCCTTCAAGCATACCCATTTTTGCTTTCCGAGATAATGTTCTCGACTTCCACACATTCTTCAAGGCTCCCAGGATTTTCGCCCCCTCCCCCACCCTATGATCTACTTCCGCTTCCATGGTTCCATCCGCTGCCAGATCCACTCCCAGATATCTAAAACACTTTACTTCCTCCAGTTTTTCTCCATTCAAACTTACCTCCCAATTGACTTGACACTCAACCCTACTGTACCTAATTACCTTGCTCTTATTCACATTTACTCTTAACTTTCTTCTTTCACACACTTTACCAAACTCAGTCACCAGCTTCTGCAGTTTCTCACATGAATCAGCCACCAGCGCTGTATCATCAGCGAACAACAACTGACTCACTTCCCAAGCTCTCTCATCCCCAACAGACTTCATACTTGTCCCTCTTTCCATATATATATATATATATATATATATATATATATATATATATATATATATATATATATATATATATATATATATATATATATATATATATATATATATATATATATATATATATATATATATATATATCACACCCCTGCCGCAAACCTACATTCACTGAGAACCAATCACTTTCCTCTCTTACTACACGTACACATGCCATAGATCCTAGATAAAAACTTTTCACTGCTTCTAACAACTTGCCTCCCACACCATATGTACTTAGTACCTTCCACAGAGCATCTCTATCAACTCTATCATGTGCCTTCTCCAGATCCATAAATGATACATACAAATCCATTTGCTTTACTAAGTATTTCTCATATACATTCTTCAAAGCAAACACCTGATCCACACATCCTCTACCACTTCTGAAACCACACTGCTCTTCCCCTATCTGATGCTCTATACATGCCTTCACCCTCTCAATCAATACCCTACCATATAATTTACCATGAATACTCAACAAACTTATAACTCTGTAATTTGAGCACTCACTCTTATCCCCTTTGCCTTTGTACAATGGCACTATGCAATCATTCCGCCAATCCTCAGGCACCACACCACGAATGTAGCCTTTGTTGTCTACCTAGCGCTACCTCGCGCGCGTGCGGAGACAGGATGTTGTCATTTTATGTGTGGCGGGGTGACGACGGAAATGAATAAAGGCAGCAAGTATGAATTATGTACATGGGTATATATGTATATGTCTGTGCATGTATGTATGTATATGTATACGTTGAAATATGTAGGTATGTATATGTGCGTATGTGGACGCGTATGTAAATACATTTGTATGTGAGTGGGTACGGCCATTCCTTCGTCTGTTTCCTTGCGTTACCTCGCTAACGTGGGACACAGCAACAAAGTATAATAAAAAAAATCTAGAGGATGTGTGGATCAGGTGTTTGCTTTGAAGAATGTATGTGAGAAATACTTAGAAAAGCAAATGGATTTGTATGTAGCATCTATGGATCTGGAGAAGGCATATGATAGAGTTGATAAAGATGCTCTGTGGAAGGTATTAAGAATATATGGTGTGGGAGGCAAGTTGTCAGAAGCAGTGAAAAGTTTTTATCGAGGATGTAAGGCATGTGTACGTGTAGGAAGAGAGGAAAGTGATTGGGTCTCAGTGAATGTAGGTTTGCGGCAGGGGTGTGTGATGTCTCCATGGTTATTTAATTTGTTTATGGATGGGGTTGTTAGGGAGGTGAATGCAAGAGTTTTGGAAAGAGGGGCAAGTATGAAGTCTGTTGGGGATGAGAGAGCTTGGGAAGTGAGTCAGTTGTTGTTCGCTGATGATACAGCGCTGGTGGCTGATTCATATGAGAAACTGCAGAAGCTGGTGACTGAGTTTGGTAAAGTGTGTGAAAGAAGAAAGTTAAGAGTAAATGTGAATAAGAGCAAGGTTATTAGGTACAGCAGGGTTGAGGGTCAAGTCAATTGGGAGGTGAGTTTGAATGGAGAAAAACTGGAGGAAGTGAAGTGTTTTAGATATCTGGGAGTGGATCTAGCAGCGGATGGAACCATGGAAGCGGAAGTGGATCATAGGGTGGGGGAGGGGGCGAAAATTCTGGGAGCCTTGAAGAATGTGTGGAAGTCGAGAAAATTATCTCGGAAAGCAAAAATGGGTATGTTTGAAGGAATAGTGGTTCCAACAATGTTGTATGGTTGCGAGGCGTAGGCTATGGATAGAGTTGTGCGCAGGAGGAAAGGATGTGCTGGAAATGAGATGTTTGAGGACAATGTGTGGTGTGAGGTGGTTTGATCGAGTAAGTAACGTAAGGGTAAGAGAGATGTGTGGAAATAAAAAGAGCGTGGTTGAGAGAGCAGAAGAGGGTGTTTTGAAATGGTTTGGGCACATGGAGAGAATGAGTGAGGAAAGATTGACCAAGAGGATATATGTGTCGGAGGTGGAGGGAACGAGGAGAAGAAGGAGACCAAATTGGAGGTGGAAAGATGGAGTGAAAAAGATTTTGTGTGATCGGGGCCTGAACATGCAGGAGGGTGAAAAGAGGGCAAGGAATAGAGTGAATTGGAGCGATGTGGTATACCGGGGTTGACGTGCTGTCAGTGGATTGAATCAAGGCATGTGAAGCGTCTGGGGTAAACCATGGAAAGCTGTGTAGGTATGTATATTTGCGTGTGTAGACGTATGTATATACATGTGTATGGGGGTGGGTTGGGCCATTTCTTTCGTCTGTTTCCTTGCGCTACCTCTCAAACGCGGGAGACAGCGACAAAGCAAAAAAAAAAAAAAGAAAGTATATATATATATATATATATATATATATATATATATATATATATATATATATATATATATATATATATATATATATATATATATATATATATATATATATATATATATATATATATATATATATATATATATATATATATATATATATATATATATATCTATATATATATATATATATATATATATATATATATATATATATATATATATATATATATATATATATATATATATATACATACGTCCCCACACATATATATATATATATATAAGGGAGCGGGGGGCTGGAAATCCTCCCCTCTCGTTTTTTTTTAATTTTCCAAAAGATGGGACAGAGAAGGGGGCCAGGTGGGGATATTCCCTCAAAGGCCCAGTTCTCTGTTCTTAACGCTACCTCGCTAACGCGGGAAATGGCGAATAGTGTAAAAGAAAGAAAAAAAAAAAAAAAAAAAAAATATATATATATATATATATATATATATATATATATATATATATATATATATATATATATATATATATATATATATATCCCTGGTGATAGGGAAGAAAGAATACTTCAAACGCATTCCTCACGTGTCGTAGAAGGAGACTGTAAGGGACGGGAGCGGGGGGGCTAGAAATCCTCCCCTCCTTGTATTTCAACTTTCTAAAACGGGAAACAGAAGAAGGAGTCACGCGTGGAGTGTTCATCCTCCTCGAATGTTCAGATTGGGGCGTCTAAATGTGTGTGGATGTAACCAAGATGAGAAAAAAGAAGAGAGAGGTAGCATGTTTGAGAGAATGAACCTGGATGTTTTGGCTCTGAGTGAAACGAAGCTCAAGGGTATAGGGGAAACGTGGTGTGGGATGTCTTGGGAGTAAAGGCAGGGGTTTGTGGGAGGACAAGAGCAAGGGAAGGAGTTGCACTACTTCTGAACCAGGAGTGGTGAGGTATGTGATAGAGTGTAAGAAAGTAATCTCTATATTGATATGGGTAAAACTGAAAGTTTATGGAGAGAGGTGGGTGATTATTGGTGCATATGCACTTGGGCATGAGAAGAAAGATCATGAGAGGCAAGAGTTTTGGGAGCAGCTGAATGAGTGTGTTTGTGGTTTTGATGAACAAAACAGGGTTGTAGTGATGGGTGATTTCAATGCAAAGGTGAGTAACGTGGCAGTTGAGGGAATAATTGGCATACATGGGGTGTTCAGTGTTGTAAATGGAAATGGTGAAGAGCTTCTAGATTTATGTGCTGAAAAAGTACAGGTGATTGGGAATGCTTGGTTTGAAAAGAGAGATATACATAAGTATACGTATGTAAGTAGGAGAGATTGCCAGAGAGCGTTACTGGATTACGTGTTAATTGATAGGCGCGCGAAAGAGAGACTTTTGGATGTTGATGTGTTAAGAGGTGCAACTGGAGGGATGTCTCATCATTATCTTGTGGAGGCGAAGGTGAAGATTTGTAGAGGTTTTTAGAAAAGAAGAGAGAATGTTGGGTGAAGAGAGTGGTGAGAGTAAATGAGCTTGGTAAGGAGACTTGTGTGAGGAAGTAACAGGAGAGAATGAGTACAGAATGGGAAAAGGTGAGAACAAAGGAGATAAGGGCAGTGGGGGAGGAATGGAATGTATTTAGAGGAGCAGTAATGGTTTGCGCAAAAGATGCTTGTAGCATGAGAAGCGTGGGAGGTGGGGAGATTAGAAAGGGTAGTGAGTGGTGGGATGAAGAATAAGATTATTAGTAAAAGAGAATGCAAAATGCAAAAGATAATGCAAATGAGTGGGAGATGTATAAAAAAGAAGACATAGGAGGCCAAGAGAAAGGTGCAAGAGGTGAAAAACAGGGCAAATGAAAGTTGGGGTGAGAGAGTATCATTAAATTTTAGGGAGAATAAAAGATGTCTTGGAAGGAGGTAAATAAAGTGCGTAAGACAAAGGGAAAAATGGGAACTACAGTGAGTGGGGCTAATGGAGAGGTGATTACAAGCAGTGGTGATGTGAGAAGGAGATGGAGTGAGTATTTTGAAGGTTTGTTGAATGTGTTTGAAGATAGAGTGGCAGATATAGGGTGTTTTGATCGAGATGGTGTGCAAAGTGAGAGGGTTTGGGAAAGTGATTTGGTAAACAGAGAAAAGGTCGTGAAAGCTTTGCGGAAGATAAAAGCCGGCAAGGCATCGGGTTTGGATGGTATTGCAGTGGAATCTAATAAAAAAGGGCGTGACTGTATTGTTGACTCGCTGGTAAGGTTACTTAATGTATGTATGATTTATGGTGTGGTGCCTGAGGATTGGCGAAATGTTTGCATAGTGCCATTGTACAAAGGCAAAGGGGACAAAGGTGATTGCTAAAATTACAGAGGTATGAGTTTGTTGAGTATTCCTGGGAAATTATATGGGACGGTATTGAGTGAAAGGGTGAAGGCATGTACAGAGCATCAGATTGGGGAAGAGCAGTGTGGTTTCAGAAGTGGTACAGGATGTGTGGATTAGGTGTTTGCTTTGAAGAGTATATGTGAGAAATACTTAGAAAAGCAAATGGATTTGTATGTAGCATTTATGGATCTGGAGAAAACATATGATAGAGTTGATAGAGATGCTCTGTGGAAGGTATTAAGAATATATGGTGTGGGAGTAAATATGTTAGAAGCAGTGAAAAGTTTTTATCGAGGATGTAAGGCATGTGTAAGCTTAGGAAGAAAGGAAAGTGATTGGTTCTCAGTGAATATAGGTTTGCGGCAGGGTTGTGTGATGTGTACACGGTTGTTTAATTTGTTTATGGATGGGGTTGTTAGGGAGATGAATGGAAGAGTTTTGGAAAGAGTGGCAATATGCCGTTTGTTGTGGATGAGAGAGTTCGGGAAATGAGTTAGTTGTTGTTCGCTGATGACACAGCGCTGGTGGCTGATTCATGTGAGAAACTGCAGAAGCTGGTGACTGAGTTTGGTAAAATGTGTGAAAGAAGAAAGTTGAGAGCTAACTGGAATAAGAGCAAGGTTATTAGTTAGAGTAGGATTGAGGGTCAAGTAAATTTGGAGGTAAGTTTGAATGGAGAAAAAATGGAGGAAGTGAAGTGTTTTAGACATCTGGGAGTGGATTTGGCAGTGGATGGAACCATGGAAGTGGAAGTCAATCACAGGGTGGGTGAGGGGTTGAAAGTTCTGGGAGGCTTGAAGAATGTGGAAGTGGAGAACATTATCTCGGAAAGCAGACATGGGTATGTTTGATGGAAGAGTGGTTCCAATAATGTTGTATGGTTGCGAGGCGTGGGCTATGGATAGAGTTGTGCGCAGGAGGGTGGATGTGCTGGAAATGAGATGTTTGAGGACAATATGTGGTGTGAGATAGTTTGATCTAGTAAGTAATAATAGGGTAAGAGAGATGTGTGGAAATAAAAAGAGCGTGGTTGAGAGAGCAGAAGAGGGTGTTTTGAAATGGTTCGGGCACATGGAGAGAATGAGTGAGGAAAGATTCACCAAGAGGATATATGTGTCAAAGGTGAAGGGAAGGAGGAGAAGTGGGAGACCAAATCGGAGGTGGAAAAGATGGAGTGAAAAAGATTTTGAGTGATCGAGGACTGAACATGCAGGAGGGTGAAAGGCGTGGAAGGAATAGAGTTAATTGGAACGATGTGGTATACCGGGGTCGACGTGCTGTCAATGGATTGAATCAGGGCATGTGAAGCGTCTGGGGTAAACCATGGAAACTTCTGTAGGGACTGGTTGTGGAAGGGGAGCTGTGGTTTCGGGCATTATTGCATGACAGCAAGAGACTGAGTGTGAACGAATGGAGCCTTTGTTATCTTTTCCTAGCGCTACCTTGCACACATGAGGGGGCAGGGGGATGTTAATCCATGTGTGGTGAGGTGGTGATGGGAATGAATAAAGGCAGACAGTGTGAATTGTGTGCATGTGTATATATGTTTGTGTCTGTGTGTGTATATATATATGTGTACATTGAGATGTATGGGTATGTATATTTGCGTGTGTGGACGTGTATGAATATACATGTGTATGGTGGTGGGTTGAGCCATTTTTTCATTGCGCTACCTCGCAAACGCGGGAGACAGCAACAAAGCAAAATGAAAATAAAAAAAAATTCCTCACGTGTCGTAGAAGGCGATAAAGGGGACGGGAGCGGGGGACCAGAAATCCTCCCCTCCCTGTATTTTGACTTTCTAAAAGGGGAAACAGAAGGAGTCACGCGAGGAGTGCTCAACCTCCTCGAAGTCTCAGATTGGGGTGTCTAAATGTGTGTGGATGTAACCAAGATGAGAAAAAAGGTAAAACAGGTAGTATGTTTGAGGAATGGAACCTCGATGTTTTGGCTCTGAGTGAAACGAAGCTCAAGGGTATAGGGGAAGAGTGGTTTGGTAATGTCTTGGGAGTAAAGTCAGGAGTTAGTAAGAGGACAAGAGCAAGGGAAGGAGTAGCACGACTCCTCAAACAGGAGTTGCGGGAGTATGTGATAGAGTGTAAGAAAGTAAATTCAAAGCAAAATAAAATAAATGAATATATACATATATATATATATATATATATATATATATATATATATATATATATATATATATACGAATAAAGTGCATATGAACGCGCACCTTCATAGAACATACAAACCTCCAACAGCCAGGATCGAACCCGGGACCCCTGTGCAAGAGGCAGGCATGTAACCGCTAGGCTATGGGACTGTATAATAGGAAACAACTATTCGAAATACTAAGTACTCGAATACCCTTCGTCTCACAATTGTGAGCAACGGGGTCTATACCGGTTATTTCCGAACAGACGCACATAGCCAGCTGATAGCGTTTTACCGAATCTAACTGTACAACGCGGAGGTATATGAATACGAATAAAGTGCATATGAACGCGCACCTATGAAGGTGCTTTCGAATTTAGTACTTTTTCCAGTTCACTAGTGCATCCCCATCTTGAATAGTGTTCAGTTTTGGACATCTTTCTTAAAGAAAAATAAAGACAAAATGGAGTTTCGCAGCGTCCAGCCACCAAAATGATTCCAAGTGTGGGAAACAAATCCTTAAATTATCAAAGGCTTTGATAATCTCGGTGTAAAAAGTTAATCAAGATTTGATCCTACTAATTTCACTCTTAGTAATGGATACAAACTCGTGGACAAACGTTTCATCTAGAATGAGGTGAAGTACATTTTCTTCAACAGGAATATTGATATATGAGATACCAATTAGAATGTTTGAAAGCAATAATGTACATACTTTTATTAAACTTTATTTCTATTTCGCTTTAGTCCAAGAATCACACGATTTGAGCCTACGCAGGCACTTTGACAATTTACAGGTTTTTATCTCTGAATAATCTGTATGCATTCCTACTTTTATCATAGTAACTAATCCGTGTTCCTGATGTCTTCCGCTGTCACAAACAGCCTCGAAAAGAATCTGGTGGTCTGTTGCTGTTTGCATTCCCTTGTATTTATTTGTAGCTCTTTGTACTGTGTTCGGATCAGAATTGGGAAAGGGCATAGAGATCTGGGAAAAGAGTATTGGAGAAGAGTAATGATCTTGGGTTCAAACAGAAACTTATCTTGTTCGACTTATTTTGCTTTTATAAATGATACTTCTATACTTTGCTTTCTGATGCCCACACATTCAGTGGAACTCATCACCTTTAAACTTGACCTAATTCAGCAAAACATTCAACAACTTAGATAGCACAGCATTAAGTGATAACCATCACACTCTAATTTTTCCACTCCCGCCTACTTGCTCTTTGCAGACATTCGTCTCATCAGTTTTACACTCCTTGGGGAGCCCAGGAATACTATTCATCTAATATTAGTCGTCTTGGCTACGTAAGGGAAACACAGAATCTTTCTTATGCATATTTCAATATTTCGAACAAATCATCTCCCACCTTACCCATATTCATGACCATTGTGACCACTCTCCTAATATTATGGATTTGTTTTTTACCTCAAGTTGACCCCCCTATAAGTACACAATCTCGCCCCCATTAGGTTCATCTGATCACGCCCTTATGAATGTATCTATTGTAACGGTACCTCACTCTTTAGCAGCCTCTTCTAAACGTAAATACTGGCTCCTCAACAACTTACGTAACTTCTTTTCTATGTTTCCTTGGGTAAATAACTGTCCCTGCCAAACGCATAGCGAAGATATTCTTGTGGACATGGAAGCATTCATCCCCTCTTCCCCCAAGACGACTTCCTTATCCAATTTATGGTACATCAAATCTTACTCTGAAGCCATTCAGGGATCAGGCATATAGGGCTATAGCTGTTTTTCCCATAGACAAAGCAACTCTTTTTGGTTCCACTTTCTACTCTAACTCCACTTGGATGAATAATAATTCTTCTCCCCATGATGTTCCTCTTACTAATCCTATACCCCTACTTGTAATCTCTTTTCAGACTGTCCGAAAAGCGCTTCTCTCTCTATGGACACAATGGCATCCATCCCCGTGTACTGAAGGAGCGTGCCTCCGAACTTGCACCTGTGCTTACTCGTCTGTTCTGTTTCTGTTTTAAAACCAAAACTTTTCCTTCTCCTTGGAAGCATGCATCGAACCATCTCATCACTAAGATGGGTGACGGTTGTGACCCCTCTAACTATCGTTAGAGCAGTAGTGCTTTGACATCTACAATTTTCAAAGTCTTTGAAACTGACTTCAACTCCCATGTCTTTAGACGGCTACAACATCACAGTCTTCTCTCTGATCGCCAATATGGCTTCCGAAAGGCGATATCCACTGGTAATAATATTTTGTTTCGCACTACTGTCTGGTCATCCTCCCTGAAAAATTTAGGAGACATGTGTAGTTGTCCTTGATATATCTAGAGCTTTTGACAGGATTTGGCATCGGGACCTCATCTCTTAGCACCCCTTCTTTTCTTCCCACTCTCACATTGCCCCCTAATATCTAGCTTCTTCTCCGACCAGTCGATCTCTGTAGTTATTGATGGATCATCCACCCTCCTTTTCTCCAATGTTTTCCTCTTCACAAATAATCTAATGCGCTCATACGCTGACGACTCAATACTGATTTATCCACACCCTTCAATTGTGCTCCTTGTTTTTCGCTCGATCTGCATCTCGTCTTGACACAGCTTCTTCAAATGCACTCACACTTGGACAAGATATTCCAGTGGGTTAGATGAAATCTAATTGAGTTTAATGCATCCAAGAAAAAGTCTTTACCATCTCTCTATAAACAAAACTCTTCAAAACTATAGAACTAGATGTCCTCTAGTGGTCATGTTCACAGGTATGGACACCTTCCTAACTAAAACGGTGCTGTAATATTGAATAAACGCTCTACAAAGAGAATTAGAAAAACAATTGAAGTTGCATACATCAATGTAGATAACATAAACCGTAGGGAAACATTGTGTATATAACGAAAGCAGCAGGTTCGTTGGTTATAACGAGGTGCAGAGTAGGGGGCGCAACAGTCAATCAAAAAAGAATTCTCAGGCAGCCCGCGTGGGCGCTTACGCGCGCTTGTATTTAAGGCCACGCTGGGTCACTAGATGTCAGCTTTGTGTGCACGACACTGGGGGTCAAACAATTGAATGAGTAAAATTGTCCCATTACTCCTCGTAGTCCTCCTCCTTCCACCTACACTTTCATATATATATATATATATATATATATATATATATATATATATATATATATATATATATATATATATATATATATATATATATATATATATATATATATATATATATATATACATGTATATATATATATATATATATATATATATATATATATATATATATATATATATATATATATATATATATATATATATATATATATATATATATGTGTGTGTGTGTGTGTTTGTGTATATATATATATATATATATTCCTACGAGTCCACGGGGAAAATGAAACACGAAAAGTTCCCAAGTGCACTTTCGTGTAATAATCACATCATCAGGGGAGACACAAGAGAGAAATATAACAGTCAGTTGATATACATCGAAGAGACGAAGCTAGGACATCATTTGGTAAACATGTGGTTGTCCAAAACATACAACGAGCGTTCATAAACATATCATTTTACAAATCTTATCAACAATAAAGTTATCTAATTTGTATAGACCATCACTAACATTAAGATTATAATTCTTTGTGTATTTAATAATAGAAGATTCAATGATATTTCTCTTGGTAATAAAGTTAGAGTTAACAACTGAGATGGCGTTACTCCAGTCAATACAATGATCATAGTTTTTAACATGATTAAATAAGGCATTTGATTCTTTTCCCGTTCTTATACTATATTTATGATGCTTAAGTCTAACAGAAAGATCCTTACCAGTCTGACCAACATAAAATTTATCACAGTTTCCACAAGGCACTTTATAGATGCAACCAAGAGAATTTTCTGGTGAATTCCTGATTAAGATATTCTTTATAGTATTATTGTTCCTAAAGGCAACATTTACATTAAAGGATTTAAGCAACATGGGAAGCAAAGTGAAATTATTATTAAAGGGGAGAACTAAAAGATTCTTGGTGTCAATGGGAGGTTTGGGCTCAACTCTATAAAATGATTTCTTTGCTAACTTAAGGGATTTATCAATGAAAGATCTAGGGTACTTTAACTTAGATCCAATAGAATATATCTTCTCAAACTCATCATCAATAAACTCTGGACTGCAAATACGTAATGCCCTAAGGAACATAGATTGAAATGATGATAATTTAACTCTGTCATGTTGAGATGAGTAATAATGGATATATGAGCATACATTGGTGGGTTTTCTGTAAATGCTAAACTTAAACTTGTTTCCTTGTCTATGGATCATGCAATCTAAAAATGGTAACGTACCATTATTTCCATTTTCTACAGTAAATTTGATGGAGAGTACTAAATTGTTAAGTAAGGGGAGAAATATTTGTAAATTTTCAATTGTTGGCCAAACACAAAGAACATCAACATGCCTAAACCAAATTGCATTAGAAGGTAAGATATCCTTTAGTAATTTTGTTTGAAAAATTCCACATAAAGATTACTTAGCACAGGTGAAAGAGGATTACCCATTGCCATACCAAATTTTTTTAGCATAATAATCTCCATTACATTGGAATACAGTCTTTTATACACAATTTAATCAGTTCAATGAAATTAGACTTTGAAACAGGTAAGTGAATATCATCCAAGACATCAAATAAATATTCTAAAAGGTCATCAACTGGAACTCTAGTGAAAAATGAGGAAACTTCAAAGCTAACTAGTTTGAAATCAAAATTAACATTAATATTGTTTAGCTTGTTGACTAAATCTATATCGTTCATGATATTATAATTTGATACCTTACCCACTAAAGGGCTTAATAAAGAAATTAACCATTTTGACAACTTATATGTGATGGAGCCTATTGAACTCACTATAGGTCTTGCTGGAAAATTCTGTTTATATGTTTTGATAAGTCCTTACATATATGGCAATGAAGGGGACAAAGATGACAAACTTTTGATAAGAGAAATGTTACCTTTCAACAACAACTTCAATAACTCTAACTGTATTACCAAGAGAAATATCATTGAATCTTCTATTATCAAATACACAAAGAATTATAGTCTTAATATTAGTGATGGTCTATACAAATTAGATAACTTTATTGTTGATAAGATTTGTAAAATGATAAGTTTATGAACGATCGTTGTATGTTTTGGACAATCACATGTTTACCAAATGATGTCCTAGCTTCGTCTCTTCGATGTATATCAACTGACTGTTATATTTCTCTCTTGTGTCTCCCCAGATGATGTGGTTATTACCCGAAAGTGCACTTGGGAGCATTTCGTGTTTGATTTTCCCCGTGGACTCGTATGAATATCTTGATCACGCGCAAAATTGTGATCCTTTCCAATATATATATATATACATATATATATATATATATATATATATATATATATATATATATATATATATATATATATATATATATATATATATATGGAACCACTATTCCTTCAAACATAGATATTTTTAATGTTGTATGGTAGCGAGGCGTGGGCTATGGATAGAGTTGTGCGCAGGAGGGTGGATGTGCTGGAAATGAGATGTTTAATGACAGTATGTGGTGTGAGGTGGTTTGATCGAGTAAGTAATGTAAGGGTAAGAGAGATGTGTGGAAATAAAAAGAGCGTGGTTGAGAGAGCAGAAGAGGGTGTTTTGAAATGGTTTGGGCACATAGAGAGAATGAGTGAGGAAAGATTGACCAAGAGGATATATGTGTCAGAGGTGGAGGGAACGAGGAGAAGTGGGAGACCAAATTGGAGGTGGAAAGATGGAGTGAAAAAGATTTTGAGTTATCGGGGCCTGAACATGCAGGAGGGTGAAAGGCGTGCAAGAAATAGAGTGAATTGGATCGATGTGGTATACCGGGGTCGACGTGCTGTCAATGGATTGAATCAGGGCATGTGAAGCGTCTGGGGTAAACCATGGAAAGTTCTGTGGGTCCTGGATGTGGAAAGGGAGCTGTTGTTTCGGGCATTATTGCATGGCAGCTAGAGACTGAGTGTGAACGAATGGGGCATTTGTTGTCTTTTCCTAGCGCTACCTCGCACACATGAGGGGGGAGGGGGATGTTATTCCATGTGTGGCGAGGTGGCGATGGGACTGAATAAAGGCAGACAGTGTGAATTGTGTGCATGTGTATATATGTATGTGTCTGTGTGTGTATATATATGTGTACATTGAGATGTATGGGTATGTATATTTGCGTGTGGACGTGTATGTATATACATGTGTATGGGGGTGGGTTGGGCCATTTGTTTTTTTTTTTTTTTCCAAAAGAAGGAACAGAGGGGGCCAGGTGAGGATGAAAAAAAGAGGCCCAGTCCTCTGTTCTTAACGCTACCTCGCTAACGCGGGAAATGGGGAATAGTTTAAAAGAAAAGAAAAAAATGTATATATATATATATATATATATATATATATATATATATATATATATATATATATATATATATATATATATAATGCGTAAGACAAGAGAACAAATAGAACATCGTTGAAGGGGGCTAATGGGGAGGTAATAACAAGTAGTCGTGATGTGAGATGGAGTGAGTATTCTGAAGGTTTGTTGAATGTTTCATGATAGAGTGGCAGATATAGGATGTTTTGGTCGAGGTGGTGTGCGAAGTAAGAGGGTCAGGGAGAATGATTTGGTAAATAGAGAAGAGGGAGTGAAAGCTTTCCAGAAGATAAAAGCCGGCAAGACGGCGGGTGTGGATGGTATTGCAGTGGAATTTATTGAAAAAAGGGGATGACTGTGTTGGTGACTATTTGGTGAAGATATTCAATGTATGGCTCATGGTTAAGTACCTGAGGATTGGCGGAATGCATGTATAGTGCCATTGTACAAAGGTAAGTGTTCAAATTACAGAGGTATAAGTTTGTTGAGTATTCCTGGGGAAATTATATGGGAGGGTATTGATTGAGAGGGTGAAGGCATGTAACAGAGCTTCAGATTGGGGAAGAGCAGTGTGGTTTCAGAAATTTATGTGAGAAATACTTAGAAAAACAAATAGATTCATGGATCTGGAGAACTGGAGAAGGCATATGATATAGGTTGATAGAGATACTCTGTGGAAGGTATTAAGAATATGTGGTGTGGGAGGCGAATTGCTAGAAATAGTGAAGTTTTTATCGAGGATGTGAGGCATATGTACGATTGGGAAGAGAAGAAAGTGATTGGTTCTCAGTGGATGTCGGTTTGCGGTCGGGGTGCGTGATGTCTCCATGATTGTTTGATTTGTTTATGGATAGGGTTGTTAGGGAGGTGAATGCAAGAGTTTTGGAGAGAAGGGCAAGTATGCATTCTGTTGTGGATGATGATATGGCTTGGGAAGTGAGTCAGTTGTTTTTTGCTGATGATACAGCGCTGGTGGCTGATTCGGATGAGAAACTGCAAAAGCTTGTGACTGAGTTTGGTAAAGTGTGTGAAAGAAGAAAGCTGGGAGTAAATGTGAATAAGAGCAAGGTCATTGGGTACAATAGGGTTGAGGGACAAGTCAATTGAGAGGTAAGTTTGAATGGAGAAAAACTGGAGGAAGTGAAGTGTTTCACATATCTTGGAGTGGATTTGGCAGCGGATGGAACCATGGAAGCGGAAGTGAGTCACAGGGTGGGTGAGGGGGCGAAAGTTCTGGTAGCATTGAAGAATGTGTGGAAGGCGAGAACATTATCTCGGAAAGCAAAAATGGGTATATTTGAAGTAATAGTGTTTCCAGCAATGTCATATGGAAGCGAGGCGTGAGCTATGGATAGGGTTGTGCGGAGGAGTGTGGATGTGTTGGAAATGAGATGTTTGAGGACAATATGTTTTGTGAGGTGGTTTGATCGAGTAAGTAATGAAAGGGTAAGAGAGATGTGTGGTAATAAAAAGAGTGTGGTTGAGAGAGCAGAAGAGGGTGTTTTGAAATGGTTTGGGTACATGGAGAGAATGAGTGAGGAAAGATTGACAAAGAGGATATATGTGTCAGAGGTGGAGGGAACGATGAGAAGCGGGAGACCAAATTGGAGGTGGAAGGATGAAGTGAAAAAGATTTTGAACGGAACATAAACATGCAGGAGGGTCAAAGGCGTGCAAGGAATAGAGTGAATTGGAACGATGTGGCATACTGGGGTCGACGTGCTGTCAATGGACTGAGCCAGGGCATGTGAAGCGTCTATGGTAAACCATGGAAAGTTCTGTGGGGTCTGGATGTAGAAAGGGAGCTGTAGTTTCGGTGCATTATACACGACAGCTAGAGACTGAGTGTGAACGAATGTGGCCTGTGTTGTCTTTTCCCAGCGCTACCTCGCGTCCGTGCGGGGAGGAGGGGGGGGTGTCATTTCATGTGTGGTGGTGTGGCGACGGGAATGAATAAAGGCAGCAAGTATGAATTATATATATGTGTATATATGTATGTGCCTGTGCATGTATATGTATGTATACTTTGAAATCTATAGGTATGTATATGTGCGTGTGTGGGCGTTTATTTATATACATGTGTATGTGGGTGGGTTGGGTCATTCTTTCGTTAGCGAGGTTGCGCAAGGAAACAGACGAAAGAACTGCCCAACCAACCCACATACACATGCATATACTTAAACGCCCACATATGGATATATACATACATATACATGCACATACATATACATATATACACATGTACATATTCACACATGCTGCCTTCATCCATTTTCGCCGCCTCCCCGCCACACATGAAACGTGTATCATACCCTCTCATTATCCACTCAGGACATCCATGTCCACCTGTATCACACCCTCCCGCCATCCACTTGGGACATTCAAGTCCACTGTATCACATCCTTTCATCATCTACTTAGGGCATCCATGTCCACTTGTATTTCACCCTCTCATCATCCACCCAGGATATTTATTGTCTCCTGTGTTACACCCTCTCATTATCCACTGAGGACATCAATGTCCAATGTAACACACCTTCTAATTATCCACTCAAGATATCTATGTCCACTGTATTACACCCTGTAATCATCCACTTCGGACACACATGTCCACTGTATTACACCCTCTCTTCATCCACTCAGGACATCCATATCCATTGCATCACACCCCCTCATCATGAACTTAGGGCATCCATGTCCACTTTTATTACATCCATGTTAAACTGTATCACACCCTCTCATCATCCACTTAGTGTATTCATGTTCACTATATCACCACCTGTCATCTTCCACTTAGGACATTGATTTCCACTTCTATTACACCCTCTCATCATCCACTCACGACATCCATGTCCACTGAATCACATCCTACCATCAGCCACTCAGGACATCCATGTCCACTTGTATTACACCCTCTCATCATTCACTCAGGATATTTATTGTCTGCTGTGTTACACCCTCTCATCATCCACTGAGGACATCCACATCCAATGTATCACACCTCATCATCCACTTAGGATATCCATGTCCACCGTTTTACACATTCTCATTATCCACTCAGGATACCCATGTCCACTTGTATCACACGCCCACATCATTCGCTCAGGACATCCATGTCCACCGTATTACACCCTCTAATCATCCTCTCAGGACATCCATGTCCACTGTATCACACCCTCTCATCACCCACTTAGGGCATCCATGTCCACTGTATTACATCTTCTCATCATCCACTCAGGACATCTATGTTCATTGTATAGTACCCTCTCATCATCCACTCAGGACATCCATGTCCACTTGTATTATACCGTCTCTTTACCTGCCCTTCACAGTGTCAGGTGTTCAGCAACCCCTCGTATCACGTTCATTTATCCTCCCATCCCCTGCAATAACTTTTTTTTTCCTTGGTTATGAGCTCCTCCTCCTGTTTGTTTCTTCTTCAATTTATCCTCGTTACCTTGCCTGTATTTTTCATTCACCGTTATACATCCATCCACAGGAGGCAAGTTAACCTAAATTCTCTTTCTACAATCCTTTCTCTAATATGACCCAGAAGATGACATGCTTCATCATTCTCTGAGAGAGTATCTAATAATCCAACTGGATCTAACTTATTGATGATACCTCAGCGCTAGATTTGTCTTCGAGAGAAAGGTAAAGATCACATACATAAGTTTCCGATAGATTTTATAGCAGCTTCGTGAATGCATTAATCTTTCAACATATACGATGTAGATATCTACGTGAGGGTTTTATACTCAAAAAATAAAGCTTTCGTAACGCCTTGTGAGATTTTCTAGCTGCATTATGACATTTTTCTGGGAGAATAGAAGGGAAAAATGATAACTTTTTATAAAGTCGTCACGGATTATGTATGAACCGAAAACTAAAATTTCCAAGTATGAAAACCAAACTAACAAACACATGTTTGTTTTTGTAATACTGATAAAAGTATTGACATTCATATTGGCGAACAATTACATTACTGTGACGGAATCTGCCAAACGTAGTATTATGACACATTCTTATGTATCGTCTTGCACCAAGACATTATTCAAAAGTCTAACGACTTGAAAAACTCGCCACAACGCCAGTAATGCCTTGTGCAACTCTGCAAGAATGATCTGTTTCAGCTTCGCAACACCACTAATGCCATTTCATCAGTGCAGTTCTCATCATTATCAGTCCATGATTACCAAAGACCCCATCGTCAGAACTAATTACTACCTCACCACTATCAAAACCATAATTTTGATCTTGGAAATCATGAATACCAGCAACATTATAGTGGAAGTTATAATCAATATTTTGGATATTCTTTGACAAAAAACGAGGATGACAATAACGCCATAAGTAACGCCACTGTTGATATGGGAAAGGACTTGACTCATAAATGATTACGGAAATTGGACCAGTAAGATGTAAAGGTGGGTATGAGCTATGAGAGTGAGGAGCGAGGACAGAAGGAAGGGAGCTGGGAGACCAGGCCCCAGTGCCAAAAAATATCAAAGACTTTCAGGATATCAAAGACCACAAGAGACGGTTCCCTAAAGGTTTTCTGAAAGGATGACCTGACCGGAGGCACATCACCGGTGGATTTTGTTCTCCGAAAGCCACGACCAATACTCTTACGGCAACGGAAGTTAAGGAGAGATTTCTATAACCTTGGTGACTGGAGTTTGAGGAATTATAGCGATCATCTTTAACGCTGCAGTTCGTTAGCTCTTCTAGCTGTGATGAAAAAAGAAAAAAGAATCCATATGAAAAATTATCTTTTCAAGTTTTGGTTGATTGTTCAGTCTTCTCATGCAATTTGATAAAACGTACGGTGATGATAAATAGGATGAATGATAAGTGAACAAGAACCATATGTCCGCGCCCTCAACCCCTCAAAATGAAAATATTTCCTAAAAGAATGAGTAATACTCACCACAAAAACAAGGACTCTCAGATAGAGTATTCACTCATCCTCTGACACATCAGGATGGAGCAAGGTCTTTTGGAGGCCAACTATATAAGTTTTCTTCTTTGAATAATCTGTATGTCTTTCCACTCCTGCCACACTTGTCCATGATTTTCTTTTCTCTTCCAATATCGCAAAGAGCCTCTTTACAACTCAAAGGTCTGTTGCTGTTTGAGTTCATTTGTATCTGTGAGTTCCAAGACACAGCATGTGACAGTAAAGGAATTCGGCGGACTAATATTACTTGTCGCTTTGTTTGCCAAGTGGAGGAGATGCTGCCTACTTGAACCAGAGGAGAAATAGAGAATAGAATGAGGGCTGCCCTGGGAAGAAGAAGGCTTGAGTTAGCTCACGGTGCTGAAGTTAGGGTAAACAACGAGGACTCGGGAACACAGATGGACAGCACACAGATAATTAGATGTGCCTTAGCGTGAGTTTGGCCAAAGAACTGTTAGTGTCAGGCAGGAGGACAAGGCTTTCTCTTTCTTTTTTACATCACACGGAACTTTGTCTAACCAATCAATATGCTAATCACAATACAGTATGGGGGATGCAGCAAGCAAAGTTTTACTGCTAACAAGGTTTATACGCTCATCTTAACTTTATATCGAATGATCACAAGGGTTAGTGACACTGGAGTGCAGAGGTAATCATACCAACAACAATACATACCAAACTACGAAATGGTGGTCGGCTGCCTCGTGTCCATACCCAGCACCATTCAGGTCCCGCTTCTCATCTCGTTAATGCAACACAACACTATCCCTGAGATCACCTGTGTTCTCATATGTGTTCATTTTCGCTGCACACACACACACACATACTGAGGCAAATGGCTGACTTTACACGGAGACATTACCTAAGTGAGAAACAGCACGATTTTAGGGAAAGAAGCTTGTGTGTAACAGAACTCAGATGTTTACGGGAGAGTAAGCTCTCTCCATGAGAAAGGAGATGAATAGATGGATTGCTTGTATCTGGAATACCAGAAAGCATTTGACACTAAACTGTATGAAAGGCTAATTAAGAAGCCGGTTCACCGGTTGAAATAAGGGAAAGCTCCTTCAATGGATATTTTATCTTAGTGGAAGGGGACGAAGAAGGTATTTGAGGAGCCTTCTGATAATAAATAAGTAGAGATCACCAGCGGACTGAATACGTCTGCAAATGATGGAAAGGTCAGGAGGTCATACTTAAGGTATAGTCTTACTTAGCTTTGAAAAGGGTCGAGATTGTGTCTGGTGAATTGTAATCGATATTCCAAGCTATGACACCTAGAATCTATTTTTTCTTTATTTGCTGCGAAACGCTGTTTGGTATACATCAATAACTCACAATGATTACCCCAAGTCCCTTATCTTCACTTACTTTAGTTAGCAGGTTTTCAAATATTTCATAGTCGTATTTCATAAATTCACCTCCAACGTGCATAATCTTACATTTGTCCACAGTAAATTTCATCTGCCGTTTGTCTGATCACTTTTATAATTTGTTAAGACCTTTGTGTCATTTCATACTTCTGCTAATTTACACAGCTCTACTTCCTGCTTTTGTGTCATCCGAAAGTTAGGGGATCTTAAGCATGAAAACCAATTCCAGATCATCAGTGTATATCATAAGTAGAACACGGCTAAGGACCGACCCTTGTGATAGACCACGCGTCACGTTCAGCCAGCCTGAGGCTTCACCATTTCAAAACTGCGCGTTGCTTTCTGTCAGTCGGTCACTCACTAATTCATGCTCCCTACACGAGATGATACTAAATTGAATAACAGCGTCTTGCGTGGGATTTTACTGAATACCTTGAAGTTAAGGTATATTACATCATAAGGTATATTACATGTATAACATTGAAAAATTTCAGCAAATTTGGTAGGATGTTTTGTAGCGAATACCATGCTGGTTGTCTGATATCATTTGGTGGTCTAAAAATGTCCAATTTGTGTCGATCTACTTTTTTTTTTCCTTTTCCCCATCGTATTATCTACTCACCTTTCCTCTCCTTGGTGAGTTGTTAAATATTGCCCTCATGGGAAATACCAGTCGTTGTTGATCCTCTTCAAAAACACTAGGGCTAGGCTATCATGGCCAGTCGATATGTTTGGATTTGCTTGATCTATGTCCTTCATATCTCCTCATTTCCGTAACCATTTGGCTTATCATCATCAGACCCTTGGGATATTTTTTCACCTTAACCGTTTATGAGAGTTTGAAGGATTCATTTATGACTATTTACTTTCTCATCGTCAGTACTTCATCATGCTTGCTTGTTAGTCCTGTTGTCTCTCTTTCGATACCTTCTTAGTCTTACTTAACTGAAGAATTCCTTGCGGTTGTTTTAAACATTTCAATTATTATCATTTTTTCTCATGCTTCCATTTCCGTTGAAATATATATATATATATATATATATATATATATATATATATATATATATATATATATATATATATATATATATATATATATATATATATATATATATATATATATATATATATGTGTATATATATGTGTGATCGGGGCCTGAACATGCAGGAGGGTGAAAGGAGGGCAAGGAATAGAGTGAATTGGAGCGATGTGGTATACAGGGGTTGACGTGTTGTCGGTGGATTGAATCAAGGCATGTGAAGCGTCCGGGGTAAACCATGGAAAGCTGTGTAGGTATGTATATTTGCGTGTGTGGACGTGTGTATGTACATGTGTATGGGGGGGTTGGGCCATTTCTTTCGTCTGTTTCCTTGCGCTACCTCGCAACCGCGGGAGACAGCGACGAGGTATAAAAAAAAAAAAAAAAAATATATATATATATATATATATATATATATATATATATTTTTTTTTTTTTTTTTTTTTTATACTTTGTCGCTGTCTCCCGCGTTTGCGAGGTAGCGCAAGGAAACAGACGAAAGAAATGGCCCAACCCCCCCCCCCCCCATACACATGTACATACACACGTCCACACACGCAAATATACATACCTACACAGCTTTCCATGGTTTACCCCAGACGCTTCACATGCCTTGCTTCAATCCACTGACAGCACGTCAACCCCTGTATACCACATGACTCCAATTCACTCTATTTCTTGCCCTCCTTTCACCCTCCTGCATGTTCAGGCCCCGATCACACAAAATCTTTTTCACTCCATCTTTCCACCTCCAATTTGGTCTCCCTCTTCTCCTCGTTCCCTCCACCTCCGACACATATATCCTCTTGGTCAATCTCTCCTCACTCATTCTCTCCATGTGCCCAAACCATTTCAAAACACCCTCTTCTGCTCTCTCAACCACGCTCTTTTTATTTCCACACATCTCTCTTACCCTTACGTTACTTACTCGATCAAACCACCTCACACCACACATTGTCCTCAAACATCTCATTTCCAGCACATCCATCCTCCTGCGCACATCTCTATCCATAGCCCACGCCTCGCAACCATACAACATTGTTGGAACCACTATTCCCTCAAACATACCCATTTTTGCTTTCCGAGATAATGTTCTCGACTTCCACACATTTTTCAAGGCTCCCAAAATTTTCGCCCCCTCCCCCACCCTATGATCCACTTCCGCTTCCATGGTTCCATCCGCTGACAGATCCACTCCCAGATATCTAAAACACTTCACTTCCTCCAGTTTTTCTCCATTCAAACTCACCTCCCAATTGACTTGACCCTCACCCCTACTGTACCTAATAACCTTGCTCTTATTCACATTTACTCTCAACTTTCTTCTTCCACACACTTTACCAAACTCAGTCACCAGCTTCTGCAGTTTCTCACATGAATCAGCCACCAGCGCTGTATCATCAGCGAACAACAACTGACTCACTTACCAAGCTCTCTCATCCCCAACAGACTTCATACTTGCCCCTCTTTCCAGGACTCTTGCATTTACCTCCCTTACAACCCCATCCATAAACAAATTAAACAACCATGGAGACATCACACACCCCTGCCGCATACCTACATTCACTGAGAACCAATCACTTTCCTCTCTTCCTACACGTACACATGCCTTACATCCTCGATAAAAACTTTTCACTGCTTCTAACAACTTGCCTCCCACACCATATATTCTTAATACCTTCCACAGAGCATCTCTATCAACTCTATCATATGCCTTCTCCAGATCCATAAATGCTACATACAAATCCTTTTGCTTTTCTAAGTATTTCTCACATACATTCTTCAAAGCAAACACCTGATCCACACATCCTCTACCACTTCTGAAACCGCACTGCTCTTCCCCAATCTGATGCTCTGTACATGCCTTCACCCTCTCAATCAATACCCTCCCATATAATTTACCAGGAATACTCAACAAACTTATACCTCTGTAATTTGAGCACTCACTCTTATCCCCTTTGCCTTTGTACAATGGCACTATGCACGCATTCCGCCAATCCTCAGGCACCTCACCATGAGTCATACATACATTAAATAACCTTACCAACCAGTCAACAATACAGTCACCCCCTTTCTTAATAAATTCCACTGCAATACCATCCAAACCTGCTGCCTTGCCGGCTTTCATCTTCCGCAAAGCTTTTACTACCTCTTCTCTGTTTACCAAATCATTTTCCCTAACCCTCCCACTTTGCACACCACCTCGACCAAAACACCCTATATCTGCCACTCTGTCATCAGACACATTCAACAAACCTTCAAAATACTCATTCCATCTCCTTCTCACATCACCGCTACTTGTTATCACCTCCCCATTTACGCCCTTCACTGAAGTTCCCATTTGCTCCCTTGTCTTACGCACCCTATTTACCTCCTTCCAGAACATCTTTTTATTCTCCCTAAAATTTACTGATAGTCTCTCACCCCAACTCTCATTTGCCCTTTTTTTCACCTCTTGCACCTTTCTCTTGACCTCCTGTCTCTTTCTTTTATACTTCTCCCACTCAATTGCATTTTTTCCCTGCAAAAATCGTCCAAATGCCTCTCTCTTCTCTTTCACTAATACTCTTACTTCTTCATCCCACCACTCACTACCCTTTCTAAACAGCCCACCTCCCACTCTTCTCATGCCACAAGCATCTTTTGCGCAATCCATCACTGATTCCCTAAATACATCCCATTCCTCCCCCACTCCCCTTACTTCCATTGTTCTCACCTTTTTCCATTCTGTACACAGTCTCTCCTGGTACTTCCCCACACAGGTCTCCTTCCCAAGCTCACTTACTCTCACCACCTTCTTCACCCCAACATTCACTCCTCTTTTCTGAAAACCCATACTAATCTTCACCTTAGCCTCCACAAGATAATGATCAGACATCCCTCCAGTTGCACCTCTCAGCACATTAACATCCAAAAGTCTCTCTTTCGCACGCCTGTCAATTAACACGTAATCCAATAACGCTCTCTGGCCATCTCTCCTACTTACATAAGTATACTTATGTATATCTCGCTTTTTAAACCAGGTATTCCCAATCATCAGTCCTTTTTCAGCACATAAATCTACAAGCTCTTCACCATTTCCATTTACAACACTGAACACCCCATGCATACCAATTATTCCCTCAACTGCCACATTACTCACCTTTGCATTCAAATCACCCATCACTATATATATATATATATATATATATATATATATATATATATATATATATGTATATATATATATATATATATATATATATATATATATATATATATATATATATATATATATATATATATATATATATATATATATATATATATATATACATATATATATATATATATATATATATATATATATATATATATATATATATATATATGTATGTATGTATTTTTTTAACTTTCTAAAATGGGAAACAGAATAAGGAGTCACGCGGGGAGTGCTCATCCTCCTTGAAGGCTCAGACTGGGGTATCTAAATGTGTGTGGATGTAACCAAGATGCGAAAAAAGGAGAGATAGGTAACATGTTTGAGGAAAGGAACCTGGATGTTTTGGCTCTGAGTAAAACGAAGCTCAAGGGTAAAGGGGAAGAGTGGTTTGGGAATGTCTTGGGAGAAAAGTCAGGGGTTAGTGAGAGGACAAGAGCAAGGGAGGGAGTAGCAGTACTCCTGAAACAGGAGTTGTGGGAGTATGTGATAGAATGCAAGAAAGTAAATTCTCGATTAATATGGGTAAAACTGAAAGTTGATAGAGAGATGGGTTATTATTGGTGCATATGCACCTGGGCATGAGAAGAAAGATCATGAGAGGCAAGTGTTTTGGGAGCAGCTGAATGAGTGTGTTAGTGGTTTTGATGCACGAGACCGGGTTATAGTGATGGGTGATTTGAATGCAAAGGTGAATAATGTGGCAGTTGAGGGAATAATTGGTATACATGGGGTGTTCAGTGTTGTAAATGGAAATGGTGAAGAGCTTGTAGATTTATGTGCTGAAAAAGGACTGGTGATTGGGAATACCTGGTTTAAAAAGCGAGATATACATAAGTATAGGTATGTAAGTAGGAGAGATGGCCAGAGAGCGTTATTGGATTACGTGTTAATTGAGAGGCGCGCGAAACAGAGACTTTTGGATGTTAATGTGCTGAGAGGTGCAACTGGAGGTATGTCTGATCATTATCTTGTGGAGGCTAAGGTGAAGATTGTATGGGTTTTCAGAAAAGAAGAGCGAATGTTGGGGTGAAGAGGGTGGTATATATATATATACATATATATATATATATATATATATATATGTATATATATATATATATATATATATATATATATATATATATATATATATATATATATATATATATATATATATATATATATATATATATATATACATATATAAATATATATGTATATATATGCATGTTCAGGCCCCGATCACTCAAAATCTTTTTCACTCCATCTTTCCACCTCCAATTTGGTCTCCCACTTCTCCTCGTTCCCTCCACCTCCGACACATATATCCTCTTGGTCAATCTTTCCTCACTCATTCTCTCCATATGCCCAAACCATTTCAAAACACCCTCTTCTGCTCTCTCAACGACACTCTTTTTATTTCCACACATCTCTCTTACCCTTACATTACTTACTCGATCAAACCACCTCACACCACACATTGTCCTCAAACATCTCATTTCCAGCACATCCATCCTCCTGCGCACAACTCTATCCATACCCACGCCTCGCAACCATACAACATTGTTGGAACCACTATTCCTTCAAACATACCCATTTTTGCTTTCCGAGATAATGTTCTCGACTTCCACACATTCTTCAAGGCTCCCAGGATTTTCGCCCCCTCCCCCACCCTATGATCCACTTCCGCTTCCATGGTTCCATCCGCTGCCAGATCCACTCCCAGATACCTAAAGCACTTTACTTCCTCCAGTTTTTCTCCATTCAAACTTAACTCCCAATTGACTTGACCCTCAACCCTACTGTACCTAATAACCATGCTCTTATTCACATTTACTCTTAACTTTCTTCTTTCACACACTTCACCAAACACAGTCACCAGCTTCTGCAGTTTCTCACATGAATCAGCCACCAGCGCTGTATCATCAGCGAATAACAACTGACTCACTTCCCAAGCTCTCTCATCCACAACAGGCTTCATACTTGCCCCTCTTTCCAAAACTCTTGCATTCACCTCCCTAACAACCCGATCCATAAACAAATTAAACAACCATGGAGACATCCCACACCCCTGCCGCAAACCTACATTCACTGAGAACCAATCACTTTCATCTCTTCCTACACGTACACATGCCTTACATCCTCGATAAAAACTTTTCACCGCTTCTAACAACTTGCCTCCCACACCATATACTCTTAATACCTTCCACAGAGCATCTCTATCAACTCTTTCATATGCCTTCTCCAGATCCATAAATGCTACATACAAATCCATTTGTTTTTCTAAGAGTTTCTCACATACATTCTTCAAAGCAAACACCTGATCCACACATCCTCTACCACTTCTGAAACCACACTGCTCTTCCCCAATCTGATGCTCTGTACATGCCTTCACCCTCTCAATCAATACCCTCCCATATAATTTACCAGGAATACTCAACAAACTTATACCTCTGTAATTTGAGCACTCACTCTTATCCCCTTTGCCTTTGTACAATGGCACTATGCACGCATTCCGCCAATCCTCAGGCACCTCACCATGAGTCATACATACATTAAATAACCTTACCAACCAGTCAACAATACAGTCACCCCCTTTTTTAATAAATTCCACTGCAATACCATCCAAACTTGCTGCCTTGCCGGCTTTCATCTTCCGCAAAGCTTTTACTACCTCTTCTCTGTTTACCAAATCATTTTCCCTAACCCTCTCACTTTGCACACCACCTCGACCAAAACACCCTATATCTGCCACTCTGTCATCAAACACATTCAACAAACCTTCAAAATACTCACTCCATCTCCTTCTCACATCACTACTTGTTATCACCTCCCCATTTGCGCCCTCAGAGTTAACAACTGAGATGGCGTACTCCAGTCAATACAATGATCATAGTTTTTAACATGATTAAACAAGGTATTTGTTTCTTGTCCCATTCTTATACTATATTTATGTTGCTTAAGTCTAACAGAAAGATCCTTACCAGTCTGATCAACATAAAATTTATCACCGTTTCCACAAGGAACTTTATAGATGCAACCAAGAGAATTTTCTGGTGAATTCCTGATTAAGATATTCTTTATAGTATTACTGTCGCTAAAGGCAACATTTACATTAAAGGATTTAAGCAACATGGGAAGCAAAGTGAAATTATTATCAAAAGGGAGAACTAAAAGATTCTTGGTGTCAATGGGAGGTTTGGGCTCAACTCTATAAAATGATTTCTTTGCTAACTTCATTGCCATATATATATGGACTTATCAAAACACATAAACAAAATTTTCCAGCAAGACCTATAGTGAGTTCAGTAGGCTCCATCACATACAAATTATCAAAATGGTTAGTTTCCTTATTAAGCCCTTTAGCGGGTAAGGTATCAAATTCTAATATCATGAACAATGTAGATTTAGTCAAGTTAAATATCAATATTAATTTTGATTTCAAACTAGTTAGCTTTGATGTTTCCTCACTGTTCACTAAAGTTCCAGTTGATGACCTTTTAGAATATTTATTTGATGTCTTGGATGATATTCGTTTACCTGTTTCAAAGTCTAATTTCATTGAACTGATAAAACTGTGTATAAAAGACTGTGTATTTCAATTTAATGGACATTATTATGCTCAAAAATTTGGTATGGCAATGGGTAACCCTCTTTCACATGTA
Source organism: Panulirus ornatus (assembly GCF_036320965.1). Lineage (NCBI taxonomy): Eukaryota > Metazoa > Arthropoda > Malacostraca > Decapoda > Palinuridae > Panulirus > Panulirus ornatus. The sequence goes on from NC_092250.1 coordinate 10,545,244, forward strand.
CTAAGTAATCTTTATATGGAATTTTTTGAAACAAAATTACTAAAGGATATCTTACTTTCTAATGCAATTTGGTTTAGGTATGTAGATGATGTTCTTTGTGTTTGGCCAAGAAATGAAAATTTACAAATATTTCTCCCCTTACTTAACAATTTAGTACCTTCCATCAAATTTACTATAGAAAATGAAAATAATGGCATGTTACAATTTTTAGATTGCATGATCCATAGACAAGGAAACAAGTTTAAGTTTAGCATAGACAGAAAACCAACCAATGTATGCTCATATATCCATTATTACTCATCTCAACATGACAGAGTTAAATTATCATGTCAATCTATGTTCCTTAAGGAATTTCGTATTTGCAGTCCAGAGTTTATTGATGATGAGTTTGAGAAGATATATATTCTATTGGATCTAAGTTAAAGTACCCTAGATCTTTCATTGATAAATCCCTTAAGTTAGCAAAGAAATCATTTTATATGTTTAAGTTGCATCTTAAACATTCTTAAGAAACGAAGGCTTCACGTTGGAGCAAGAGGTACATTTCTTGGTAATTTTCAGTAATGACCAGCTTTCACCGTTGGGTTCAGTTCAGGACACAGCACAGCTGTTACCAGGTGCCATGAACATAACAGGTGAAACACTTTCCTCATTATATAAAAGCCCACATTTTGATAAATACTTTGAAGTTGCATCGTCCTGTAGACTTTCCTCTTCTGTGACCACGTATTGATAAATATACTTATTGCTTTCTTACCATATGATTCGATCTGAATCCAGAGGAAGGACAACCTTAAGGGAACGGCATTTTTTTTTTCCAATCGGTTGTCCTACCTCTTTAACTTGAATTGCACATTCATGTCCTCTCCCGGACACTGACTTGTTTGTCACGACGACGGTGGTTTCCCAATTCTTTTACCAGTATAGATAACCCCAGCTGTGTAGCTAGTCCTTTTATAACCAAACAATAGGATGCCCTTTTGGGGATTCACACAGGCTGAATATGACGATGAACTGCTCCTGAACATTTCACCCCAGGTTCTTACGAGGCCACGTAGGCTGGTACTACAAATGTTTTTGTGCAGATCCTACCATAACCATGTATAGTCAGAGGAATTAATGTAGTTTCCTACAGGATATTCTATCTCCAGCAGTGTGATTCACCAGCTTTAACACTCTCTATATCACACTCAGGGGTTTGTTCGTAATGCTTTTAAAGTGTTGAAATCCTTTGAGGAGAATATGGACCAATAAGTATGTTTGTGGGCAGTATTTATGCCGTATATCTCTTCGAAACAAGAAAGCATGACCGTGCCAGTGAGAGAAACTACCCAGCATCTCTTGATGGAGCGTCTTGTCAGAAAATATGAGACTCACGTGTTTTACAATTGGCCGCTTGTGTGTGTGTGTGTGTGTGTATGTGAGCGACATTTCAAAGACTGTCATTTCCCCTAGGCTGCTCTCCGCAACAAGGATAGTTCCACAACACCGGTCATTAACCGTTATTCTTAACTAAAGTTGCAGTTAATGTGATGAAGCGAGTTGAGCAAACCTTGTGAAGCTGGGCACTGCATGAACAATTTATGTTCACAATTCATTGACAGTTTCTTTTTCTACGTTTATCTTTTTAGGATAATTGTTTTCTGCAAAGTTATATTGACAGATTTAGGGACCATTCCTGGTCAGGGCATATCTCATTACCCTTTAGCTTACAAGTTTTGATTTAAAGGTAACCACCTGCTTCTTTTACAGTTACTATGTAAATTCCTTTATTTCTTACCCCTCTTTTCTACAGGGACGCAAGGAGCTGATGAGAAGGAATGTGTAGTGCAGAGGGATCACCACATAACAGAAGTCAGTCCCTCTTTCACGCGCCTATTAATTAACACGTAATCCATTAATGTTCTCCGGCCATCTCTCCAACTTACATACGTATACTTATGTATATCTCTCTTTTTAAACCAGGTATTCCTCATCATCAGTCCTTCTTCAGCACAAAAATCTACAAGCTCTTCACCATTTCCATTTACAGCGCTGACCACCCAATGTACACAAATTATACCCTCAACTGCCACATTACTCATCTTTGTATTCAAATCACCCATCAATATAACCCGATCTCGTGCATAAAAGCTGCTAACACACTCACTCTGCTGCTCCCATAACACTTACCCCTTATGATCTTTCTTCTCTTGAATAGGTGCATAGGCACCAATAATCACACCTCTTTCCATCCACTTTCAGTTTTACCCATAAGTTACACTCTACTTTCTTACACTCTATCACATACTCCCATAGGTCCTGCTTCAGGAGTAGTGCTACTCCTTCCTTTGCTCTTGTCCTCTCATCAACCCCTGACTTTACTCCCAAAACATCCCCAAACCACTTTTCCCCTTTAAACTTGACCTTCGTTTTACTCAGCCAAAACATACAGGTTACTTTCGTCACACATACTACCTATCTCTCCTTTTTTTCTCATCTTGGTTATATCCACACACATTTAGACACCCCAGTCTGACCCTTCGAGGAGGATGAGCACTCCCCGCATGACTCCTTCCTCTGTTTCCCCTTTTAGAAAGTTAGATACAAGGAGGGTAGGTTTCTAGTCCGCTGCTACCGTCCTTTTTAGTCGCATTCTACGAAACACGGGGAATGCGTAGTAAGAGTATCATTAAATTTTAGGGAGAATAAAAAGATGTTCTGGAAGGAGGTAAATAAAGTGCGTAAGACAAGGGAGCAAATGGGAACTTCGGTGAAGGGCGCAAATGGGGAGGTGATAACAAGTAGTGGTGATGTGAGAAGGAGATGGAGTGAGTATTTTGAAGGTTTGTTGAATGTGTTTGATGATAGAGTGGCAGATATAGGGTGTTTTGGTCGAGGTGGTGTGCAAAGTGAGAGGGTTAGGGAAAATGATTTGGTAAACAGAGAAGAGGTAGTAAAAGCTTTGCGGAAGATGAAAGCCGGCAAGGCAGCAGGTTTGGATGGTATTGCAGTGGAATTTATTAAAAAAGGGGATGACTGTATTACTGACTGATTGGTAAGGTTATTTAATGTATGTATGACTCATGGTGAGGTGCCTGAGGATTGGCGGAATGCGTGCATAGTGCCATTGTACAAAGGCAAAGGGGATAAGAGTGAGTGCTCAAATTACAGAGGTATAAGTTTGTTGAGTATTCCTGGTAAATTATATGGGAGGGTATTGATTGAGAGGGTGAAGGCATGTACAGAGCATCAGATTGGGGAAGAGCAGTGTGGTTTCAGAAGTGGTAGAGGATGTGTGGATCAGGTGTTTGCTTTGAAGAATGTATGTGAGAAATACTTAGAAAAGCAAATGGATTTGTATGTAGCATTTATGGATCTGGAGAAGGCATATGATACAGTTGATAGAGATGCTCTGTGGAAGGTATTAAGAATATATGGTGTGGGAGGCAAGTTGTTAGAAGCAGTGAAAAGTTTTTATCGAGGATGTAAGGCATGTGTACGTGTAGGAAGAGAGGAAAGTGATTGGTTCTCAGTGAATGTAGGTTTGCGGCAGGGGTGTGTGATGTCTCCATGGTTGTTTAATTTGTTTATGGATGGGGTTGTTAGGGAGGTGAATGCAAGAGTTTTGGAAAGAGGGGCAAGTATGAAGTCTGTTGGGGATGAGAGAGCTTGGGAAGTGAGTCAGTTGTTGTTCGCTGATGATACAGCGCTGGTGGCTGATGCATGTGAGAAACGGCAGAAGTTGGTGACTGAGTTTGGTAAAGTGTGTGAAAGAAGAAAGTTAAGAGTAAATGTGAATAAGAGTAAATGTGAATATTAGGTACAGTAGGGTTGAGGGTCAAGTCAATTGGGAGGTGAGTTTGAATGGAGAAAAACTGGAGGAAGTAAAGTGTTTTAGATATCTGGGAGTGGATCTGGCAGCGGATGGAACCATGGAAGCGGAAGTGGATCATAGGATGGAGGAGGGGGCGAAAATTCTGGGAGCCTTGAAGAATGTGTGGAAGTCGAGAACATTATCTCGGAAAGCAAAAATGGGTATGTTTGAAGGAATAGTGGTTCCAACAATGTTGTATGGTTGCGAGGCGTGGGCTATGGATAGAGTTGTGCGCAGGAGGATGGATGTGCTGGAAATGAGATGTTTGAGGACAATGTGTGGTGTGAGGTGGTTTGATCGAGTAAGTAACGTAAGGGTAAGAGAGATGTGTGGAAATAAAAAGAGCGTGGTTGAGAGAGCAGAAGAGGGTGTTTTGAAATGGTTTGGGCACATGGAGAGAATGAGTGAGGAAAGATTGACCAAGAGGATATATGTGTCGGAGGTGGAGGGAACGAGGAGAAGAGGGAGACCAAACTGGAGGTGGAAAGATGGAGTGAAAAAGATTTTGTGTGATCGGGGCCTGAACATGCAGGAGGGTGAAAGGAGGGCAAGGAATAGAGTGAATTGGAGTGATGTGATATACCGGGGTTGACGTGCTGTCAGTGGATTGAATCAAGGCATGTGAAGCGTCTGGGGTAAACCATGGAAAGCTGTGTAGGTATGTATATTTTTGGGTGTGTGGACGCATGTATATACATGTGTATGGGGGTTGGTTGGGCCATTTCTTTCGTCTGTTTCCTTGCGCTACCTCGCAGACGCGGGAGACGGCGACAAAGCAAAAAAAAAAAAAAAAAAATTTATCTAAATTTACTACAGCGCCACCGAGGATGGTACGCGGCCTGAGCCATCGATGGAACAAAATCTCTCTCTAAAGCTGCTATACTACAACTCTAGGATCACCGCCCAAACACTGTGGGCCTGTAGAATGCGGCAGGTCCTCCATTCCCTTCTACCAAGGACTCCTCAAATTGACTAGCATGCATCTCGATAATGTTCACTTGTAAATCATTCTAAAAAATTTTGTAATCATACGCCTGAGAGTCGAACCCTAGCCATCAAGAACAGTAGGCGGACTGGACCACAGATGAAACAAAAACATATGTCTCTCAAGTCACTGCGGTGAGACAGGGAACCCACACTCTGATCCCGAGAATGCAGCAAATAGACTCACAGGCATCTCGGTGTTGTCTGTGGAATGTTCACATGGAAATCATTCTGAAAAAAAGAAGGTATTGCGAGCCGGAGACTCGAACCCTGACCACCAAGAACGAAAGACGAACTTATCATTGGACCATCCCACCTTAACAGACCTTAATTTTTTTTTTCTTTTATTCACATTAAAATATATGGCATACAATAATGTTCTGTTTCAGAGCATCTGTTTCATTATGAAGGGCGTAATTAGTAAATTTTGTTCATATTTACATTCCGCTTTCGCAGATGACACTTATGTAAGTCTGTCTCACATGTCTCACTCTTTATTTAATGGTGTGAGTGCCAGTTTGACACCTTTCTTGGGCCTAATGACTCCAAAACCAAACTCCAGCTCAATCTCTTCATACCCTGGTGACAACTGCAGGTCTGCTGCTAATATCATCTTTGCCAAGGCTACCTTTGTCTCCATTAGGGCAAACCGCATTGCTGAAAGGAGAATAACGAGTGATGAGCGGCAATTATTTACTTCCTTAGAGTGCAAAACAGACAAACAGAAATTCTTGTAACGAACAGAGAACAATACACACATAAAATGATATAGGACAAAAACAAGCACACAAAAAACAAAAAACAAGAAAACGCATAAAAAGACGAGCAGGAAAGTGACAGGCCTCCGTCATATCCCTCAGAATTGTTGCAGGAAATGATGGAGCCACACAGTGTTCCGTCAAGCTTCTACAGCAAGGGATGAGCCTTTCTTATCTTCCTCCTGCTACATCAAGTGATGTATGTGCCTTGTATCCTCCAAGTGAGCTCCTGCCGTACGTAATAGGCGTACAATATCTTCCTATGAGCCACTGCAGAAAGGATGGGCTCCTGTTTTCGCCCTCTGGGCTGTTGTTAGCGATGTATCCCAGTCATCTCACTCTCAGTTGCTACAGGAAGTGATGGGCCTCCTTTGTCTCTCTGAGCTGCCGTAGGAAGACATGGGTCTCAGTGTTCTTCCTCTGCTCTTACTTCCTGCGAGCTGCTCTACCAAAAGATGGGCCTCACCTCCTGAACTGCTGCTGTAGTGTGTGGTTGTATGAATGTCTTCCACTCATTGTCTTTTTACGTATTCATATTTAAGTTTAAAAGCCTCCTAATTACGACTCAATCAAATATTCTACATTCTCTCTCTCTCTCTCTCTCTCTCTCTCTCTCTCTCTCTCTCTCTCTCTCTCTCTCTCTCTCTCTCTCTCTCTCTCTCTCTCTCTCTCTCTCTCTCTCTCTCTCTCTCTCTCTCTCTCTCTCTCTCTCTCTCTCTCTCTCTCTCTCTCTCTCTCTCTCTCTCTCTCTCTCTCTCTCTCTCTCTCTCTCGGTTTTCTTCACTCTCTTGCGAGTGGGCATGTCTACAGAAGCTCCCTAGCTCAACGCAGTACAGCACCTGTAAAGCATTTTGCCTGTCCACGTTACATGAGAGGTTTTATTCAAAAAATCCTTCTCAGTGAGCAAGAAAAGATTCTTTCTCTTAAGTTCTACGTTTCTTTATGAGATGTTGACAACAGAAGTTAGGAAGGAAAGTGATGCAAGCAGCTTGGTTACTGCAAAAGCACTGGATATTCAACAGAGGGAAACATCAGTAACAGGTAAGGTAGGCAGGCACCTTGTATGCTAACTAGGATTGTGATTATGGAGACAACTTCAGAGGACAGTTGTAACTTCGAACCAGATAAGAAGATTTGCTAGCGTGTAATAGCTTAGGCCTGAGAGATACCTGCCCAAAGCACTTCACTGTAGTTATGGGCAAAATGTCGGGAAATCATAGTATCATTTTTTGTAGGGATTCCTTAGTGAAAGATCAATACCAAAACTTTTGTGGTGAGCGTTCTTGAAGAAAATGTTTGAGCTTTTCTGAGGCCAGGATGAAGAATCTTCTAAGGAAGTTTGATGACAGTCTCGAACAGTCCCGCACGACGTTTACTATTCAGATAAGAACAGGTAAAGTAGCCATCAGTTGTACATCAGAGGATGATACAGGGAAGTCTAACTTATAACATTAGAGAGAGCCATACAAAGTCATATCAGAGTTTCTGCCCAGATGTGAGGCAAAACATTACACCATCAGTAGAATGCTGCCGATAAACAGGAGGGTTGAGGGTCACTGTAGAGAGCAGGATAACTTTTCTTTATCACTCTAAAGTTACATCTTAGCTCTTCTTAGATATGACGTGAATCACTGCACCTTTATTAGATTCCTAGTACTATGCAGTAATCTTTAGGCTCACTCTATGCATTGAGATAAACAGGCAGGATATGTCAACTATATTTCACAATTCAGGGGCAGGCAGAGAACAAGACAGAGTATGAAAGCTTGAGTCACTTTCCATATAGAGATTGAAAAGAGAACAGGTTTGCTTAAGGTCACTACCTAATCACACGTTGGAAATGAGGCCGGTAGGCGATAGGTTAAGTAGCACAGATGGAGGCTACTTTCAGAAACAGGGAGCAGGGGAGACAGAGAACAGGACAGGACAGATAAAAGTGAGGTCACAGCCCAAGTGCAGGCAGACATTTTTCCATTCTCGGTCATGCACACTGACATGATAGCAATGATCTGAACACTTTTCTTGCCCTCATAAACTGCAAAGCAAAATTAACTTAAGATATGAAATGCAGGGAGCATTACATCAAAATGGGATGAGCTAATATCATAAACTATATCAGACAATCCAAATAGCAATGAAGTCTCGGGAACATGGATAATTAAGTATGATATACATATTATTTATCTATTCATCATACATAATCGCTGTTTCCCGCGTCACCAAGGTACCGCTAAGAAACAGACGAAGAATGGTCCATCCACTCATACACACATATATGTACATTAATGCCCACACACGCACATATACATACATATACATATCAAAATATACATAAATATACATACACATACGCAGACATTACATACATACACATGTACATATTCATACTTGTTTGCCTCCATCCATTCCTGTCCCTACTCTGCCACACAGGAAAACAGCATCACTATCCCATGATTCAGCGAGGCAGCGCCAAGAATACAAACAAAAAGGCCACCTTCATTCACACTGTCTCTAGCTGTCATGTGAAAGGACCGAAACCAAAGCTTCCTATCCACATCCAGGCCCCACAGACCTTTTCAGACGCGTCACACGCCTCTTACACTCCTGTATGTTCAGGCCCCGATCGCTCAAAATCTTTTTTACTCCATACTTTCATATCCAATTTGGACTCCCGCTTTTCCTTGTTCCCTCCAACTCTGACACATATTTCCTCTTTGTCAATCTTTCCTCACCCATTCTCTCCATATGTCCAAACCATTTCGGCACACCCTCTTCTGCTCTCTCAACCATACTCTTTTTATTTCCACACATCTCTCTGACCCTTACATTACTTAATCGATCAAACCACCTCACACCAAGTATTGTCCTTAAAGATTTCATTTCCAACACATCCACCCTTCTCCACACAACCCTATCTATAGCCCATGCCTCGCAACCATATAACACTGTTGGAACTGCTATTCCTTCAAACATACCCAGTTTTGCTCTCCGAGATAACGTTCTCTCCTTCCACACAATCTTCATCGCTTCTAGAATCTTCGCCCCCTCCTTCACCCTCTTGACTTACTTCCGCTCCCATGGTTCCATCCGCTGCTAAGTCAACTACCAGATGTTTAAAATACTTCACTTCCTCCAATTTCTTCATTCATACTTACCTCCCAATTAACTTCTCCCCCAACCATCCTGAACCTAACAGTCTTGCTCAAATTCATATTTACTCTCAACTTTCTCCTTTCACAAACTTTTCCAAATTCAGTCACCAATCTCAGCAGTTTCTCACACGAATCAGCCGCTAGAACTCTATTATCGGCGAACAACGACTGACTCACTTCCCAGGTCCTCTCATCCACAACAGACTGCATACTCGCCTCTCTCTCCAAAACTCTTGCATTTACCTCCTTAACCACCCCATCCTTGCACAAATTAAACAACCATGGAGACATCACACACGTTTGGTTCCCAGTAAATGTCGGTCTGCGGCAGACCGACATTTATTGGGAACCAAACGCTCCCCTCTCTTCCTACCCGTACATCTGCCTTACATCCATGGTAAAAAAAAATTCAAACTGCTTCTAGCAACTTACCTCCCACACCATATACTCTTAAAACCTTCCACAAAGCATCTCTATCAGTCCTATCATATGTCTTCTCCAGATCCATAAATGCTACATACAGATCCATTTGTTTTTCTAAGTGCACATCCTCTACCACCTCGGAAATCACACTGCTTCTCCCCAGTCTGATGCTTTGTACGTGCCTTCATCCTCTCAATCAATACCATCCTCTATAATTTAAGATGATTACTCAAAAAACGTATGTCTGTAGTTTGAACACTCACCTTTATTCCCTTTGCCTTTGTACAATGGCACTATGCCTATCCTAAGGCACTTCACCATGGTACATACATACACTGAATATCCTTACCAATCAATCAACAACATAGCCACCCCCTTCTTTTAAATAGATTTCTCTGCAATAACATCAAAATCCGCCGCTTTGCCAGATTTCATCTTCCGCAAAGCTTTCACTAACGCTTCTCTCTTCATCAAACCATTCCTCTCACTTCGTACACAACCCCGACCAAAACACTATATATCTGCCACTCTATCGTCAAACACACTCAACAGACCTTCAAAATACCCACTCCATCTCCTCGCTCCATCACTTCCCCATTTGCTCCCTTCACCGATTTTCCCACTTGTTCTCTTGTCTTATGCACGTTATTTACCTACTTCCAAGACATCTTTTTTATTCTCCTTAAAGTTTAATGATACTCTTTCAATCCAACTTTCATTTGCCCTCTTTTTCTACATTCAACTTCAACCTTTCTCTTGACCTCTTGCAACTTTTTTTTTAATCTCCCAGTCATTTCTATTACTTCCCTGCAAATATCGTCCAAACGCCTCTCCTTTCTCTTTCAGTAACAATCTTATTTCTTCATCCCTCCACTCACTACCCTTTCTAATAAGCCCACATCCCACCCTTCTCATACCACAGGCATCTTTTGCGCAAGACATCACTGCTTCCCTAAATACATCCAATTCCTCACCCACTCCCCTCACGGCATTTGATACGACCTCACACAATTCTTCTTTCCAAGCTCCCTTACTTTCACCACTCTCCTCTCCCCATCATTCTCTCTTCTTTTCTGAAAACCTGTACAAATCTTCACCTTCGCCGCCACAAGATAGTGACCAGCCGCCCCCTCTCAGCATATTAACTTCCAAACGTCTCTCTTTTACACGCCTATCATTTAACACGTAGTCCAATAATGCCCTTTGATAGTATATCCTGCTTACATACGTATACTTGTGTATATCCCACGTTTTAAATCAGGTATTCCCTATCAGCAGTCTTTTTTCAGCAAACAAATCCACAAGTTCTTAATCATTTCCATTCACATTACTGAACACCCAATGGACACCAATCATACTTCAACTATCACATTACTTACCTTTGCATTCAAATCACCCATCACTGTAACCCGATCTCGTGCATCAAAGCTCCTAATACACTCACACAGCTATTCCTGGAACACTTGCCTCTCATGATACTTCTCATGACCATGTGTATAGACACCAATAATCACCTACCTCTCTCCATCCACCGTCAGTTTCACCCAGATCAATCTAAAATTTATTTTATTACATTCTATCACATACTCCCAACACTCCTGCTTCTGGAGTATCGATACTCCTTCCTTTGCTCTTGTTCTCTTACAAACACCTGACTTTATTCCCAAGACTTTCTCAAACCACTCATCCACTTTACACTTGAGCTTCGTTTCACTCAGAGCCAGAACATCCAGATTTCTTTCCTCAAACATGCTAACTATCTCTCCTTTCTTCTCATCTTAGTTACATCCACACACGTTCAGACACCCTAGTCTGAGCCTTTGAGGGGGAGATGGGCACTCCCCGTGTGACTCCTTCTCTGTTTCCCGTTTTAGAAAGTTGAAATACAAGGAGGGAGGGTTTCTAGCCCCCCACTCCTGTCCCCTTTAACCGCCTTCTACGACACACAGGGAATGTGTGGGAAGTATTCTCTCTCCCCTATCCAACGGGAAAATATATATATATATATATATATATATATATATATATATATATATATATATATATATATATATATATATATATATATATATATATATATATATATATATATATATATATATATATATATATATATATATATATGGTGTAAAGACCTGATCAATACAACCTCTACCACTCCTGAAACCACATTGTTCCTTCCCTATCTGATGTTCTATTCATGCCACCACTCTTTCAGTTACCACTTTCCCATACAACGTGACAGGTACACTCAACGAACTTATATCCCCTTGCCTTTAAACAGTGGCACAATACATGCATTCTGCCAATGCTCAGGCACCTCACTGTGCTCCATACATACATTGAAAATCCTGATTGTAATACTATTCACTACAGTAACCTTGCTACATTTTATCTTACGCAAGGCTTTCACAACCTCTGCCCTCATCACTGAACCATTTGCAATGACTCTCTCACTTCACATACCTCCCCAGCCTACATGCCCTACATATACCACCCTGTTATCAAGGACTTTTAACAATCCTTCAAAATACTCACTCCATCTCTTCACCTGATGACTGCCTCTTACCACTTCCCCTTTACCCACTACACTTATCTTCCCTTTTTATTTTCTTGTTTTTCTCACACTGTTAATCTCCTTCCAAAACATATTCTCCCTGAAGTTTGCTGTTACTCACTAACCCCAATTCTCATTTGCCTTTTTTTTCAGCCCTTGCTCCTTGACCTGCTGCTATCCCTTGTACATCTCCCAATCATTCACACTACTTTCCTGTAAGTAACATCCATATATACCTCTGTTTTCTTTCCCAAACAACCCTACGTCATTCCACCTCCTTCTACCCTCTCCTATCAGCCCACCTCCCACTTTCTGCAAACAACACTTCTCTCACACGTGCAAGCACTGTTTCTCTAAATACTTCCTATTCCTCACCCATTCCCCTAGCTTTATTTACTTTAAAAAATTTTGCTGCTACCCTCTCTCTCTCTTTCCTGTTATTTCTTCATTTAAGTCCATTTTCCAAGCTCACTTGCTTTCACCACCCTCCCCACATTCATATCATGCCTTGCTTGTGGTCAGGCACATAAGCACTAATAATGATTGCCCATCTCTCATAATCCACTTTAAGTTTTTAGTCTTAGCATAGCTCCTTGATTCTCGGAATAAAGTTTTAGTTAAAACAATAGTAAGTGTTGCACGAAATGTATGTAAATTTAGAGTAAACATTGTTCTTTCTTGCGTTTAGTATGACACCAGAGGCGTTATTAATCATTTCTGATGTGCGTACCAGAATATATAAGAGAGACATGCTAAACTGAAATCTCAATTATGTTGCACATAAACTAATTCTAATACCTGAAGTAATCCTTTAAACATAATTTAATATTTCTATTAGTAAAATACATACATGGATAATTCAATTAATGTAATTTATGTATTCAGCTGAAGCTGTTAAATGTGAAGATTGCTAAAGGAGGATACTGTTAAAGGACCTTGCCAAGAATGCAGTTGTCTAACTAATTTTCCAGTGTAGGTAACAGCTGTTTTCTTCTCTTCAGCTGTTGTTATTCTAGAATATGTGTTATACTCTATCAGTTTTAATGGCATTTACTGGCATCATCTATTGTTATCATTATTATTGATATAAATATTCTTGTATATGCTGATGTTATAATCCCTCATGATGTGTCATCATGATGTGTCAGAGCAGTGTGACGATTTCTGACAGGAGATTATATATATATATATATATATATATATATATATATATATATATATATATATATATATATATATATATATATATATATATATATATATATATATATATATATATATATATATATATAATATATATATATATTCCCAGCGTGTCGTAGAAGGGGACTAAAAGGGAAGGGAGCGGGGGGCTGGAAATCCTCCCCTCTCATTCTCTTCTCTTTTTTTTTTCTCCCAAAAAGAAGGAACAGAAAAGGGGGCCAATTGAGGATATTCCCTCAAAGACCCAGTGCTCTGTTCTTAACGCTACCTCGCTAATGCGGGAAATGGCGAATAGTATAAAAGATATATATATATATATATATATATATATATATATATATATATATATATATATATATAACCCGGTCTCGTGCATCAAAACCGCTAACACACTCATTTAGCTGCTATGATGGGTGATTTGAATGCAAAGGTGAGTAATGTGGCAGTTGAGGGAATAATTGGTATGCATGGGGTGTTCAGTGTTGTAAATGGAAATGGTGAAGAGCTTGTAGATTTATGTGCTGAAAAAGGACTGATGATTGGGAATACCTGGTTTAAAAAGCGAGATATACATAAGTATACTTATGTAAGTAGGAGAGATGGCCAGAGAGCGTTATTGGATTACGTGTTAATTGACAGGCGTGCGAAAGAGAGACTTTTGGAAGTCAATGTGCTGAGAGGTGCAACTGGAGGGATGTCTGATCATTATCTTGTGGAGGCTAAGGTGAAGATTAGTATGGGTTTTCAGAAAAGAAGAGTGAATGTTGGGGTGAAGAAGGTGGTGAGAGTAAGTGAGCTTGGGAAGGAGACCTGTGTGAAGAAGTATCTGGAGAGACTGTGTACAGAATGGAAAAAGGTGAGAACAATGGAAGTAAGGGGAGTGGGGGAGGAATGGGATGTATTTAGGGAATCAGTGATGGATTGCGCAAAAGATGCTTGTGGCATGAGAAGAGTGGGAGGTGGGCTGTTTAGAAAGGGTAGTGAGTGGTGGGATGAAGAAGTAAGAGTATTAGTGAAAGAGAAGAGAGAGGCATTTGTACGATTTTTGCAGGGAAAAAATGCAATTGAGTGGGAGAAGTATAAAAGAAAGAGACAGGAGGTCAAGAGAAAGGTGCAAGAGGTGAAAAAAAGGGCAAATGAGAGTTGGGGTGAGAGACTATCAGTAAATTTTAGGGAGAATAAAAAGATGTTCTGGAAGGAGGTAAATAGGGTGCGTAAGACAAGGGAGCAAATGGGAACTTCAGTGAAGGGCGTAAATGGGGAGGTGATAACAAGTAGTGGTGATGTGAGAAGGAGATGGAATGAGTATTTTGAAGGTTTGTTGAATGTGTCTGATGACAGAGTGGCAGATATAGGGTGTTTGGGTCGAGGTGGTGTGCAAAGTGAGAGGGTTAGGGAAAATGATTTGGTAAACAGAGAAGAGGTAGTAAAAGCTTTGCGGAAGATGAAAGCCGGCAAGGCAGCAGGTTTGGATGGTATTGCAGTGGAATTTATTAAAAAAGGGGGTGACTGTATTGTTGACTGGTTGGTAAGGTTATTTAGTGTATGTATGACTCATGGTGAGGTGCCTGAGGATTGGCGGAATGCGTGCATAGTGCCATTGTACAAAGGCAAAGGGGATAAGAGTGAGTGCTCAAATTACAGAGGTATAAGTTTGTTGAGTATTCCTGGTAAATTATATGGGAGGGTACTGATTGAGAGGGTGAAGGCATGTACAGAGCATCAGATTGGGGAAGAGCAGTGTGGTTTCAGAAGTGGTAGAGGATGTGTGGATTAGGTGTTTGCTTTGAAGAATGTATGTGAGAAATACTTAGAAAAGCAAATGGATTTGTATGTAGCATTTATGGATCTGGAGAAGGCATATGATAGAGTTGATGGAGATGCTCTGTGGAAGGCATTAAGAATATATGGTGTGGGAGGCAAGTTGTTAGAAGCAGTGAAAAGTTTTTATCGAGGATGTAAGGCATGTGTACGTGTAGGAAGAGAGGAAAGTGATTGGTTCTCAGTGAATGTAGGTTTGCGGCAGGGGTGTGTGATGTCTCCATGGTTGTTTAATTTGTTTATGGATGGGGTTGTTAGGGAGGTAAATGCAAGAGTTTTGGAAAGAGGGGCAAGTATGAAGTCTGTTGGGGATGAGAGAGCTTGGGAAGTGAGTCAGTTGTTGTTCGCTGATGATACAGCGCTGGTGGCGGATTCATGTGAGAAACTGCAGAAGCTGGTGACGGAGTTTGGTAAAGTGTGTGGAAGAAGAAAGTTAAGAGTAAATGTGAATAAGAGCAAGGTTATTAGGTACAGTAGGGTTGAGGGTCAAGTCAATTGGGAGGTGAGTTTGAATGGAGAAAAACTGGAGGAAGTGAAGTGTTTTAGATATCTGGGAGTGGATCTGTCAGCGGATGGAACCATGGAAGCGGAAGTGGATCATAGGGTGGGGGAGGGGGCGAAAATTTTGGGAGCCTTGAAAAATGTGTGGAAGTCGAGAACATTATCCCGGAAAGCAAAAATGGGTATGTTTGAAGGAATAGTGGTTCCAACAATGTTGTATGGTTGCGAGGCGTGGGCTATGGATAGAGTTGTGCGCAGGAGGATGGATGTGTTGGAAATGAGATGTTTGAGGACAATGTGTGGTGTGAGGTGGTTTGATCGAGTAAGTAACGTAAGGGTAAGAGAGATGTGTGGAAATAAAAAGAGCGTGGTTGAGAGAGCAGAAGAGGGTGTTTTGAAATGGTTTGGGCACATGGAGAGAATGAGTGAGGAAAGATTGACCAAGAGGATATATGTGTCGGAGGTGGAGGGAACGAGGAGAAGAGGGAGACCAAATTGGAGGTGGAAAGATGGAGTGAAAAGGATTTTGTGTGATCGGGGCCTGAACATGCAGGAGGGTGAAAGGAGGGCAAGAAATAGAGCGAATTGGAGTGATGTGGTATACAGGGGTTGACGTGCTGTCAGTGGATTGAACCAAGGCATGTGAAGCGTCCGGGGTAAACCATGGAAAGCTGTGTAGGTATGTATATTTGCGTGTGTGGACGTGTGTATGTACATGTGTATGGGGGGGGTTGGGCCATTTCTTTCGTCTGTTTCCTTGCGCTACCTCGCAAACGCGGGAGACAGCGACAAAGTATAAAAAAAAAAAAAAAAAAAATATATATATATATATATATATATATATATATATATATATATATATATATATATATATATATATATATATATATATATATATATATATATATATATATATATATATGTATATTTGCGTGTGTGGACGTATGTATATAGATGTGTATGGGGGTGGGTTGGGCCATTTCTTTCGTCTGTTTCCTTTGCGCTACCTCGCAAACGCGGGAGACAGCGACAAAAAAAAAAAAAAAAAAATATATATATATATATATATATATATATATATATATATATATATATATATATATATATATATATATATATATATATATATATGTGTGTGTGTGTGTGTGTGTATGTGTGTGAATATCATCCCTGAGGATTGGGGAGAAAGAATACTTCCCACGCATTCCTCACGTGTCGTAGAAGGCAACTAAAGGGGACGGCAGCTGGGGACTAGAAACCCTCCCCTCCTTGTATTTCAGCTTTCTAAAAGGGGAAACAGAAGAAAAAGTCACGCGGGGAGTGCTCATCTTCCTCGAAAGCTCAGATTGGGGTGTCTAAATGTGTGTGGATATAACCAAGATGAGAAAAAAGGAGAGAAAGGTTGTATGTTTGAGATAAGGAACCTGGATGTTTTGGCTCTGAGTGAAAAGAGGCTCAAGAGTAAAGGGGAAGAGTGGTTTGGGAATGTCTTGGGAGTAAAGTCAGGGGTTAGTGAGAGGACAAGATGGAGTAGCACTATTCCTGAAACAGGAATAGTGGGAGTATGTAAAACATTGGAAGAAAGTAAACTCCAGATTGATATGGGTAAAACTGAAAGCGGATGGAGAGAGATGGGTGATTATTGGTGCATATGCACCTGGGCATGAGAAGAAAGATCATGAGAGGCCAGTGTTTTGGGAGCAGCTGATTGAGTGGGTTAGTAGTTTTGATGCACGAGACCCGGTTAAAGTGATGGGTAATTTAAATGCAAAGGTGAGTAATATAGCAATTGAAGAAATATTTGGTGTAAATGGGGGGTTAAGTGTTGCAAATGGAAATGGTGAAGAGCTTGTAGATTATGTGCTGAAAATAGACTGGTGATTGTGAATACCTGGTTTGAAAAGAAAGATATACATAAGTGTAGGTATATAAGTAGGAGAGATGGCCAGAGAGAGTTATTGGATTACGTGTTAATTGATAGGCGCCCGAAAGAGAGACTTTTGGATGTTAATGTGCTGAGAGGTGCAACTGGAGGGATGTCTGATCATTATCTTATGGAGGCGAAGGTTAGGATTTGAAGAGGTTTTCAAAAAAGAAGAGAGAATGTTAGGGTGAAGAGAGTGGTGAGAGTAAGTGAGCTTGGGAAGGAGACTTGTGTGAGGAAGTACCAGGAGAGACTGAGTACAGAATGGAAAAAGGTGAGAACAAAGGACGTAAGGGGAGTCGGGGAGGAATGGGATGTATTTAGGGAAGCAGTGATGGCTTGTGTGAAAGATGATTGTGGCATGGGAAGGGTGTGACGTGGGCATATTAGAACGTGTGGTGGGATGAAGAAGTACGATTATTATTAAAAGAGAAGAGAGAGGCATTTGGACGATTTTGCAGGAAAATAATGCAAAAGACATGGAGATGTATAAAAGAAAGGGGCAGGAGGTCAAGACAAAGGTGCAAGAGGCGAAAAAGAGTGCAAATAAGAGTTGGGATGAGAGAGTATCATTAGATTTTAGGAAGAATAAAAAGATGTTTTGAAAAGAGGCAAATAAAGTGCGTAAGACAAGGGAACATATGAAAACATCAGTGAAGGAGGCTAATGGGGAGGTAATAACAAATAAGTGGTGATGTGAGAAGGAGGTGGAGTAAGCATTTTGAAGGTTTGTTGAATGTGTTTCATGATAGAGTAGTAGACATAGGGTATTTTGGTCGAGGTGGTGTGCAAAGTGAGAGGGTTAAGGAGAATGATTTGGTTAACAGAGAAGAGGTAGTAAAAGCTTTGCGGAAGATGAAAGCCGTCAATGGTTTGGATGGTACTGCAGTGGAATATCTTAAAAAAGGGAGTGATTGTATTGTTGACTAGTTGGTAAGGTTATTTAATGTATGTATGACTGACGGTGAGGTGCCTGAGGACTGGTAGAATGTTTGCATGGTGCCATTGTACAAAGGCAAAGGGAATAAGATTAACTGTTCAAATTAGTGAGGTATAACTTTGTTGACTATTCCTGGGAAATTATACGGGAGGGTATTGATTGAGAGGGTGAAGGTATGTGCAGAGTATCAGATTGGGGAAGAGCAGTGTGGTTTCAGAAGTGGTAGAGGATGTGTGGATCAGGTGTTTCCTTTGAAAAAATGTATGTGGGAAATACTTAGAAAAGCAAATGGATTTGTATGTAAAATTTATGGATATGGAAAAGTCATATGATAGAATTAATAGAGATGCTCTGTGAAAGGTATTAAGGTATTAAAGTTGTTAGAAGCAGTGAAAAGTTTTTATCGAGGATGTAAGGCATGTGTACGTGCAGGAAGAGAGGAAAGTGATTGGTTCTCAGTGAATGTTGGTTTGCGGCAAGGGGTGCGTGATGTTTCCATGGTTGTTTAATTTGTTTATGGATGGGGTTGTTAGGGAGGATAATACAAGAGTCTTGGAAAGAGGGGCAATTATGCAGTCTGTTGTGAATGAGAGAGCTTGGGAAGTGATTCAGTTGTTATTCGCTGATGATACAGCGCTGGTGGATGATTCGGGTGAGAAACTGCAAAAACTGGTGACTGAGTTTGGTAAAGTGTGTGAAAGACGAAAGCTGAGAGCAAATGTGAATAAGAGCAAGGTTATTAGGTACTGTAGGGTTAAGGGACAAGTCATTTGGGAGGTAAGTTTGAATGAAGAAAAACTGGAGGAATTGAAGTATTTTAGATATCTGGGAGTGGATTTGGCAGAAGATGGAACCATGGAAGTGGAATTGAATCATACGGTGGGGGAGGGGGCGAAAGTTCTGGGTGCGTTGAAGAATGTGAGTAAAGCAAAAATGGGTATGTTGGAACTAATATTGGGCCCAACTATGGTTGCGAGGCGTGGGCTATAGATACAGTTGTGCGGAGGAGGGTGGATGTGCTGGAAATGAGATGCTTGAGGACAATATGTGGAGTGATGTGGTTTGATCGAGTAAGTAATGAAAGGGTAAGAAAGACGTGTGGTAATAAAAAGAGTGTGGTTGAGAGAGCAGAAGAGGGTGTTTTGAAACGGTTTAAACACATGGAGAGAATGAGTGAGCAAAGATAGACAAAGAGGATATATGTGTCAGAGGTGGAGGGAACAAGAAGTGGGAGACCAAATTGGAGGTGGAAAGATGGAGCGAAAAAGATTTTGAGTGATCGTGGCCTGAACATGCAGGAGGGTGAAAGGTGTGCAAGGAATAGAGTGAATTGGAATGATGTGGTATACCGGGGTAGACGTGCTGTCAATGGATTGAACCTATGCATGTGAAGGGTCTGGGGTAAACCATGGATAGTTTTCTGGGGCGCACACTCTGGGGGAGGGGGTTGTCCTTTCATGTGTGGCGGGGTGGCGACGAGAATGAATAAGGGCAGACAGTATGAATTATGTACATGTATATATAAGTATATGTTTGCGAGGTAGCGCAAGGAAACAGACGAAAGAAATGGCACAACCCACCCCCATACACATGTATATACATACGTCCACACACGCAAATATACATACCTACACAGCTTTCCATGGTTTACCCCAGACGCTTCACATGCCCTGATTCAATCCACTGACAGCACGTCAACCCCGGTATACCACATCGATCCAATTCACTCTATTCCTTGCCCGCCTTTCACTCTCCTGCAAGTTCAGGCTCCGATCACACAAAATCTTTTTCACTCCATCTTTCCACCTCCAATTTGGTCTCCCACTTCTCCTCGTTCCCTCCACCTCTGACACATATATCCTCTTGGTCAATCTTTCCTCACTCATTCTCTCCATGTGCCCAAACCATTTCAAAACACCCTTTTCTGCTCTCTCAACCACGCTCTTTTTATTTCCACACATCTCTCTTACCCTTACGTTACTTACTCGATCAAACCACCTCACACCACACATCGTCCTCTAACATCTCATTTCCAGCACATCCACCCTCCTGCGCACAACTCTATCCATAGCCCACGCCTCGCAACCATACAACATTGTTGGAACCACTATTCCTTCAAACATACCCATTTTTGCTTTCCGAGATAATGTTTTCGACTTCCACACATTCTTCAAGGCTCCCAGGATTTTCGCCCCCTCCCCCACCCTATGATCCACTTCCGCTTCCATGGTTCCATCCGCTGCCAGATCCACTCCCAGATATCTAAAACACTTTACTTCCTCAAGTTTTTCTCCATTCAAACTTACCTCCCAATTGACTTGACCCTCAACCCTACTGTACCTAATAACCTTGCTCTTAATCACACTTACTCTTAACTTTCTTCTTTCACACACTTTACCAAACTCAGTCACCAGCTTCTGCAGTTTCTCACATGAATCAGCCACCAGCGCTGTATCATCAGCGAACAACAACTGACTCACTTCCGAAGCTCTCTCATCCCCAACAGACTTCATACTTGCCCCTCTTTCCAACGCTCTTGCATTTACCTCCCTAACAACCCCATCCATAAACAAATTAAACAACCATGGAGACATCACACACCCCTGCCGCAAACCTACATTCACTGAGAACCAATCACTTTCCTCTCTTCCTACACGTACACATGCCTTACATCCTCGATAAAAACTTTTCACTGCTTCTAACTACTTGCCTCCCACACCATATATTCTTAATACCTTCCACAGAGCATCTCTATCAACTCTATCATATGCCTTCTCCAGATCCATAAATGCTACATACAAATCCATTTGCTTTTTTAAGTATTTCTCACATACATTCTTCAAAGCAAACACCTGATCCACACATCCTCTACCACTTCTGAAACCACATAGCTCTTCCCCAATCTGATGCTCTGTACATGCCTTCACCCATATAATTTCCCAGGAATACTCAACAAACTTATACCTCTGTAATTTGAGCACTCACTTTTATCCCATTTGCCTTCGTACAATGGCACTATGCAAGCATTCCGCCAATCCTCAGGCACCTCACCATGAGTCATACATATTTTACATAACCTTATCAACCAGTCAACAATACAGTCACCCCCTTTTTTAATAAATTCCACTGCAAAGCATTCAAACCCGCTGCCTTGCCGGCTTTCATCTTCCGCAAAGCTTTTACCAACTCTTCTCTGTTAACCAAATAATTTTCACTAACCCTCTCACTTTGCACACCACCTCGACCAAAACACCCTATATCTGCCACTCTATCATCAAACACATTCAACAAACCTTCAAAATACTCACTCCATCTCCTTCTCACATCACCACTACTTGTTATCACCTCACCATTAGCCCCCTTCACTGAAGTTCCCATTTGTTTTTATCTTACGCAATTTATTTACCTCCTTCCAAAACATCTTATCATTCTCTCTAAAATTTAATGATACTCTCTCACCCCAAATCTCCTTTGCTCTCTTTTTCACCTCTTGCACCTATCTCTTGACCTCCTGCCTCTTTCTTTTATACATCTCCCACTCATTTGCATTATTTCCCTGTAAAAATCGTCCAAATGCCTCCCTCTTCTCTTTCACTAATACTCTTACTTCTTCATCCTACCACTCACTACCCTTTCTAATCTGCCCACCTCCCACGCTTCTCATGCCACAAGCATCCCATTCCTCCTCCACTCCCCTTACGTACTTTGTTCTCACCTTTTTCCATTCTGTACTCAGTCTCTCCTGGTACTTCCTCACACAAGTCTCCTTCCCAAGCTCACTTATTGTCACTACTCTTTTCACCCCAACATTCTCTCTTCTTTTCTGAAAACCTCTACAAATCTTCACCTTCGGCTCCACAAGATAATGATCAGACATCCCTCCAGTTGCACCTCTCAGCACATTAACATCCAAAAGTCTCTCTTTCGCGACCCTACCAATTAACACGTAATCCAATAACGCTCTCTGGCCATCTCTCTTACTTACATACGTATACTTATGCATATCTCTCTTTTCAAACCAGGAATTCCCAATCACCAGTCCTTTTTGAGCTCATAAATCTAGAAGCTCTTCACCATTTCCATTTACAAGACTGAATACCCCATGTACACCAATTATTCTCTCAACTGCCACATTACTTACCTTTATATTCAAATCACCAATCACTATAACCCGGTCTTGTGCATCGAAACTACAAAACTACTAACACTCTCACTCAGCTGCTACCAAAACACTTGCCTCTCATGATCTTTCTTCTCATGCCCAGGTGCATATGCACCAAAAATCACACATCTCTCTCCATTAACTTTCAGTTTTACCCATATCGATCTAGAGTTCACTTTCTTGCACTCTTATCATATACCCCCTCCACTACTGTTTCAGGAGTAGTGCTACTCTTTCCCTTGCTCTAGTCCTCTCACTAATCCCTGACTTTACTCCCAAGACATTTCCAAACCACTCTTCCCCTTCACCCTTGAACTTCGTTTCACTCAGAGCCAAAATATCCAGGTTCCTTTCCTCAAACATACTATCTATCTCTCCTTTTTTCTCATCTTGATTACATCCACACACATTTAGACACCCCAGTCTGAGCCTTCGAGGAGGATGAACACTCCCCGCGAGACTCCTTTTTCTGTTTCCCTTTTTAGACAGTTAAGATACCGGGAGGGGAGTGTTTTCAGCCCCCCCGCTACCGTCCTCTTTAGTGAAGTGTTTTAGATATCTGGGAGTGGATCTGGCAGCGGATGGAATCATGGAAGCGGAAGTGGATCATAGGGTGGGGGAGGGGGCGAAAATTATGGGAGCCTTGAAGAATGTGTGGAAGTCGAGAACATTATCTCGGAAAGCAAAAATGGGTATGTTTGAAGGAATAGTGGTTCCAACAATGTTGTATGGTTGCGAGGCGTGGGCTATGGATAGAGTTGTGCGCAGGAGGATGGATGTGCTGGAAATGAGATGTCTGAGGACAATATGTGGTGTGAGGTGGTTTGGTCGAGTAAGTAATGTAAGGGTAAGAGAGATGTGTGGAAATAAAAAGAGTGTGCTTGAGACAGCAGAAGAGGGTGTTTTGAAATGGTTTGGTCACATGGAGAGAATGAGTGAGGAAAGATTGACCAAGAGGATATATGTGTCAGAGGTGGAAGGAACGAGGAGAAGTGGGAGACCAAATTGGAGGTGGAAAGACAGAGTGAAAAAGATTTTGAGTGATCGGGGCCTGAACATGCAGGAGGGTGAAAGGCGTGCAAGGAATAGAGTGAATTGGAACGATGTGGTATACCGGGGTCGACGTGCTGTCAATGGATTGAACCAAGGCATGTGAAGCGTCTGGGGTAAACCATGGAAAGTTTTGTGGGGCCCGGATGTGGAAAGGGAGCTGTGGTTTCGGTGCATTATTACATGACAGCTAGATACTGAGTGTGAACGAATGGGGCCTTTGTTGTCTTTTCCTGGCGCTACCTCGCACACATGATGGGGGAGGGGGTTGTTATTCCATGTGTGGCGAGGTGGCGATGGGAATAAATAAAAGCAGAGTATGAATTATGTACATGTGTATATATATATATATATGTCTGTGTGTGTATATATATGTGTACATTGAGATGTATAGGTATGTATATTTACGTGTGTGGACGTGTATGTATATACATGAGTATGTGGGTGGGTTGGGCCATTCTTCCGTCTGTTTCCTTGCGCTACCTCGCTAACGCGGGAGACAGCGACAAAGCAAAATATATATATATATATATATATATATATATATATATATATATATATATATATATGAATATATATATATATATATATATATATATATATATATATATATATATATATATATATATATATATATATATATATATATATATATATATATATAATTGCACATATGAACAGAATGATGAATCTAGAATAGAATACGGAAATTTGTCAAGTGTATTTACCTAAGCAGTTCCTGGGCCCCATTCCGAAAGGAATGTGCGTGAACTGTTTGATGTTGCCTCTGTTCTCCGGCATGAAGCGGTCTGGACGGAACTGCTCGGGCTCTGGCCAGTAGCGAGGGTCGTGGTGCAGGCTCCAGACTGGTACAATTACGATGTTACCAGGAGATAGGACCAAGTCTGTCCCAGGTATCCTGTGGTAAAAACTGTGTTAGACCGGTACCTTAAAGGCCTCAGGTGTTAATGAGTCATAGTCGTGCTATCATTGGTACTAGATAAAACTCACATCTGGAACGTCTAAGACGATAATGGATTTCCTCCGTGTTACACTGCTATGAAAATAATGTATTCTCCGCAAATAATATCTTTTAGACTGAATTATACTAGAAACAGAAGTATAGGATATTTCCCTTCATACACTTATTATTTGTGACGGAGAAGCGTTTGCTCTTAGATACGGGTATTTCTGTTAAGACATATAGTTTAATTAATGTTGTCTCTTCGTCATCATTGATTGTTCACATTTATGTAATCTGAAGTTTTTGACAGAAAATGAGAGTAAAGCCAAAATCATGAGGTGATAATTTATCCGTAAATAACCTTGGTGTAGCAGACTTCCATCTTCAACCTGATCGTGGCCACTGCACTGCCAGAGGGACCATCTTCTTTCCGATGATTTAAGTTCTGCTGGTAGATATAGTCCCTCGCCTGTCTGCTCCTGCTGACGAGTACGCCCTCTTACCCTAGCCACCGCACTCTACCTCACCACCACCACTCCCTCCCTGGCTACTACACACGCCCTCATCGTGACCATGCCCTCCCTCCCTCGTCATTACAGCCTCCCTAACCACAAGAAATCCCTGCTTCCTTGGCCACCATATCCTCAACGGCGGTTGACAGTCATAAGTGGTACTAGCAAGTGCAGGCCTTCAGGACCCTAGTCTGCTCGCTCGTGCAAGGATGCAACACCACTCTCCTTCACTTTTATCTTGGTCCCCCAAACCTTTCCACCACATCTTACCTCACCACCACCAGTAATCCCTCTCTCATTAGCTACAAGATCTTACCTCACAACCACCGCGTCCTTAGCCACCACAACCTACCTTACCACCACCAATAGTCCCTCCATCCCTGGCTACTACATCCTCCCCCACCAGGACCAAGTCCTCTTTCCCTGGCCACCATACTCTCCTTCACCACCACCACTCCCTCCATCCCTTCCCCTTCACCTCCCTCACCCTCAATTTCCTTTCGCCCTATACACTTTACCTCACCACCAACACTACTCCCTTTATCCCTAGCCACCACACCCTGAACGGATATTAGCACTGTTCAGTGGTTCCAAGCACTCTCATGTCCATCTCTCCTTCTCCATACCTCCTAACTGCTGCTACAGTCTTTCCTCTCAACAGGAAGATAGTTTCCGAAATATTTCACCTTAGCAATCATTCATTTTCATCTTGCCAGTGAAACACGAGCGACATGGGGGTTAGTCATCGTGCACTGGCAACTACCTGACCGCGACCACAGACCGCGGGACAGACAGGAGAGTCTCCTTACAGTACAAATGTGTCCTTCGGCACACTACTACATCATGTATCGTTATATCTGATACTTTTATCACAGGTTAACAAACTGCAACCCATGAAGCAGTTCAGTGTTCAATAAAGTGTGATGCAAAATTTTACTGCATAGTTCGATCTCTGACATAACATGTCTTGCAGCTTGTGTATGACTCGCATCTACTGTATGTGTGTGTGTGTGTGTGTGTGAAAGAGAGAGAGAGAGAGAGAGAGAGAGAGAGAGAGAGAGAGAGAGAGAGAGAGAGAGAGAGGCGTATCTGCAAGCAAACTACCGTATTCTACTACTTAGGTGGACTCTGGCTTTCATAATACGCCAGGCAACTGTTGTGAGCATCGTTTACGATGACCATGTGGGCCATACAGGTGATGTTCACCAGAAAGAGGTCCGGCAGGTTAACAATGATCCTGACTTCCGGTGGACACCTCCTGGTGAATCACCAGCGATGTTAGAGCACCACAAGTACCTACATCCAGAAGGCGGCATGAGCGACCACCCAGTCACGCGCATTAGCGGTATGAGCGACCACCCAGTCACGCGCATTAGCGGTATGAGCGACCACCCAGTCACGCGCATTAGCGGTATGAGCGACCACCCAGTCACGCGCATTAGCGGTATGAGCGACCACCCAGTCACGCGCATTAGCGGTATGAGCGACCACCCAGTCACGCGCATTAGCGGTATGAGCGACCACCCATCCGACATGTAAAGGTGGTATGAGCACTATCTAGCTGACATGTAGAACCGGTATCTTCACCATCAATTCCACATGCTGGAGTGGTGTGAGCACCACCTAACCGGTTCCCTATGGGAGCAGCATTGGCGACTACCAAGCTGACATGCGGAGGCTGTATGATCACCACCCAATCCCCTGCGGGAACAATGTGAGTCCAGGTAGCTCACGAGTGGGAGCGGTACGAGCAACCCCAATTTTGTGCCAGTCAGTCACTTTGTTCACTGTGGCGTGAGCAAGACAGGTAGTCAGCTAATCTACAGCGCCACATGTGTGAATGAGTAGGAAGTTACAAATGCAGGCTGAAGGCTTCCAATGTTCAGTGCATAGGTAGACATAAATGATGGGTCATAATCATCATTTATATACACAGTAATGTGTGAGTTAGGTCTCACAGGTGGGAGGTAGACAACCTGTATGCAATACATAGACATATACAAAATACTTGTTCAATCAGAACAAACATATGTAGATAGCATTGCGATATGCGAGTAAGTTACGGTGGTGGGCTAAGGGCCCTATATATTCAGACCACGACTACAAGCACCATACAGGATGGGTAAGTAAACATATGTATGTATCTGGTCGTGAAGTTCGGCTGAGTGCCCCTTGCAGTAGGTGCACAAATGCACGTAACCTTCTCTCAATATAGACGTATATAGATAACAGAGATAAAAAAGATGATTTACAGAGATAGGCTGAGGGCTTCGCATATTAATCATTTACATACAGGAACATGGATGAATTCGAGACAGTATACAGCAAAAGTACAGAGGAAGGGTGACAGCACATACAAAACACTGAATACGGACATACGTATATATGTCAACACAGTCCTATGTCAATAAACTTACAACTCAGGACACACATATATGGACAATACAGGGTAAAGAGGAGGGCAAAAAGTCCTACGTATCCGATACACCAGAAAGTTGGGTAACCAGTATAAAAGGCAAATCATAGAGGCTGGGTTAACATAACGCATGTTGACAGTATACAGTGGTATTTTCCATACTTGTTTACCGTTTCCTTCGATAGTGAGGTAGCGAAGAATGACCTCATTTGCACATATACACTTCCTAGTTATCACGCATAATGCGTCAGAGCTATTCACAGCCTAGCTTCAGAGACCTTCCCATGGTTTCCTATGAATTTCGAGTGACCTGAACAGGTTCACTGACAGCACTCTGCCCCCAGTATATCACATCGCTTCAGTTCGTTCTTTTCCATTCAACCCCCACACCCTCCTGCATATTCACGCCCTGATAAATCAAAATATCTTTCTTTCCATTATTCTGTCTCGTGTTTGGTCTCCTCCCCCTCGTTTCCTCCACCTCTGTCACATATATTCTCTTAGCCATTCTCTTTTCATTCGTCTTCTCCATAAATCCAAACCATTTCAACTCACTTCTTCAACGCTCAGACATACTCAGCTTACCACCTCGCCAACCTCCCACCCAGTCATTCCTTCCTCGATCAAACCTTCTCACACAATACACTGTCCACGAGAATTTCATTTGCAACATATCTGCTCTCTTCTTTACTTTCACATGTAAAGCCCACGACTCGAATCTATAGAGCACGGTCGGGACTATTATATACTGAAACACTCATTTTCCCTCACAAACAATGAACTGTTTCCACACACTCTGCAGGGCAACCATGACGTTTGCCTCCTCCTCCACTCCATCGTTCACTTGATCCCATTGTCATTTCGCTGCCATGTCCGCTCCCAGGTATCGAAAACATTTCAGTTCCTACAGGTTCTCTCCAATCAATTTCATAATCGAACTCTCTCTCTCTCTCTCTCTCTCTCTCTCTCTCTCTCTCTCTCTCTCTCTCTCTCTCTCTCTCTCTCTCTCTCTCTCTCTCTCTCTCTCTCTCTCTCTCTCTCTCTCTCTCTCTCTCTCTCTCTCTCTCTCTCTCTCTCTCTCTCTCTCTCTCTCTCTCTCTCCACTTTTACACTTCACACCCTTACTTCTACTCATATAAGATCTCAACTTCCTCCTATGACACACTTTCCCAATTTCAATTGAGTCTGCCCCACCAGAGCTGTGTCATCTGCAAACAGCAGCTAATCCACCTCGCACTCCGACAGGATACAGTAGACCCGATCCTATCTCTAAGAACCTCACTTTTACCGCCTCGTCATCCCCTACATAAACAAATAGCCAGGGACTTATCACACAACCTTGATGGAGACTTACCTTCACATGGAGTTAATCTTTCGTCTCTACCCAAACACACGCCTTCCTTGTGAACAAAACCTCATGCCTTTAGTTGCATTCCTCCTATAAACCATCTCCATCAGAACTATCATATGATTTTTCGAATTCTATTCATGAGACATACAAATCTCTCTCGTTCTCTATTCTTTCACAATATATCTATAGCAAACACCTGATCCACACACCCTCTGCCCTCCATAAACCACAGAGGTCCTCCCGTCTGATGCTATGTCTATACCACCATCCTATTCACGATTCTCTCATACAATTTACTACGTATACCTAAGACTTGCCCCTCTGTAATTAGAACATTCACTTTTGTCAAACGTGCCTGTGATATAATGATAAGAAACAGATATTCCCCCGTCGTCACACATGTAACCTCGAGCGATGCATATGGTGAAAATCCTAAGTAGCCTACAACAATACCAGCCCATTTCTTAAGAAATTCAACTACAATTCCATTTACTCCAGGAGCTTTGAGTGGTGTATGGAAACAAGGGTCACTGTTTACGAGGGTAAAAATAAATATGTATAATAATGTATAGTGCTGATGGCGTTATATGAATGAGACGCAAGAGCTCTAGATCAAAATGTATAGAATAGGGTGGTTGTGTTGGAAGCGTAGTGTCTGAGGACAATATGTGGTAGAAGAGCGTTGATCATATATGATAGGGTTTGAGAGAGTTGTGGGAATTGGGAAAAGAATGTGTGAGAGGAAAGGTCGACGAAGAGAATATATGCATGAGAAGTGGAGTGGAAAAGAAGGCGAAACCAAACTGGAGATGGAAGGATGGAATGAGAATTTTTGAGAGGCTGTTACCTGAACATGGAGAAGGGTGAAAGGCGTGCACGTGATCCAGGGAATTGGAAACTTGTGG
Source organism: Panulirus ornatus (assembly GCF_036320965.1). NCBI lineage: Eukaryota > Metazoa > Arthropoda > Malacostraca > Decapoda > Palinuridae > Panulirus > Panulirus ornatus. The sequence continues at coordinate 10,574,723 of NC_092250.1, forward strand.
TATACAGAGGACTGAACTAGGTTATGTGAAACAGCCTGGGAAAACCATATGAGGTCAGTAGGGTCTGACTGTGGACAGGGGGCTGTGGTTTTGGTGTATTGCAGCTGACATTTTCAAAATGAATGGGAGCGAATGCGGCCTGTCTTCATATGATCATGGCGCTACTTCGTTACTTCGAGAAACGAAGGGCATGTTTGGAAAAGCGTGTGAAAGGAGAATGTTAAACGAGCAAGGTTATTAGGCTCAGTAGGGTTGCGAGTCAAGTTAGATGGTATGTAAGTTTGAATGGAAAAAGATCGGAGAAAGCAAATAGTTTTAGATATCAGGATGTTGGATTTGGCAGCGAATGGAACCATGGATACGGAAGTGAGTCACAGGATGGGGAAGGGGACGAAGGTTCTGAGAGCAAAAATGAGTATGTTGCAAGGTATGGGCTATGGATAAGGTTGTATAGAGGAGGGTGGATGTGTTGGAAACGAAATGTTTGAGGACAATATGTTGTGTGAGGTGGTTTGATCAAGTAAGTAATGAAAGGTTACGAGAGGTGCGTGGAAATAAAAAGTGTGGTAGAGAGAGCAAAAGAGGGAGTGTAGAAATGTTCTGGACATATAAAGAGAATGAGTGAGGAGAGGTGGACAAAGAGGACATAAGTGTTAAAGATGAAGGGAACAAGGAGAAGCGGGAGACCAAATTGGAAGTGGAAGGATGGAGTGAAAAAGATTTTGAACGATCGGGACGTGAACATACAGAAGGGTAAGAGGCATGCAAGATATAAAGTGAATCGGAACGATGTGGTATACCGGGGTCAACATGCTGTCAATAGACTGAACCAGGGCATTTTAAACGTGTGGGGTAAACCATGGAAAAGTATGTAGGGCCTGGATGTGGATAGGGAGCTGTGGTTTCAGTGCATTACACATGACAGTGAGAGACAGTGTGAACAAACGTGACATATTTTGTGTTTCCCTGACGCTACCTTGCTGAAGCAAGGGGTAGCGATGCTGTTTTCCGTGGAGTGGGGAAACACCGGGGCTGGATGAAGCAAAGCAAGTACGAAATTGTAAATGCGTATGTTTATGAACATGTATGTATATGTGTTATGTGAAAGAGAAGAGAGAGGTATTTGGACGATTTTTGCAGGGAAAAAATGCAATTGAGTGGGAGATGTATAAAAGAAAGAGACAGGAGGTCAAGAGAAAGGTGCAAGAGGTGAAAAAAAGGGCAAATGAGAGTTGGGGTGAGAGAGTATCATTAAATTTTAGGGAGAATAAAAAGATGTTCTGGAAGGAGGTAAATAAAGTGCGTAAGACAAGGGAGCAAATGGGAACTTCAGTGAAGGGCGCAAATGGGGAGGTGATAACAAGTAGTGGTGATGTGAGAAGGAGATGGAGTGAGTATTTTGAAGGTTTGTTGAATGTGTTTGATGATAGAGTGGCAGATATAGGGTGTTTTGGTCGAGGTGGTGTGCAAAGTGAGAGGGTTAGGGAAAATAATTTGGTAAACAGAGAAGAGGTAGTGAAAGCTTTGCGGAAGATGAAAGCCGGCAAGGCAGCAGGTTTGGATGGTATTGCAGTGGAATTTATTAAAAAAGGGGGTGACTGTATTGTTGACTGGTTGATAAGGTTATTTAATGTATGTATGACTCATGGTGAGGTGCCTGAGGATTGGCGGAATGCGTGCATAGTGCCATTGTACAAAGGCAAAGGGGATAAGAGTGAGTGCTCAAATTACAGAGGTATAAGTTTGTTCAGTATTCCTGGTAAATTATATGGGAGGGTATTGATTGAGAGGGTGAAGGCATGTACAGAGCATGAGATTGGGGAAGAGCAGTGTGGTTTCAGAAGTGGTAGAGGATGTGTGGATCAGGTGTTTGCTTTGAAGAATGTATGTGAGAAATACTTAGAAAAGCAAATGGATTTGTATGTAGCATTTATGGATCTGGAGAAGGCATATGATAGAGTTGATAGAGATGCTCTGTGGAAGGTATTAAGAATATATGGTGTGGGAGGAAAGTTGTTAGAAGCAGTGAAAAGTTTTTATCGAGGATGTAAGGCATGTGTACGTGTAGGAAGAGAGGAAAGTGATTGGTTCTCAGTGAATGTAGGTTTGCGGCAGGGGTGTGTGATGTCTCCATGGTTGTTTAATTTGTTTATGGATGGGGTTGTTAGGGAGGTAAATGCAGGAATTTTGGAAAGAGGGGCAAGTATGAAGTCTGTTGGGGATGAGAGAGCTTGGGAAGTGAGTCACTTGTTGTTCGCTGATGATACAGCGCTGGTGGCTGATTCATGTGAGAAACTGCAGAAACTGGTGACTGAGTTTGGTAAAGTGTGTGGAAGAAGAAAGTTAAGAGTAAATGTGAATAAGAGCAAGATTATTAGGTACAGTAGGGTTGAGGGTCAAGTCAATTGGGAGGTGAGTTTGAATGGAGAAAAACTGGAGGAAGTGAAGTGTTTTAGATATCTGGGAGTGGATCTGGCAGCGGATGGAACCATGGAAGCGGAAGTGGATCATAGGGTGGGGGAGGGGGCGAAAATTCTGGGGGCCTTGAAGAATGTGTGGAAGTCGAGAACATTATCTCGGAAAGCAAAAATGGGTATGTTTGAAGGAATAGTGGTTCCAACAATGTTGTATGGTTGCGAGGCGTGGGCTATAGATAGAGTGGTGCGCAGGAGGATGGATGTGCTGGAAATGAGATGTTTGAGGACAATGTGTGGTGTGAGGTGGTTTGATCGAGTGAGTAACGTAAGGGTAAGAGAGATGTGTGGAAATAAAAAGAGTGTGGTTGAGAGAGCAGAAGAGGGTGTTTTGAAGTGGTTTGGGCACATGGAGAGAATGAGTGAGGAAAGATTGACCAAGAGGATATATGTGTCGGAGGTGGAGGGAACGAGGAGAAGAGGGAGACCAAATTGGAGGTGGAAAGATGGAGTGAAAAAGATTTTGTGTGATCGGGGCCTGAACATGCAGGAGGGTGGAAGGAGGGCAAGGAATAGAGTGAATTGGAGCGATGTGGTATACCGGGGTTGACGTGCTGTCAGTGGATTGAATCAAGGCATGTGAAGCGTCTGGGGTAAACCATGGAAAGCTGTGTAGGTATGTATATTGGCGTGTGTGGACGTATGTATATACATGTGTATGGGGTTGGGCCATTTCTTTCGTCTGTTTCCTTGCGCTACCTCGCAAACGCGGGAGACAGCGACAAAGTATAACAAAAAAAAATAAATATATATATATATATATATATATATATGTGCGCATGAGGATGGATGTGCTGGAAATGAGATGTTTGAGGACAATGTGTGGTGTGAGGTGGTTTGATCGAGTAAGTAACGTAAGGGTAAGAGAGATGTGTGGAAATAAAAAGAGCGTGGTTGAGAGAGCAGAAGAGGGTGTTTTGAAATGGTTTGGGCACATGGAGAGAATGAGTGAAGAAAGATTGACCAAGAGGATATATGTGTCGGAGGTGGAGGGAACGAGGAGAAGAGGGAGACCAAATTGGAGGTGGAAAGATGGAGTGAAAAGGATTTTGTGTGATCGGGGCCTGAACATGCAGGAGGGTGAAAGGAGGGCAAGGAATAGAGTGAATTGGAGCGATGTGGTATACAGGGGTTGACGTGCTGTCAGTGGATTGAATCAAGGCATATGAAGCGTCCGGGGTAAACCAAGGAAAGCTGTGTAGGTATGTATATTGGCGTGTGTGGACGTGTGTATGTACATGTGTATGGGGGGGGTTGGGCCATTTCTTTCGTCTGTTTCCTTGCGCTACCTCGCAAACGCGGGAGACAGCGACAAAGTATAAAAAAAAAAAAAAAAAATATATATATATATATATATATATATATATATATATATATATATATATATATATATATATATATATATATATATATATATATATATATATATATATATATGTATATATATATATATATATATGTTAGAAGCAGTGAAAAGTTTTCATCGAGGATGTAAGGCATGTATACGTATAGGACGAGAGAAAAGTGATTGGTTCTCAGTGAATGTAGGTTTGCGGCAGGGGTGTGTGATGTCTCCATGGTTGTTTAATATGTTTATGGATGGGGTTGTTAGAGAGGTGAGTGCAAGAGTTTTGGAAACAAGGGCAAGTATGCAGTCTGTTGTGGATGAGAGAGCTTAGGAAGTGAGTCAGTTGTTGTGCGCTGATGACAGCACTGGTGGCTGATTCATGCGAGAAACTGCAGATGCTGGTGACTGAAAGGTGAATAAGACAAAGGTTATTAGGTACAGTAGAGTTGAGGGTCATGTCAGTTGGGAGGTAAGTTTGAATGGAGAAAAACTGGAGGAAGTGAAGTGTTTTAGATATCTGGGATTGGATTTGACAGCGGATGGAACCATGGAAGCGGAAGTGAATCATAGGGTGGGGGAGGGGGCGAGAATTCTGGGAGCTTTGAAGAATGTGTGAAAGTCGGGAACATTATCTCGGAAAGCAAAAATGGGTATGTTTGAAGGAATAGTGGTTCCAACAATGTTGTATGGTTGCGAGGCGTGGGATACGAATAGAGTTGTGAGCAGGGGGCTGGATGTACTGGAAAAGATATGTTTGAGGACAAGATGTGGTGTGAGGTGTTTTGATCGAGTGAGTAATAATAGGGTAAGAGAGATGTACGGTGATAAAAAGAGTGTGGTTGAGAGAGCAGAAGAGGGTGTTTTGAAGTGGTACCCGCGTTAGCGAGGTAGCGCAAGGAAACAGACGAAAGAATGGCCCAACCCACCCACATACACATGTATATACATACACGTCCACACACGCAAAAATACATACCTATACATCTCAATGTACACATATATATACACACAAAGACTTATACATATATACACATGTACATAATTCATACTGTCTGACTTTATTCATTCCCATCGCCACCTTGCCACACATGGAATAACAACCCCCTCCCCCTTCATGTGTGCGAGGTAGCGCTAGGAAAAGACAACAAAGGCCCCATTCGTTAACACTCAGTCTCTAGCTGTCATGTAATAATGCACCGAAACCACAGCTCCCTTTCCACATCCAGGCCCCACAGAAGTTTCCATGGTTTACCCCAGACGTTTTACATGCCCTGGTTCAATCCATTGACAGCACGTCGACCCGGTATACCACATCGTTCCAATTCACTCTATTCCTTGCACGCCTTTCACCGTCCTGCATGTTCAGGCCCCGATCACTCAAAATCTTTTTCACTCCATCTTTCCACCTTCAATTTGGTCTCCCACTTCTCCTCGTTCCCTCCACCTATGACACATATATCCTCTTGGTAAATCTTTCCTTACTCATTCTCTTTATGTGACCAAACCATTTCAAAACACCCTCTTCTGCTCTCTCAACCACACTCTTTTTATTTACGTGTCTGTGTGTGTATATATATGTGTACATTGAAATGTATGGGTATGTATATTTGCGTGTGTGGACGTGTATGTATATACATGTGTATGGGGTGGGTTGGGCCATTTCTTTCGTTTGTTTCCTTGCGCTACCTCGCAAACGCGGGAGACAGCGACACAGTAAAATAAATAAAATAAATAAATTAAATATATATATATATATATACATATATATATATATATATATATATATATATATATATATATATATATATATATATATATATATATATATATATATATATATATATATATATTTGTTCTGTTGTCAGCTAAACAGCCTCATAGTGTAGAGGTCAAAGCTAAATTGCGTTCCACATCAGAAAAAGGTCATCATATATTTATATCACTGTACAATATACTACTTACCTGTAGGTCTTTGTACACGCTCGCTCTACTTGAGGTATTACCGGGTACAGTCGAAGAGTTTCTGGAAATGCATAAAATTCATGAGATTTTTGACTTGATAAGTCAACCATTAAAAGTAACTTAAGCCATTGAAAGGAAAATTTAGCCGTTTGAGTCTGAATATCATAAATTATATTGATGGCTCTAGGAACCACTTACCCATAAGACAAGCATCAAAGAACTTGGCCTCCATTATGCCCTGATAAGTAATGTCACCGTGATTCTGGACCATCTCCTGCAACTCCTGACGGAGTCGCTGTTGTTCTTTTGGGTTCTTGGCCAGCAGATACGATGAGAATGCCAGGGTGGAAGCTGTGGTGTCATAGCCAGCAACCAGGAACATGACGCCCTGAGCCACCAGACTGCGGTTGTCGAGCACTGAATGAGCGAGGATATAGATTAGGGATATGAAATTCAAGAGTTGATGCAAAGACATGGCTCCTAGATGGGTAAACTAAGATATATATATATATATATATATATATATATATATATATATATATATATATATATATATATATATATATATATATATATATATATATATCATCCCTGGGGATAGGGGATTAAGAATACTTCCCACGTATTCCCTGCGTGTCGTAGAAGGCGACTAAAAGCGGAGGGAGTGGGGGGCTGGAAATCCTCCCCTCTCGGTTTTTTTTTTTTTTTTTTTTTTTTTTTTTCCAAAACAAGGAACAGAGAATTGGGCCAGGTGAGGGTATTCCCTCAAAGGCCCAGTCCTCTGTTCTTAACGCTACCTCGCTAATACGGGAAATGGCGAATGGTTTGAAAGAAAGAAAGAATATATATATATATATATTAGCGCAAGCAAACAGACGAAAGAAATGGCCCAACCCACCCCCATACACATGTATATACATACGTCCACACACGCAAATATACATACCTACACAGCTTTCCATGGTTTACCCCAGACGCTTCACATGCCCTGATTCAATCCACTGACAGCATGTCAACCTCGGTATACCACATCGATCCAATTCACTCTATTCCTTGCCCTCCTTTCACCCTCCTGCATGTTCAGGCCCCGATCACTTAAAATCTTTTTCACTCCATCTTTCCACCTGCAATTTGGTCTCCCACTTCTCCTGGTTCCCTCCACCGCGGAAATATATATCCTCTTGGTCAATCTTTCCTCACTCATTCTCTCCATGTTACCAAACCATTTCAAAACACCCTCTTCTGCTCTCTCAACCACACTCTTTTCATTACCAGACATCTCTCTTACCCTATTATTATCTACTCGATCAAACCACCTCACTCCATATATTGTCTTCAAACATCTCATTTCCAGCACATCCACCCTCCTCAGCAAAACTCTATCCATAGCCCACGCCTCGCAACCATATAACTTTTATGGAACCACTATTCCTTAAAACATACTCATTTTTCCTTTACGAGATAATGTTCTCGACATCCACACATTCTTCAAAGCTCTCAGAATTTTCGCCCCCCTTCCCCACCCTATGGTTCACTTCCACTTCCATAGTTTCATCCGGTGCCAGATACACTCCCAGATATCTAAATCACTTCACTTTCTCCAGTTTTTCTACATTCAAAGTTACCTCCCAGTTGACTTGAACTTCAACCCTACTGTGCGTAATAACCTTGCTCTCATTCATATTTACTCTCACCTTTCTTACTTCACAAACTTCACCAAACTCAGTCACCAGCTTCTGCAGTTTCTCACATGAATCAGCCACCAGCGCTGTATCATCAGCGAACAACAACTGACTCACTTCCCAAGCTCTTTCATCCACAACAGACTGCATACTTGCCCCTCTTTCCAAAACTCTTGCATTCACCTCCCTAACAACCCCATCCATAAACAAATTAAACAATCATGGAGACATCACACACCCCTGCCGCAAGCCTATACTCACTGAAAACCAATCACTTTCCTCTCTTCCTACACGTAAACATACCTTACATCCTCGATAAAAGGTTTTCACTGCTTCTAACAACTTGCATCCCACAACATTCATTCTTAATACCTTCCGGAGAACATCTCTATCAACTCTATCATATGCCTTCTCCAGATCCATAAATGCTACATACAAATCCATTTGGTTTTCTGAGTATTTCTCACCTACATTCTTCAAAGCAAACACATGATCCACACATCCTCTACCACTTCTGAAACCACACTGCTCTTCCGCTCTTCCCCAATCTGATGCTCTGTACATGTATTCACCCTCTCAATCAATACCCTTCATATAATTTACCAGGAATACTTAACAAACCTATAACTATGTAATTTGAGCACTAACTTTTATCCCCTTTGCCTTTATACGATGGCACTATGCAAGCATTCCGCCAATACTCAGGCACTTCACCATGAGTCATGCATACATTAAATAACCTTACCAAGCAGTCAACAATACAGTCACGCCCTTTTTTAATAAATTCCACTGCAATACAATCCAAACCCGCTGCCTTGCCAACTTTCATCTTCCGCAAAGCTTTTACTACGTCTTCACTGTTTACCAAATCATTTACCCTAACCCTCTCACTTTGCACAACACCTCGATCAAAACACCCTATATCTGCCACTCTATCATCAAACACATTCAACAAACCTTCAAAATACTCACTCCATCTCCTTCTCACATCACTAGTACTTGTTATCACCTCCCTATTAGCCCCCTTCACTGAAGTTCCCATTTGTTCCCCTGTCTTACGCACTTTATTTACCTTCCAAAACATCTTTTTATTCTCCCGAAAATTTAATGATACTCTCTCACCCCAACTCTCATTTGCCCTCTTTTTCAACTCTTGCACCTTTTTCTTGACCTCCTGCCTCTTTCTTTAATACATCTCTCAGTCATTTTCATTATTTCCCTGCAAAAATCGTCCAAATGACTATCTCTTTTCCTTCACTGGCAATCTTACTTCTTCATCCAACTACTCACTACCCTTTCTATTCTGCCCACCTCCCACTCTTCTCATGCCACAAATATCTTTTGCACAAGCCATCACTGCTTCCCTAAATACATCCCATTCCTACCCCAATCCCCTTACCTCCTTTGTTTTTATTGAGGATGTAAGGCATGTGTACGTGTAGGAAGAGAGGAAAGTGATTGGTTCTCAGTGAATGTAGGTTTGCGGCAGGGGTGTGTGATGTCTCCATGGTTGTTTAATTTCTTTAAGGATGCGGTGGTAAGGGACGTGAATGCAAGAGTTTTGGAAAGATGGGCAGGTAAGAGGTCTGTTGTGGACGAGAGAGCTTGGGAAATGAGTCAGTTGTTATTCGCTGATGATACAGCGCTGGTGGCTGATTCATGTGAGAAACTGCAGATGCTGGTGACTGAGGTTGATAAAGTGTGTGAAAGAAGAAAGTTAAGAGTAAATGTGAATAAGAGCAAGGTTATTAGGTACAGTAGGGTTGAGGGTCAAGTCAATCGGGAGGTAAGTTTGAATGGAGAGAAACTTGAGAAAGTAAATTGTTTTAGATATCTGGGAGTGGATCTGGCAGCGGATGGAACCATGGAAGCGGAAGTGAATCATAGTGTGGGGGAGGGGGCGAAAATTTTGGGAGCCTTGAAGAATGTTTGGAAGTCGAGAACATTATCTCGGAAAGCAAAAATGGGTATGTTTGAAGGAATGGTGGTTCCAACAATGTTGTATGGTTGCGAGGCGTGGGCTATGGATGGAGTTGTGCGCAGGAGGGTGGATGTGCTGGAAATGAGATGTTTGAGGACAATATGTGGTGTGAGGTGGTTTGATCGAGTAAGTCATGTAAGGGTAAGAGAGATGTGTGGAAATAAAAAGAGTGTGGTTGAGAGAGCAGAGGAGGGTGTTTTGAAATGGTTTGGTCACATTGAGAGAATGAGTGAGGAAAGATTGGCCAAGAGGTTATATGTGTCAGAGGTGGAGGGAAAGAGGAGAAGTAGGAGAACAAAGTGGAGGTGGAAAGATGGAGTGAAAAAGATTTTGAGTGATCGGGGCCTGAACATACACGAGGGTGAAAGGCTTGCAAGGAACAGAGTGAATTGGAACGATGTGGTATACCGGGGTCGACGTGCTGTCAATGGATTGAACCAGGGAATGTGAAGCGTCTGGGGTAAACCATGGAAAGTTCTGTGGGGACTGGATGTGGAAAGGGAGCTGTGGTTTCGGTGCATTATTACATGACAGCTAGAGACTGAGTGTGAAGGAATAGGGTCTTGTCTTTTCCTAGCCGTACCTCGCACTCATGAGCGGGGAGGGGGTTGTTATTCCATGTGGCGATGGGAGTAAATAAAGGAAGACAGTATGAATTATGTACATGTGTATATATTTATATGTCTGTGTGTGTATATATATGTGTACATTGAGATGTATAGGCATGTATATTTGCGTGTGTGGACGTGTATGTATATATATGTGTATGTGGGTGGGTTAGGCCATTTCTTTCGTCTGTTTCCTTGCTCCACCTCGCTAACGCGGGAGACAGATAAATATATATATATATATATATATATATATATATATATATATATATATATATATATATATATATATATATATATATATATATCAGATTGGGGAAGAGCAGTGTCGTTTCAGAAGTGGTAGAGGATGTGGGGATCATGTGTTTGCTTTGAAGAATGTATGTGAGAAATACTTCGAAAATCAAATGGATTTGTATGTAGCATTTATGGATCTGGAGAAGGCATATGATAGAGTTGATAGAGATGCTCTCTGGAAGGTATTAAGAATATATGGTGTGGGAGGCAAGTTGTTAGAAGCAGTGAAAAGTTTTTATCAAGGATGTAAGGCATGTGTACGTGTAGGAAGAGAGGAAAGTGATTGGTTCTCAGTGAATGTAGGTTTGCGGAAGGGGTGTGTGATGTCTCCAAGGTTGTTTAATTTGTTTATGGATGGGGTTTTTAGGGAGGTGAATGCAAGAGTTTTGGAAAGAGGGGCAAGAATGCAGTCTGTTGTGGATGAGAGAGCTTGGGAAGTGAGTCAGTTGTTGTTCGCTGATGATACAGCGCTGGTAGCTGATTCATGTGAGAAACTGAAGAAGCTGGTGACTGAGTTTGGTAAAGTGTGTGAAAGAAGAAAGTTGAGAGGAAATGTGAATAAGAGCAAGGTTATTAGGTATGGTAGGGTTGATGGTCAAGTGAATTGGAAGGTAAGTTTGAATGGAGAAAAACTGGAGGAAGTAAAGTGTTTTAGATATCTGGGAGTGGATTTGGCAGCGGATGGAACCATGGAAGCGGAAGTGAATCATAGGGTGGGGGGAGCGGGCTTAATTTCTTGGAGCCTTGAAGGATGTTTGGAAGTCGAGAACATTATCTCGAAAAGCAAAAATGGGTATGTTTGAAGGAATAGTGGTTCCAACAATGTCGTATGGCTGCGAGGCGTGGGCTATTGATAGAGTTGTGCGCAGGAGGGTGGATGTGCTGGAAATGAGATGTTTGAGGACAATACGTGGTGTGAGGTGGTTTGATCGAGTAAGTAATGTAAGGGTAAGAGAGATGTGTGGTAATGAAAAGAGTGTGGTTGAGATAGCAGAAGAGGGTGTTTTGAAATGGTTTGGTCACATGGAGAGAATGAGTGAGGAGAGATTGACCGAGAGGATGTATGTGTCAGAGGTAGAGGGAACGAGGAGAAGTGGGAGACTAAACTGGAGGTGGAAAGATGTAGTGAAAAAGATTTTGAGTGATCGGGGCCTGAAAATGCAGGAAGGTGAAAGGCGTGCAAGGAATATAGTGAATTGGAACGATGTAGTATACCGGGGTCGACGTGCTGTCATTGTATTGAACCAGGGCATGTGAAGTTTATGGGGTAAATCATGAAAGTTCTGTGGGGCCTGGATGTGTAAAGGGAACTGTGCTTTCGTTGCATTATTACATGACAGCTAGAGACTGAGTGTGAACGAATGGGGCCTTTGTTGTCTTTCCTAGCGCTACTTCGCACACATGAGGGAGGGAGGGGGTTGGTTATTCTATGTGTGGCGAGGTGGTGATGGGAATGAATAAAGGCAGACAGTATGAATCATGTACATGTGTATATATGTATATGCGTGTGTGTGTGTATATATATATATATATATATATATATATATATATATATATATATATATATATATATATATATATATATATATATATATATATATATATATATATACAGTGAGATGTATAGGTATGTATATTTGCGTGTTTGGACGTGTATGTCTATACATGTGTATGTGAGTGGGCTGGGCCATTCTTTCGTCTGTTTCCGTTCGCTACCTCGCTAAAGCGGGAGACAGCGACAAAGCAAAATAAATAAATAAATGCATAAATATACATACATATATATATATATATATATATATATATATATATATATATATATATATATATATATATATATATATATATACATTTTTTTTTTTTTTTTTTCAAACTATTCGCCATTTCCCGCGTTAGCGAGGTAGCGTTAAGAACAGAGAACTGGGCCACTGAGGGAATATCCTCACCTGGCCCCCTTCTCTGTTCCTTCTTTTGGAAGATTAAAAAAAATTGCGAGGGGAGGATTTCCAGCCCCCCCCCCCTCCCTCCCCTTTTAGTCGCCTTCTACGACACGCAGGGAATACGTGGGAAGTATTCTTTCTCCCCTATCCCCAGGGATACAATATATATATATATATATATATATATATATATATATATATATATATATATATATATATATATATATCCCTGGGGATAGGAGAGAAAGAATACTTCCCACGTATTCCCTGCGTGTCGTAGAAGGCGACTAAAAGGGGAGGGAGCGGGTGGCTGGAAATCCTCCCCTCTCGTTTTTTTTTAATTTTCCAAAAGAAGGAACAGAGAAGGGGGCCAGGTGAGGATTTTCCCTCTAAGGCCCAGTCCTCTGTTCTTAACGCTACCTCGCAAATGCGGGAAATGGCGAATCGTATGAAAAAAAAAAAAAATATATATATATAAATAAATATATTTTTTTTTTTTTCAAACTATTCGCCATTTCCCGCATCAGCAAGGTAGCGTTAAGAACAGAGGACTGGGCCTCTGAGGGAACATCCTCACCCTGCCCCCTTCTCTGTTCCTTCTTTTGGAAAATTAAAAAAAAACAAGAGGGGAGGATTTCCAGCCCCCTGCTCCTTCCCCTTTTAGTCGCCTTCTACGACACGCAGGGAATACGTGGGAAGTATTCTTTCTCCCCTATCCCCAGGGATATGTATATATATATATATATATATATATATATATATATATATATATATATATATATATATATATATATATATATATATATATATATATATATATATATATATATATATATATTGTATCCCTGGGGATAGGGGAGAAAGAATACTTCCCACGTATTCCCTGCGTGTCGTAGAAGGCGACTAAAAGGGGAGGGAGGGGGGGGGCTGGAAATCCTCCCCTCGCAATTTTTTTTAATCTTCCAAAAGAAGGAACAGAGAAGGGGGCCAGGTGAGGATATTCCCTCAGTGGCCCAGTTCTCTGTTCTTAACGCTACCTCGCTAACGCTAACGTTACTTACTCGATCAAACCACCTCACACCACACATTGTCCTCAAACATCTCATTTCCAGCACATCCATCCTCCTGCGCACAACTCTATCCATAGCCCACGCCTCGCAACCATACAACATTGTTGGAACCACTATTCCTTCAAACATACCCATTTTTGCTTTCCGAGATCATGTTCTCGACTTCCACACATTTTTCAAGGCTCCCAAAATTTTCGCCCCCTCCCCCACCCTATGATCCACTTCCGCTTCCATGGTTCCATCCGCTGACAGATCCACTCCCAGATATCTAAAACACTTCACTTCCTCCAGTTTTTCTCCATTCAAACTCACCTCCCAATTGACTTGACCCTCAACCCTACTGTACCTAATAACCTTGCTCTTATTCACATTTACTCTTAACTTTCTTCTTCCACACACTTTACCAAACTCAGTCACCAGCTTCTGCAGTTTCTCACATGAATCAGCCACCAGCGCTGTATCATCAGCGAACAACAACTGACTCACTTCCCAAGCTCTCTCATCCCCAACAGACTTCATACTTGCCCCTCTTTCCAGGACTCTTGCATTTACCTCCCTAACAACCCCATCCATAAACAAATTAAACAACCATGGAGACATCACACACCCCTGCCGCAAACCTACATTCACTGAGAACCAATCACTTTCCTCTCTTCCTACACGTACACATGCCTTACATCCTCGATAAAAACTTTTCACTGCTTCTAACAACTTGCCTCCCACACCATATATTCTTAATACCTTCCACAGAGCATCTCTATCAACTCTATCATATGCCTTCTCCAGATCCATAAATGCTACATACAAATCCATTTGCTTTTCTAAGTATTTCTCACATACATTCTTCAAAGCAAACACCTGATCCACACATCCTCTACCACTTCTGAAACCGCACTGCTCTTCCCCAATCTGATGCTCTGTACATGCCTTCACCCTCTCAATCAATACCCTCCCATATAATTTACCAGGAATACTCAACAAACTTATACCTCTGTAATTTGAGCACTCACTCTTATCCCCTTTGCCTTTGTACAATGGCACTATGCACGCATTCCGCCAATCCTCAGGCACCTCACCATGAGTCATACATACATTAAATAACCTTACCAACCAGTCAACAATACAGTCACCCCCTTTTTTAATAAATTCCACTGCAATACCATCCAAACCTGCTGCCTTGCCGGCTTTCATCTTCCGCAAAGCTTTTACTACCTCTTCTCTGTTTACCAAATAATTTTCCCTAACCCTCTCACTTTGCACACCACCTCGACCAAAACACCCTATATCTGCCACTCTGTCATCAGACACATTCAACAAACCTTCAAAATACTCATTCCATCTCCTTCTCACATAACCACTACTTGTTATCACCTCCCCATTTACGCCCTTCACTGAAGTTCCCATTTGCTCCCTTGTCTTACGCACCCTATTTACCTCCTTCCAGAACATCTTTTTATTCTCCCTAAAATTTACTGATAGTCTCTCACCCCAACTCTCATTATATACATATATACATATATGCATTTATATCCCTGGGGATAGGGGAGATAGAATACTTCCCGTGAATTCCCCGCGTGTCGTAGAAGGCGACTAAAGGGGACGGTGCGGGTGGCTAGAAAGCATCCCCTCCTTATATTTCACCTTTCTAAAAGGGGAAACAGAAGGAGCCATACGGGGAGTGCTCATCCTCCTCGAAGGCTCAGATTGGGGGTGTCTAAATGTGTGTGGATGTAGCCAAGATGAGAAAAAAGAGGAGATTGGTAGTATGTTTGAAGAAAGGAACTTGGATGTTTTGGCTCTCAGTGAAAGGAAGCTCAAGGGTAAAGGGGAAGAGTGGTTTGGGAATGTCTTGGGAGTAATGTCAGGGGTAGGCGAGATGACGAGAGCAAAGAAAGCAGTAGCACCCCTCTGAAGCAGGAGTTGTAGAAGTATGTGATAGAGTGCAAGAAAGTAATGGATAAAACTGAAAGTGAATGGAGAGAGATGGGTGATTAGTGTTGCCTATGCACCTGGGCATGAGAAGAAAGATCACGAGAAGCAACTGTTTTGAGTGCAGCTGAGTGAGTGTGTTAGCAGATTTGGTGCACGAGACCGGGTTATAGTGATGGGTGATTTGAATGCAAAGGTGTGTAATGTGGCATGTGAGGGTATGATTGGTGTACCTGAGGTGTTCAGTGTTGTAGATGGAAATGAAGAGCTTGTAGATTTGTGCGCTGAAAAAGGACTGGTGATTGGGAATACCTTATTCAAAAAGAGAGATATACATACGTATACATATGTAAGTATAAGAGATGGCCTGAGAGCGTTATTGGATTACGCGTTGATTGATAAGCGCGTGGAAGAGATACTTTTGCATGTTAATGTGCTGAGAGTAGCAACTGGAGGGATGTCTGATCATCATCTTGTGGAGACGAAGGTGATGATATGTAGAAGTTTTCAGAAAAGAAAAGAGAATGTTGGGGTGAAGAGAGCTGTGAGAGTAAGTGAGCTGGTAAGGAGACTTGAGTGAGGAAGTACCAAAAAAGATTGAAAGCAGAATGGAGAAAGGTAAGAGCAAATGACGTATGGGATAAATATATTTCGGGAAGCAGTGGTGGCTTGCGCAAAAGATGCCTGTGGTATGAGAAAGATGGGAGGTGGGTAGATTAGAGAGGGTAGTGAGTGGTGGGATGAAGAAGCAAGATTGTTAGTGAAAGAGAAGAGAGAGCCATTTGGGAGATTTTTACAGGGATATAGGGCAAATGACTGGACGATGTATAAAAAGAGGCAAGAGGTCAAGAGACAGATGCAAGAGGTGAAAAAGAGGACAAATGAGAGTTGAGGTGAGTGGGTATCATTAAATTTTAGGGAGAATAGAAATATGTTCTGGAAGGAGGAAAATAACGCGCATAAGAAAAGAGAACAAATGGGGACATCTTTGAAGGGGGTAAATGGGGAGGCAGTAACAAGTAGTGTTGTAGTGAGAAGGAGATGGAATGAGTATTTTGAAGGTTTGGTGAATATGTTTGATGATAGAGTGGCAGATACAGGGTCATTTGGTCAGGGGTGGTGTGCGAAGTAAGAGGGTCGGGGAGAATGGTTTGACAAACAGAGAAGAGATAGCGAAAGCTTTGCAGAAGATGAAAGCTGGCAAGGCGGCGGGTTTGGATGGTATTACAGTGGAACTTATTAAAAAAAAGGGGTGACTGTGTTGTGGAGTGATTGGTAAGATATTGAATATATTTAAGGACCATGGTGAAGTGCCCGAGGATTGCCGAAATGCATGCATATTGCCATTGTACAGAGTCAAAGGGTATATAAGGGGATATAAGTTTGTTGAGTATACCTGGGAAACTATATGGAAGCGTACTTCTTGAGAGGTTAAAGGCATGCAAAGAGCATCAGATTGGGGAAGAGCAGTGTGGTTTCCGAAGTGGAAGAGGATGTGTGAATCAAGCGTTTGTTTTGAAAAATGTGAGAGATACTTAAAAAAACAAATGGATTTGTATGTAGGATTTATGTATCTGGAGAAGGCATATGATAGGGTCGATAGAGACACTTTGTGGAAGGCCTTAAGAGTATATGGTGTGGGAGGTAAGTTACTAGAAGCAGTGAAAAGTTTTTACCATGGATGTAACGCATGTGTACGAGTAGGAAGAGAGGAAAGTGATTCGTTCCTAGTAAATGTTCGTCTGCGGCAGGGGTGTGTGATGTCCCCGTGGTTGTTCAATGTGTTTATGGATGGGGTGGTTAGTGAGGTAAATGCAAGAGTTTTCATGAGAGGGGTAAGTATGCAGTCTGTTGTGGATGAGAGGGCCTGGGAACTGAGCAGTTTGTTGTTCGCCGAAGATACAGCTCTAGTGGATGATTCGTGTGAGAAACCGCAGAGGATGACGACTGAGTTTGGAAAAGTGCGTGTAAGGAGAAAGATGTGAATAAGAGCAAGGTTATTGGGTTCAGCAGGGCTGAGTGACAAGTTAACTGGGATGTAAGTTTGAATGGAGAAATATTGGAGGAAAAGAAGCGTTTGTGATATCTGGGAGTTTACTTAGCAGCAGATGGAACCATGGAAGCGGAAGTGAGTCACAGGGTGGGGCTGGAGGCGAAGGTTCTGGGAGCGATGAAGAATGTGAGGAAGGAGAGAATGTAATCTCGGAGAGTAAAACTGGGTATGTTTGAAGGAATAGTAGTTCCGAAAATGGTATATTGTTGCGAGGCATGGGCCATAGATAGGGTTGTTCGGAGGAGGGTGGATGTGTTGAAAATGAAAGTTTGAGGACAATATGTGGTGTAAGGTGGTTTGTTCGAATAACTAATGTAAGGGTAATAGAGATGTGTGGAAATAAAAAAAAGTATGGTTGAGAGAGCAGTAGAGGGTGTGGTAAAATAGTTTGGAAAGAATGAGTGAGGAAATATTGACAAAGAGGATATATGTGTCAGAAGCGGAGTGAACAAGGCGAGGCGGGAGACGAAATTGGAGGTGGAAGGACGGAGTGAAAATGATTTTGAGTGATCGGGACCTGAACATACAAATGGGTGAGAGGCGTGCAAGGAATAAAACGATGTGGTATACCCGGGTCGACGTGCTGTCAGTGGACTGAACCAGGGCATGTGAAACGTCTGGTGTGAACCATGGAAATGTCTGTAGGGCTTGGAGGTGGATAGGGAGCTGTGGTTTTAGAGCGCTACACATGACAGTTAAAGACTAAGTGTGAACGAATGTGGTCTTTATGTCTTTATTCTTGGCGCTGCTTCGCTGAAGAAGGGGTTAGCGATACTGTTTCCCTGTGAAGCGGAGTAGCGACAGGAATGGACGAAGGCAAGTATGAATATGTACATGTGTATGTATGTAATGTCCGCGTATGTGTACGCATATGTATGTATCTCTTGATACGTATATCTCTGTATATGTGCGTATGTTGACGCTCATGTACATATATGTGTATATGAGTGAATAAGCCAGACTTCGTCTTTTTTCTGGCGCTACCTCGCTGACGCGGAATATAGCGATTATGTATAACAAGAATAAATGAATTAATATATATATATATATATATATATATATATATATATATATATATATATATATATATATATATTTTTTTTTTTTCTTTTTTTTTCCTTTTTTTTTTTGCTTTGTCGCTGTCTCCCGCGTTTGCGAGGTAGCGCAAGGAAACAGACGAAAGAAATGGCCCAACCCACCCCCATACACATGTATATACATACGTCCACACACGCAAATATACATACCTACACACCTTTCCATGGTTTACCCCAGACGCTTCACATGCCCTGATTCAATCCACTGACAGCACGTCAACCCCGGTATACCACATCGATCCAATTCACTCTATTCCTTGCCCTCCTTTCACTCTCCTGCATGTTCAGGCCCCGATCACACAAAATCTTTTTCACTCCATCTTTCCACCTCCAATTTGGTCTCCCACTTTTCCTCGTTCCCTCCACCTCCGACACATATATCCTCTTGGTCAATCTTTCCTCACTCATTCTCTCCATGTGCCCAAACCATTTCAAAACACCCTCTTCTGCTCTCTCAACCACGCTCTTTTTATTTCCGTACAACTCTCTTACCCTTACGTTATTTACTGGATCAAACCACCTCACACCACACATTGTCCTCAAACATCTCATTTCCAGCACATCCATCCTCCTGCGCACAACTCTATCCATAGCCCACGCCTCGCAACCATACAACATTGTTGGAACCACTATGCCTTCAAACATACCCATTTTTGCTTTCCGAGATAATGTTCTCGACTTCCACACATTCTTCAAGGCTCCCAGGGTTTTCGTCCCCTCCCCCACCCTATGATCCACTTCCGCTTCCATGGTTCCATCCGCTGCCAGATCCACTCCCAGATATCTAAAACACTTTACTTCCTCAAGTTTTTCTCCATTCAAACTTACCTCCCAATTGACTTGACCCTCAACCCTACTGTACCTAATAACCTTGCTCTTATTCACATTTACTCTTAACTTTCTTCTTTCACACACTTTACCAAACTCAGTCACCAGCTTCTGCAGTTTCTCACATGAATCAGCCACCAGCGCTGTATCATCAGCGAACAACAACTGACTCACTTCCCAAGCTCTCTCATCCCCAACAGACTTCATACTTGCCCCTCTTTCCAAAACTCTTGCATTTACCTCCCTAACAACCCCATCCATAAAGAAATTAAACAACCATGGAGACATCACACACCCCTGCCGCAAACCTACATTCACTGAGAACCAATCACTTTCCTCTCTTCCTACACGTACACATGCCTTACATCCTCGATAAAAACTTTTCACTGCTTTTAACAACTTGCCTCCCACACCATATATTCTTAATACCTTCCACAGAGCATCTCTATCAACTCTATCATATGCCTTCTCCAGATCCATAAATGCTACATACAAATCCATTTCCTTTTCTAAGTATTTCTCACATACATTCTTCAAAGCAAACACCTGATCCACACATCCTCTACCACTTCTGAAACCACACTGCTCTTCCCCAGTCTGATGCTCTGTACATGCCTTCACCATCTCAATTAATACCCTCCCATATGATTTACCAGGAATACTCAACAAACTTATACCTCTGTAATTTGAGCACTCACTCTTACCCCCTTTGCCTTTGTACAATGGCACTATGCACGCATTCCTCCAATCCTCAGGCACCTCACCATGAGTCATACATACATTAAATAACCTTACCAACCAGTCAATAATATAGTCACCCCCTTTTTTAATAAATTCCACTGCAATACCATCCAAACCTGCTGCCTTGCCGGCTTTCATCTTCCGCAAAGCTTTTACTTCCTCTTCTCTGTTTACCAAATCATTTTCCCTAACCCTCTCACTTTGCACACCACCTCGACCAAAACACCCTATATCTGCCACTCTATCATCAAACACATTCAACAAACCTTCAAAATACTCACTCCATCTCCTTCTCACATCACCACTACTTGTTATCACCTCCCATTTGCGCCCTTCACTGAAGTTCCCACTTGCTCCCTTGTCTTACGCACTTTATTTACCTCCTTCCAGAACATCTTTTTATTCTCCCTAAAATTCAATGATACTCTCTCACCCCAACTCTCATTTGCCCTCTTTTTCACCTCTTGCACCTTTCTCTTGACCTCCTGTCTCTTTCTTTTATACATCTCCCACTCAATTGCATTTTTTCCCTGCAAAAATCGTCCAAATGCCTCTCTCTTCTCTTTCACTAATAATCTTACTTCTTCATCCCACCACTCACTACCCCTTTCTAATCAACCCACCTCCCACTCTTCTCATGCCACAAGCATCTTTTTCGCAATCCATCACTGATTCCCTAAATACATCCCATTCCTCCCCCACTCCCCTTACTTCCATTGTTCTCACCTTTTTCCATATATATAGTGTGTGTGTGTGTGTGTGTGTGTGTGTGTGTGTGTGTGTGTGTGTGTAAATGAGATTATCGAATGAACAGTGTCGGCATCATTTAACCTGACAAATGCAAGAAAGTTGTTTAGCCAAAATCTTTTTGTAAACGTTAATAGTTATCGAATTTTGAAACGTCATTAAGCCAAGAGCTGCGTCATTCAATTCATATAGAGTCATTAAATCCATGTTTATTCTTAACATATTTAGTGTTGTTTAGGTTACATGACTAACTGTTTCGTCTCCCATCTTTTATTTTTCTAAATCCTTCATATTTCTCGATTGAAAGAAAATTTATAAAAGAAGTTGCATGTTGCAGTATTTTTTTGAACCTTTGAGATTATTTCAGGTTCAGCTGTGTTCTTCTTCAGCTGCGTTCTTCCTGAAAACAGGTCGCTTATAGAGATATCATATATTGTGCAGGTCTTAATAACCCTAACATCAACATCCCCAGAATTTCTAATAAAGTGGTTAAAACTACCCTGTCCAGCAATGGAGAATGGTCAAATGTCAAATCTGCGAGTCGTCTACAGGAGGGTAATTAATACTTACATTTTCTCTTGTTGCTGGAGCTGTCCAAGCTGGCGCGCGTCTCCAACAACAAGTCAAGGAAATCTCCACGTGAATGGCCCTTCAGTCTGGCAGCAATCGTTTCTTCAACCACTTCCTTGAAGAAAATCGTTTCAGAAGGGTTTAAATTTAGATTTAGTATTCTGGATAAAGTTGGGAAGTTTAATGAAACCATCATTTTTATTATTTTCGTAGCGGGGAACGCAAAGAAGGTTGAAGCAATCTTCGCAAATTCGGCATTCTGGTCTTCAAAAGAGTTACATTCAATTCCAAACGCACAGATGGCGATGGTGTCCATAGTAAACCGTCCGAAGTTGTCCTTCAAATCAACGTATGGTTGTGTAGCTGCCTGTTTAAGTGAGAAAGACACGAGGACGTCGGCATTGTCACAGATTAGAGGGAACATACCACGTATCTTGCCCGAAGTAAATGTTGGCGACATAATGTTTCGTAGATTCTTCCAGTCTTCTCCTGCCTTCACACTCAGCATATCGTTCATTAATTTATCAGGTTCGTTTGGTAATTTAAATGTCCGACGATCTGTGAAGTGGTCAAAGTCCTTCACAAAGATATGCTTGAGAATATCTGGGTCACCGATCATCAGAACTGGGGTGAGTATTTCGTATATCCCACAGAAGCTCGATCCTCCATACTTGGTGTAAGCCTTCAGGAAGAGAAGATGTGTTTAACATGTAAATACACATGAAACTTTCAATGCACTTCTGCATGACTTTCCTAATTCACTACATAAGAAATGATCGATTAAAACCAAAGCACACTACCCCTACCTGTTAGTGAAAGAAGACGGGATAATGAAATCTAGCATCAACAAAATGAGAAAGGAGAAACATTTGCTACACTTGTTCGCAGTTTCCCAGGTCAGCAATATAAGGTCAAGAATAGACGAGAAATGGCCTCATTTGCTCAAATCCACACACTGTCGTGGAAACCAAAGCCTCAATCCACCGTTACGTGGAATTCCTCGATTACTTCATATTTCCTGGTTCAGCCCAGTTGATACGTCATCCTGTGAATACCATAATGTTCTACTTGGCTGTCTACCATACACGCCTCTCACCCTCCCATAACTGAAAAGGATCCTTCCCTCCATCCTGCAATCACTTTCTTGGTCTCCCCTACCCCTAGTTACTCCCCACTTCCGACATGTATTACTTTTCACTCAATTCCTCTTCGCTAATCTTCGCCGTATGTCCAAAACATTTCGGCACACCCTGGTCAGCTCTCACAATCATACTCCAGTTTTTGAGACGGATTTCTTTTAAGCAATCCCTCCATATACAATCAACACTATTCCCAATATATATTGTTCTCTGGCATTTCCTTACCAACACCTACACACTCTTCCATCTTTTAGATCAAGGTTCCAGAACTCGTACACCCTAAAAACACTGTCTAGACTAATGCATCATCAAACTTACGCTTGTCTCTACAAGCGGTGACCTCCCTCAGACGTACATGAATAACCCAGCACTTTTATTCCCTCTCCTAAACTATGATTCACGAAAGTCCCCGTAGCTCCATCCACTACTATGTTCACGTCTATATAACTTATAAGCACACATCTTCTTCCTGGTTCTTGCCATTCAGACTCATAATACTCAAACGAACATGTCTACCACTTCCAACTAAATTTCGATATTATTCTGTTCACGTTCACTCTAAACTTCTTCCTTTCACAACCGTACCAAATTCACACACACGCTTCTACAGGTGTTTCTTTGACTTTACGACTAGAGCCATGTCATCTACAAGCGGCTATTAATCCACCTCCTAGGTTCTAAACATCCTAAGTTCATTGTAAACGCGTCCTTCTCTCCAAGACACTATATTTACCTCCCTTACCCTTACCACCCTGGCCATGGAGACATAACACACCCATGACGCAGATCCACTTTCATTTGGAGTAAATCAACGTTCCTCCCAACTTGTTCGCAGAGACATGCATTACTTTCAAAATGAAAAGGAAACTCCTCAGTGCATCTAATAATACTCCTTCCAATTCATTTATTCGTGGCCCTTACCACGAGACCTCTATGTCTCATACGATTGCTCGCAGACCATATATACTACATACATGTCGCATGTTCTCGACCAGTTCAGTAACACTGCTTCTCCTCGGTTTCATGCTCGGTCCACACCCCAACACCACACCAGATATACTTGAAATACTTGTATATATCAGATATAGTAATGTTGATCATAATAATGATAATGATAACAATAATGATAACAATAATAGTAGTAATAATAATAATAATAATAATAATAATAATTATTATTATAATAATAATAATAATAATAATAATAATAATAATAATAATAATAATAATAATAATGATAATAATAACAATAATAATAATGATAATAATAATAGAATAAATAATAATAACAATAATAATGGAAATAAGACTTTTTTTTATTCTTCACCAAAAAAAAAAATATGGCCTAGATATGTCCATCAGATATATCCTAGTTTCTAGCATCTCAAACTCTCAAACAGATGGTAGTGGTTCGAATCTTACTGTCAGAAGGGCATCGTATGTTTTTGACAGGGCAGGATTATTCCCAAATGTATATATATATATTCATTTTTTTTCATTTTGCTTTGTCGCTGTCTCCCGCGTTTGCGAGGTAGCGCAAGGAAACACACGAAAGAAATGGCCCAACACACCCCCATACACATGTATATACATACACGTCCACACACGCAAATATACATACCCATACATCTCAATGTACACATATGTATACACACACAGACACATACATATATACACATGCACACAATTCACACTGTCTGCCTTTATTCATTCCCATCACCACCTCGCAACACATGGAATAACATCCCCTCCCCCTCATGTTCGAGGTAGCGCTAGAAAAAGACAACATAGGCCCCATTCGTTCACACTCAGTCTCTAGCTGTCATTCAATAATGCCCAAAACCACAGCTCCCTTTCCACATCCAGGCCCCACAGAACTTTCCATGGTTTACCCCAGATGTTTCACATGCCCTGATTCAATCCATTGACAGCACGTCGACCCCGGTATACCACATCGATCCAATTCACTCTAATCCTTGCCCGCCTTTCACCCTCCTGCATGTTTAGGCCCCGATCACTCAAAATCTTTTTCACTTCATCTTTCCACCTTCAATTTGGTCTCCCACTTCTCCTCGTTCCCTCCACCTCCAGCACATATATCCCAGTGAAAAAGATTTTGAGTGATCGGGGCCTGAACATGCAGGAGGGTGAAAGGCGGGCAAGGAATAGAGTGAATTAGATCGATGTGGTATACCGGGGTTGACTTGCTGTCAGTGGATTGAATCAGGGCATGTGAAGCGTCTGGGGTAAACCATAGAAAGTTGTGTGGGGCCTCGATGTGGAAAGGGAGCTGTGGTTTCGGGCATTATTGCATGACAGCTAGAGACTGAGTGTGAACGAATGAGGCCTTTGTTGTCTTTTCCTAGCGCTACCTCGCACACATGAGGGGGAGGGGGATGGTATTCCATTTGTGACGAGGTGGCGATGGGAATGATAAAAGGCAGACAGTGTGAATTGTGTGCATGGGTATATATGTATGTGTCTGTGTGTGTATATATATATGTGTACATTGAGATGTATAGGTATGTATATTTGCGTGTGTGGACGTGTATGTATATACATGTGTATGGGGGTGGGTTGGGCCATTTCTTTCGTCTGTTTCCTTGCGCTACCTCGCAAACGCGGGAGACAACGACAAAGCAAAATGAAATAAATAATAATATAATATATATATATATATATATATATATATATATATATATATATATATATATATATATATATATATATATATATATATGAATATATATATATATATATATATATATATATATATATATATATATATATATATATATATATATATATATATATATATGAATATATATATATATATATATATATATATATATATATATATATATATATATATATATATATATATATATATATATATATAGCGGGGGGCTGGAAATCCTCCCCTCTCGTTTATTTTTTTTTCAATTTTCCAAAAGAGGGAACAGAGAAGGGGGCCAGGTGAGGATATTCCCCAAAGGCCCAGTCCTCTGTTCTTAACGCTACCTCGCTAACGCGGGAAATGGTGAATAGTTTGAAGAAAAAAAAAAAAAAAAAAATATATATATATATATATATATATATATATATATATATAAATATAGCTGTATATATATATATATATATATATATATATATATATATATATATATATATATATATATATATATATATATATATATATATAAATATAGCTCTATATATATATATATATATATATATATATATATATATATATATATATATATATATATATATATATATATATATATATATTTTTTTTTTTTTTTTTTTTCCAAAAGAGGGAACAGAGAATTGCGCCAGGTGAGGGTATTCCCTCAAAGGCCCAGTCCTCTGTTCTTAACGCTACCTCGCTAATGCGGGAAATGGCGAATAGTTTGAAAGAAAAAGAAAGAAATATATATAAATATATCTATATATATATATGTATATATATATATATATATATATATATATATATATATATATATATATATATATATATATATATATATATATATATATATATATATATATATATATATATATATATGAATGTTGGGGTGAAGAGGTTGGTGAGAGTAAGTGAGCTTGAGAAGGAGACTTGTGTGAGGAAGTACCAGGAGAGACTGAGTACAGAATGGAAAAAGGTGAGAACAATGGAAGTAAGGGGAGTGGGGGAGGAATGGGATGTATTTAGGGAATCAGTGACGGATTGCGCAAAAGATGCTTGTGGCATGAGAAGCGTGGGAGGTGGGTTGATGAGAAAGGGTAGTGAGTGGTGGGATGAAGAAGTAAGATTATTAGTGAAAGAGAAGAGAGAGGCATTTGGACGATTTTTGCAGGGATAAAATGCAATTGAGTGGGAGATGTATTAAAGAAAGAGACAGGAGGTCAAGAAAAAGGTGCAAGAGGTGAAAAAGAGGGCAAATGAGAGTTGGGGTGAGAGAGTATCATTGAATTTTAGGGAGAATAAAAAGATGTTCTGGAAGGAGGTAAACAAAGTGCGTAAGACAAGGGAGCAAATGGGAACTTCAGTGAAGGGCGCTAATGGGGAGGTGATAACAAGTAGTGGTGATGTGAGAAGGAGATGGAGTGAGTATTTTGAAGGTTTGTTGAATGTATTTAATGATAGAGTGGCAGATATAGGGTGTCTTGGTCGAGGTGTTGTGCAAAGTGAGAGGGTTAGGGAAAATGATTTGGTAAACAGAAAAGAGGTAGTAAAAGCTTTGCGGAAGATGAAAGCCGGCAAGGCAGCAGGTTTGGATGGTATTGCAGTGGAATTTATTAAAAAAGGGGGTGACTGTATTGTTGACTGGTTGGTAAGGTTATTTAATGTATGTATGACTCATGGTGAGGTGCCTGAGGATTGGTGGAATGCGTGGATAGTGCCATTGTACAAAGGCAAAGGGGATAAGAGTGAGTGCTCAAATTACAGAGGTATAAGTTTGTTGAGTATTCCTGGTAAATTATATGGGAGGGTATTGATTGAGAGGGTGAAGGCATGTACAGAGCATCAGATTTGGGAAGAGCAGTGTGGTTTCAGAAGTGGTAGAGGATGTGTGGATCAGGTGTTTGCTTTGAAGAATGTATGTGAGAAATACTTAGAAAAGCAAAAGGATTTGTATGTAGCATTTATGGATCTGGAGAAGGCATATGATAGAGTTGATAGAGATGCTCTGTGAAAGGTATTAAGAATATATGGTGTGGGAGGCAAGTTGTTAGAAGCAGTGAAAAGTTTTTATCAAGGATGTAAGGCATGTGTGCGTGTAGGAAGAGAGGAAAGTGATTGGTTCTCAGTGAATGTAGGTTTGCGGCAGGGGTGTGTGATGTCTCCATGGTTGTTTAATTTGTTTATGGATCTTGTTGTTAGGGAGGTGAATGCAAGAGTTTTGGAAAGAGGGGCAAGAATGAAGTCTGTTGTGGATGAGAGAGCTTGGGAAGTGAGTCAGTTGTTGTTCGCTGATGATACAGCGCTGGTGGCTGATTCATGTGAGAAACTGCAGAAGCTGGTGACTGAGTTTGGTAAAGTGTGTGAAAGAAGAAAGTTAAGAGTAAATGTGAGTAAGAGCAAGGTTATTAGGTATGGTAGGGTTGAGGGTCAAGTCAATTGGGATGTAAGTTTGAATGGAGAAAAACTGGAGGAAGTAAAGTGTGTTAGATATCTGGGAGTGGATCTGGCAGCGGATGGAACCAGGGAAGCGGAAGTGAATCATAGGGTGGGGGAGGTGGCGAAAATCCTGGGAGCCTTGAAGAATGTGTGGAAGTCGAGAACATTATCTCGGAAAGCAAAAATGGGTATGTTTGAAGGAATAGTGGTTCCAACAATGTTGTGTGGTTGCGAGGCGTGGGCTATGGATAGAGTTGTGCGCAGGAGGGTGGATGTGCTGGAAATGAGATGTTTGAGGACAATGTGTGGTGTGAGGTGGTTTGATCGAGTAAGTAATGTAAGGGTAAGGGAGATGTGTGGAAATAAAAAGAGCGTGGTTGAGAGAGCAGAAGAGGGTGTTTTGAAATGGTTTGGGCACATGGAGAGAATGAGTGATTAAAGATTGACCAAGAGGATATATGTGTCGGAGGTGGAGGAAACGAGGAGAAGTGGGAGACCAAGATTTTGTGTGATCGGGGCCTGAACATGCAGGAGGTTGAAAGGAGGGCAAGGAATAGAGTGAATTGGATCGATGTGGTATACCGGGGTTATCGTGCTGTCACTGGATTGAATCAGGGCATGTGAAGCGTCTGGGGTAAACCATGGAAAGTTGTGTGGGGCCTGGATGTGGAAAGGGAGCTGGGGTTTCGGGCATTATTGCGTGACTGCGGGAGACAGTGTGAACGAATGGGGCCTTTGTTGTCTTTTCCAAGTGCTACCTCGCACACATGAGGGGGGAGGGGGATGGTATTCCATGTGTGGCGAGGTGGCGATGGGAATGAATAGGGGCAGACAGGGTGAGTTGTGTGCATGGGTATATATGTATGTGTCTGTGTGTGTATATATATGTGTACATTGAGATGTATAGGTATGTATATTTGCGTGTGTGGGCGTGTGTGTGTGTACATTGTGTATGGGGGTGGGTTGTGCCATTTCTTTCGTCTGTTTCCTTGCGCTACCTCGCAAACGCGGGAGACAGCGACAAAGCAAAACAAATAAATAAATATATATATATATATATATATATATATATATATATATATATATATATATATATATATATATATATAGCTTAAGGGGATGGGCTTGACCAGTCCCTCAACTGCCTGTAACATCTTGGCTAACAAAAAAATAGTATATTGCACATTTATCAGGGCAGCACACCTTAACCTGTCAGGACCTCATAGTCAACATCACCGTTATAAACTCTCGTAATCCTTTTCTGACTCATTTGTTTCAGAATTCTTGTGATGGCGCTGCTTCGGAGTCACAAATTATCAAATACAGGCTATAACATAATAATAAATATAATGATTGGAAATCACAAATTGACTAAGAGGTTCAAGTTGATTACATTAGTTACGTAAATGATTTCTATTAGGAGCTTTGTCCCAAAAATGGTATTGTTAACATAGACCGTATGATGACGTTTGACATCCCATGTAAAGGTCATATATACCGGGATCAAGTGAGGGTAACGTTGCTCACCTCTTCGACAAAAACCCAAGGTCCTGGAGACGCGGTAATTATTTTATATGTGTGGCCAAGAAATTGATGAAAAGGCGGGGTTGGTACGCCCCTTGAGGACCAATAGCTGAGGCGCCACCTGGAGTACGCCAACGCCGCTAACACCACAACGCTCACCAACAGCAACCACGTCTCCACGCCCATCCTGGAAGAAAAATTTTTTAAGACTATTGCCATTATGTAACTGATGTTCGTAAGTATTTCTTTCTTATGATCTTCCTTCTTTGTACATCCTCAAGTCCCAGAGAGTATATATATATATATATATATATATATATATATATATATATATATATATATATATATATATATATATATATATATATATATATACATATATATATATATATATATATATATATATATATATATATATATATATATATATATATGTATATATATATATATATATATATATATATATATATATATATATATATATATATATATATATATATATATATTGGAAAGGATCACAATTTTGCCGCGTGATCAAGATATTACTGAGTCCACGGGAAAAATGAAACACGAAAAGTTCCAAGTGCACTTTCGTGTATTAATCACAGCATCAGAGGAGACACAAGGGAGAAATATAACAGTCAGTTCATATACATCGAAGAGACGAAGCTAGGACGCCATTTGGTAAACATGTGATTGTCCATAACATACAACGAGCCTTCGTAAACTTATCATTTTTACAAATCTTCTCAACAATAAAGTTATCTAATTTGTATAGACCATCACTAATATTAAGATTATAATTCTTTGTGTATTTAATAATAGAAGATTCAACGATATTTCACTTGGTAATAGACTTAGAGTTAACAACCGAGATGGCGTTACTCCAGTCAATACAATGATCATAGCTTTTAACATGATTAAACAAGGCATTTGATTCTTGTCCCGTTCTTATACTATATTTATGTTGCTTAAGTCTAACAGAAAGATCCTTACTAGTCTGACCAACATAAAATTTATCAGTTTCCACGAGGAACTTTATAGATGCAACCAAGAGAATTTTCTGGTGAATTCCTGATTAAGATATTCTTTATAGTATTATTGTTGCTAAAGGCAACATTTACATTAAAGGATTTAAGCAACATGGGAAGCAAAGTGAAATTATTATCAAAAGGGAGAACTAAAAGATTCTTGGTGTCAATGGGAAGTTTGGGCTCAACTCTATAAAATGATTTCTTTGCTAACTTAAGGGATTTATTAATGAAAGATCTAGGGTACTTTAACTTAGATCCAATGAAATATATCTTCTCAAACTCATCATCAATAAACTCTGGACTGCAAATACTAATATCATGAACAATGTAGATTTAGTCAACAAGTTAAACAATATCAATATTAATTTTGATTTCAAACTAGTTAGCTTTGATGTCTCCTCAATTTTCACTAGAGTTCCAGTTGATGACCTTTTAGATTATTTATTTGATGTCTTGGATGATATTCATTTACCTGTTTCTAAGCATAATTTCATTGAACTGATAAAATTGTGTATAAAAGACTGTGTATTTCAATTTAATGGACATTATTATGCTCAAAAATTTGGTATGGCAATGGGTAACCCTCTTTCACCTGTACTAAGCAATATTTATATTGAATTTTTTTAAACAAAAT
This sequence comes from Panulirus ornatus, assembly GCF_036320965.1. NCBI lineage: Eukaryota > Metazoa > Arthropoda > Malacostraca > Decapoda > Palinuridae > Panulirus > Panulirus ornatus. The sequence continues at coordinate 10,605,506 of NC_092250.1, forward strand.
TACTAAAGGATATCTTACCTTCTAATGCAATTTGGTTTAGGTATGTAGATGATGTTCTTTGTGTTTGGCCAACATATGAAAATTTACAAATATTTCTCCCCTTACTTAACAATTTAGTACCTTCCATCAAATTTCCTGTAGAAAATGAGAATAATGGTATGTTACCATTTTTAGATTGCATGATACATAGACAAGGAAACAAGTTTAAGTTTAGCATATACACAAAACCCACCAATGTATGCTCATATATCCATTATTACTCATCTCAACATGACAGTTAAATTATAATCATTTCAATCTATGTTCCTTAGGGCATTACGTATTTGCAGTCCAGAGTTTATTGATGATGAGTTGAGAAGATATATTCTATTGGATCTAAATTAAAGTACCCTAGATCTTTCATTGATAAATCCCTTGAGTTAGCAAAGAAATCATTTTATAGAGTTTAGCCCAAACCTCCCATTGACACCAAGAATCTTTTAGTTCTCCCTTTTGATAATAATTTCACTTTGCTTCCCATGTTGCTTAAATCCTTTAATGTAAATGTTGCCTTTAGTAACAATGATATTATAAAGAATATCTTAATCAGGAATTCACCAGAAAATTCTCTTGGTTGCATCTATAAAGTTCCTTGTGGAATCTGATAAATTTTATGTTGGTCAGACTGGTAAGGATCTTTCTGTGAGACTTAAGCAGCATAAATATAGTATAAGAACGGGACAAGAATCAAATGCCTTGTTTAATCATGTTAATAAACTATGATCATTGTATTGACTGGAGTAACGCCATCTCAGTTGTTAACTCTAACTCTATTACCAAGAGAAATATCATTGAATCCTCTATTATTAAATACACAAGGAATTATCATCTTAATATTAGTGATGGTCTATACAAATTAGATAATCTTATTGATGATTTGATTTGTCAAATGATAAGTTTATGAACCAAATGGCGTCCTAGCTTCGTCTCTTCGATGTATATCAACTGACTGTTATATTCCTCTCTAGTGTCTCCCCTGATGATGTGATTACTACACGAAAGTGCACTTGGGAATTTTTCGTGTTTCATTTTCCCCGTGGACCCATAGGAATATATATATATATATATATATATATATATATATATATATATATATATATATATATATATATATATATATATACATAGAAGCAGTGGAAAGCAGTGATAAGTTTTTATCGAGGATGTAAGGCATGTGTACGTGTGGGAAGAGAAGAAAGTGATTGGTTCTCAGTGAATGTACGTTTGTGGCAGGGATGTGTGATGTCTCCATGGTTGTTTAATTTGTTTATGGATGAGGTTGTTTGGGAGGTGAATGCAAGAGTTTTGGAAAGAGGGGCAAGTATGCTGTCTGTTGGGATGAGAGAGCTTGGGAAGTGAGTCAGTTGTTGTTCGCTGATGATACAGCGCTGATGGCTGATTCATGTGAGAAACTGCAGAAGCTGGTGACTGAGTTTGGTAAAGTGTGTGAAAGAAGAAAGTTAAGAGTAAATGTGAATAAGAGCAAGGTTATTAGGTACAGTAGGGTTGAGGGTCAAGTCAACTGGGAGGTGAGTTTGAATGGAGAAAAACTGGAGGAAGTAAAGTGTTTTAGATAGCTGGGAGTGGATCTGGCAGCGGATGGAACCATGGAAGCGGAAGTGAATCATAGGGTGGGGAAGGGGGCGAAAATCCTGGGAGCCTTGAAGAATGTGTGGAAGTCGAGAACGTTATCTCGGAAAGCAAAAATGGGTATGTTTGAAGGAATAGTGGTTCCAACAATGTTGTATGGTTGCGAGGCGTGGGCTATGGATAGAGTTGTGCGCAGGAGGATGGATGTGCTGGAAATGAGATGTTTGAGGACAATGTGTGGTGTGAGGTGGTTTGATCGAGTAAGTAACGTAAGGGTAAGAGTGATGTGTGGAAATAAAAAGAGCGTGGTTGAGAGAGCAGAAGAGGGTGCTTTGAAATGGTTTGGGCACATGGAGAGAATGAGTGAGGAAAGATTGACCAAGAGGATATATGTGTCGGAGGTGGAGGGAACGAGGAGAAGTGGGAGACCAAATTGGAGGTGGAAAGATGGAGTGAAAAAGATTTTGTGTGATCGGGGCCTAAACATGCAGGAGGGTGAAAGGAGGGTAAGGAATAGAGTGAATTGGATCGATGTGGTATACCGGGGTTGACGTGCTGTCAATGGATTGAATCAGGGCATGTGAAGCGTCTGGGGTAAACCATGGAAAGTTCTGTGGGGCCTGGATGTTGAAAGGAAGCTGTGGTTAAGGTGCATTATTACATGACAGCTAGAGACTCAGTGTGAACGAATGTGGCCTTTGTTATGTTTTTCCTAGCGCTACCTCGCGCACATGAGGGGGGAGGGGGTTGTTATTCCAAGTGTGGCGGGTTGGCGATGTGAATGAATAAGGGCAGACAGTATGAACTGTGTACATGTGTATATATGTATATGTCTGTGTGTGTATATATATGTGTACATTGAGATGTATAGGTGTGTACATTTGCGTGTGTGGACGTGTATGTATATACATGTGTAAGTGGGATGGGTTGGGCCATTCTTTCGTCTTCCCACGCATTCCCTGCTTGTCGTAGAAGGCGACTAAAAGGGGAGGGAGCGTCGGGCTGGAGATCCTCCCCTCTTGTTTTTTTTTTCTTTAATTTTTCCGAAAGAAGGAACAGAAAAGGGGGCCAAGTGAGGATATTCCCCCAGAAGCCTAGTCCTCTGTTCTTAACACTACCTTGCTAACGCGGGAAATGGCGAACAGTTTGAAAGATATATATATATATATATATATATATATATATATATATATATATATATATATATATATATATATATATATATATATATATATATATATATCTACATATATATATATATATATATATATATATATATATATATATATATATATATATATATATATATATATATATATATATATATATATATATATATATATATATATATATATATATATATATATATATATCTTTTCTTCTTTTCTTTTAAACTATTCGCCATTTCCCGCGTTAGTGAGGTAGCATTAAGAACAGAGGACTGGGCCTTTGAGGGAATACCCTCACCTGGCCCAATTCTCTGTTCCTTCTTTTGGAAAATTAAAAAAAAAATGAGAGGGGAGGATTTCCAGCCCCCCGCTCCCTCCCCTTTTAGTCGCCTTCTACGACACGCAGGGAATACGTGGGAAGTATTCTTAATCCCCTATCCCCAGGGATATATATATATATATATATATATATATATATATATATATATATATATATATATATATATATATATATATATATATATATATATATATATAAGTTAATACAAGGAGGGGAGGATTTCTGGCCCCCCGCTCCCGTCCCCTCTAGTCGCTTTCTACGACACGCGAGGAATACGTGGGAAGTATTCTTTCACCCCTATCCCCAGGGATAATATACATATATATATACATATACACATACACACACATACACACACATACGCACATATACACACACACACACATACATATACACACATATATACATATATATATATATATATATATATATATATATATATATATATATATATATATATATATATATATATATATATATATATATATATATATATATATATGTATATATATATATATATATATATATATATATATATATATATATATATATATATATATATATATATAAACTATATCAAAAAACTGGACCCTCTCCTTCCTCCATATATATATATGTATATATATATATACATATATATATATATATATATATATATATATATATATATATATATTTTTCTTTTTTCTTTTTTCTTTTTTTTTTTGCTTTGTCGCTGTCTCCCGCGTTTTGCGAGGTAGCGCAAGGAAACAGACGAAAGAAATGGCCCAACCCACCCCCATACACATGTATATACATACGTCCACACACGCAAATATACATACCTACACAGCTTCCATGGTTTACCCCAGACGCTTCACATGCCCTGATTCAATCCACTGACAGCACGTCAACCCTGGTATACCACATCGATCCGATCACTCTATTCCTTGCCCTCCTTTCACCCTCCTGCATGTTCAGGCCCCGATCGCACAAAATCTTTTTCACTCCATCTTTCCACCTCCAATTTGGCCTCCCACTTCTCCTCGTTCCCTCCAACTCCGACACATATATCCTCTTGGTCAATCTTTCCTCACTCATTCTCTCCATGTGCCCAAACCATTTCAAAACACCCTCTTCTGCTCTCTCAACCAAGCTCTTTTTATTTCCACACATCTCTCTTACCCTTACGTTACTTACTCGATCAAACCACCTCACACCACACATTGTCCTCAAACATCTCATTTCCAGCACATCCATCCTCCTGCGCACAATTCTATCCATAGCCCACGCTTCGCAACCATACAACATTGTTGGAACCACTATTCCTTCAAACATACCCATTTTTGCTTTCCGAGATAACGTTCTCGACTTCCACACATTCTTCAAGGCTCCCAGGATTTTCGCCCCCTCCCCCACCCTATGATCCACTTCCGCTTCCATGGTTCCATCCGCTGCCAGATCCACTCCCAGATATCTAAAACACTACTTCCTCCAGTTTTTCTCCATTCAAACTTACCTCCCAATTGACTTGACCCTCAACCCTACTGTACCTAATTACCTTGCTCTTATTCACATTTACTCTTAACTTTCTTCTTTCACACACTTTACCAAACTCAGTCACCAGCTTCTGCAGTTTCTCACATGAATCATCCACCAGCGCTGTATCATCAGCGAACAACAACTGACTCACTTCCCAAGCTCTCTCATCCCCAGCAGACTTCATACTTGCCCCTCTTTCCAAAACTCTTGCATTCACCTCCCTAACAACCCCATCCATAAACAAATTAAACAACCATGGAGACATCACACACCCCTGCCGCAAACCTACATTCACTGAGAACCAATCACTTTCCTCTCTTCCTACACGTACACATGCCCCACATCCTCGATAAAAACTTTTCACTGCTTCTATATATATATATATATATATATATATATATATATATATATATATATATATATACCATCAACGCACCATTCTTGTGCTCTCTCAACCACACTCTTTTTATTATCACACATCTCTCTTACCCTTTCATTACTTACTTAATCAAACCACCTCACACCTCATATCGTCCTCAAACATGTCTTTTCCAACACATCCACCCTACTCTGGACAACTCTATATATAGCCCACGCCTCGCAACCTTATAACATTTTTGGAACCACTATTCCTTCAAACATACCCATTTTTGCTTTCCGAGATGATGTTCACACCTTCTACACATTTCTTAATGCTCCCAGAACCTTCACCCCCTCCCCACCCTGTGGCTCAATTCCACTTTAATGGTTCTATCTGCTGCCAAATCCACTCCAGGATATCTAAAATATTTCACTTCCACCAGTTTTTCTCTATTCTAACTTACCTCCCAATTGACTTGTCCCTCAACCCTACTGTACCTAATAACCTTGCTCTCATTCACATTTACTCTCAGCTTTCTTCTTTCACAAACTTTACGAAACTCATTCACCAGCTTCTGTAGTTTCACCCGAATCAGCCATCAGCGCCCTATCATCAGCGAACGACTGACTCACTTCACAAGCCCTCTCATCCACAACAGACTACATACTTGCACCTCTCTTTAAAACTCTTGCATTCACCACCTAACAACCTTATCCATAAACAAATTAAACAACTTTGGAGACATGACACACCCCTGCCGCAAACCGACATTCAATGAGAATCAACCAATTTCCTCTTTTCCTACTTGTTAACATGCCTTACATCCTCTATAAATACTTTTCACTACTTCTAGCAACCTGCCTCCCACACCATTAACTCTTCATTCCTTCCACAGAGCATATCTATCAACTCATATGCCTTTTCCAGATCCATAAATGTTACATACAAATCCATTTGTTTTTTTAAGTATTTCTCACATTCATTATTCAAAGCAAACACCTGATCCACATATGCTCTACCGCTTTTGCAACCATGCTGCTCTTCCCCAATCTGATGGTCTGTACGTGCCTTCACCCTCTCAATCAATACCCTCCCATATAATTTCCCGGGAATACTCAACAAACTTATACCTCTGTAATTTGAGCACTCACTCTTATCTCCTTTGCCTTTATACAATGGCACTATGCATGCATTCCGCCAATCCTCAGGCACCTCACCATAAGCCATGCACACATTGAATATCCTCACCAACCAGTCAACAACATAGTCACCCGCTTTTTAAATAAATTCCACTGCAACACCATCCAAACCCACCGCCTTGCCGGCTTTCGTCATCCGCAAAGCTTTTACTACCTCTTCTCTTTTTAACAAATCATTCTCCCTGACACTCTCACTTCGCACACCACCTCGACCAAAATATCCTATATCTGCCACTCTATCATCTAACACATTCAAGAAACCTTCAAAATACTCACTTCATCTCCCTTTCACATCACCACTGCTTTTTATTACCTCCTAGTAGCCCCCTTCACCGATGTTCCCATTTGTCTCTTGTCTTACGCACTTTATTTACCTCCTTCCAAAACATCGTTATATTCTCCCCAAAATTTAATGTTACTCTCTCACCCCAACTCTATTTGCCCTTTCTTTCACCTCTTGCATCTTTTGTTTTGACCTCCTGCCTCTTTCATATATACACATCACAGTCATTTGCACTATTTCCCTTCAAGCAAAAAGAAAAAAAAAATTATTTATATATGTACATACATATATATATATATATATATATATATATATATATATATATATATATATATATATATATATATATATATATATATATATATATATATATATATATAAATATATATGTATTTTCTTTTCTTTTTCTTTCATACTATTCGCCATTTCCCGCGAAAATCCTCCCCTGGAAATCCTCCCCTCTCTCTTTTTTTTTTTTCAAAGGAAGGAACAGAGAAGGGGGCTGGATGAGGATGTTTCCTCAGAGGCCCAGTCCTCTGTTCTTAACGCTACCATATATATATATATATATATATATATATATATATATATATATATATATATATATATATATATATATATATATATATATATATATATATATATCTTTTTTTTCTTTCAAACTATTCGCCATTTCCCGCTTTAGCGAGGTAGCGTTAAGAACAGAGGACTGGGCCTTGGAGGGAATATCCTCACCTGGCCCCCTTCTCTGTTCCTTGTTTTGGAAAATTAAAAAAAAACCGAGAGGGGAAGATTTCCAGCCCCCCGCTCCCTCTCCTTTTAGTCGTCTTCAACGACACGCAGGGAATACGTGGGAAGTATTCTTTCTCCCCTATCCCCAGGGATAATATATATATATATATATATATATATATATATATATATATATATATATATATATATATACAGAGGGAGAGAGAGAGAGAGAGAGATAGAGAGAGAGAGAGAGAGAGTGGATTACTGAAACGGCCTTGAATTGAGTATTCAGTTGCCCGTGCCCTCTCAGCTATCATAGAGAAAACAAAACAAAAGAAGATAGACCACCCGGGCAAGAGCACTGGTCACAGAGACACGCACACACAAACACAAAAAAAAGATTACCAACCTAAATTGTGTCACGCGGCGTTCTGGAATGGTAGAAAGCTTTTGAATATATCTGGCAAGATGGCTTTAAGCATAATGTAAGTCATCCAGGAACGTTTGATTGATAAATGATCACTCTGGACAGTCGCGACAAAAGTCCTAAGATACACTTGAATCCTCACTACGACTCTGGTAGTAGCAGGCGCTTCTCAGGTCGTAGATGTATGAGACAGTAGTCTCTACCCGTTGAAACAGGGCACAGGATAGCCTCCATCAGGCGTGGTACATGATATTACTTCGTCACATTTCATGTTGTCTCATCCAGTGGTGGATGTAGATGTCACTCCTTCAATTTTCAGACCTGAACACATCAAACTGATCTTATCTCTGCCGTGGTAAACTCGTCCCAAGTCAGTCATTTGTGCTGTAACTCTCACACTTTTTAATATCCATCTACAATAGATGGCATGAATATACATCATGATAAATTTTTAAAGTGTGTTTATAAGTGCAGAAAACATTGAAGAGTGTCGTCATGATGATTGTGAAGTGATCATGACTATGACTTCACAACCACTGACATCATTGGTTGTGTAAAGATACATTTAAACGATGTGAACATTTTAGACCAAAGTTGAGAAGCAACCAATGACAGATGGTGAAATGTATCGTATTTTCAGTATGTTTCGTTGGCAGTGACTATGGCAAGGGCCACAGAGGCGAAAGAAACCACTGAGTCACGGTGAGTAAAGATGAAGGACCACTACAATGTTACAGTCATCGTGACTCCCTGCGTCCCGCCTTCTCATCTCTGGCAGTACACTGGTGCTTTAACGGCTTATAAATTATTCAATAATCGCAAGTATATAATTTGTTCAATACCATACACACACACACACACACACACACACACACACACACACACACACACACACACACAATACATCATTAATCATCCCCAGGATCCCTTTTACAAATGGTTATTCTCGATCTATAGCCCCAGGATCGCTCATACAGGGACCCCTGCAGGTTGAAGGTTGCTCTACACTCAGTAGCAGGGACAGGGTAGATTCCCTTGCAGTGAGAAGTTCTTTAACGAAAGTCTAATGTGTTTCGTTAACTTACGATCATACAGCTCCGCCAAAAGTGACTTTTTACTTGCGGTGTAACCTCAGACAGGAGTAGTCCGGTAACACTAGCACGACACACGAAAACCACCTGAAGCACACAGCATGAAGTGTCTGCTGACCACTTTCTTATCCTGGGCTGCCAAACCCACACAACCAAAAATCTACACAGACTGCAAGAAAACAAACTGGCTAGCTTTTGCTCTGTACGTGGATACAAACTTCCGAAACACTGAAGCTATAAAATATTCTATCAGTAATTCATGCAGTCTCACACTCCATCAACATCTCCAAGCCAGCTTAAAGCACATACCACACAGGCATAGAAAGAAATATAACCAAAACTTTCCACTACAAGTTACAAAATACCATAAAAAAGTAAACTTGCTAAGAAAACCATTTTTGGCTACACAACAATATTCCTATCATCTGGAAACATGCCAACATGATACCATTAATAGATCCCCCCCCAACTCCTCCTGTCTCCTATATCAATTCTATGTTCATTGTCCAAGTCGGTGAAAAATCTGATAATCAACAAAGTCAGGCAGGATATCCCACCCGTACCCATGTAACAAAACATTTGCCACTGTCCTCAACATATTCACATGCAAAAGGTAACTGACGCCAACTTCCACAACAATAGCAAAAACTGGTTGGCCACTATCATACCAACACGCCATAGGAGAGCCACTAACAGTGGTTTCTCCTCAAAACACATAAGGAGTTCCCAAAGGAACAGTTCTTTCTCTAACTCTCTTCCTGCACTATCTCCCATTAACATCATCGAACAATAATATGAAAGTCCCCTCATAAGCGGATGAATTCACGATCACACAACACTGCGACACCACAGTAGCAACATCTAAAACAATACGTTATATGCATCATCACAGATGTCCTCCATCACTGTTGCACCCCTACCGTCACTCTTGCAACCCCTAACAAACACGATTCCAACTCACCATCTAGTCACCTTGTATGGACAGTCAGTCCCTTTGATACACATAAGACATTCACTCCCCACACCAATAACATCAGCAGGAAAGCAACACATAAATCAAATGCCCTCACAACGGTAACTGGCATCGGCTTTGGAGAGAAGAATTCCTAATCACCCTCTACAAACAATTCATGTTCCACCCAAAACTACGCCTCACCAATTTAGTCATCCACTCTCAAAAACGAACATAATAAAACCTGCATGTCACGAAAAATAGAGCACTCAGAGCAGTCAATGGCTACCTGGTGAAGAAAAACAACCAAAGCCTAGACAATGAAACATAAATCCTCTAAATACAATCCCATTTCAATATGCTTGACACTCAACCCTTTATGACAGCGCTAAACACCTCCCGCCTAAGCCATTCCGTTAGTAACCACCATCCCCCAAGATGAAATTAGACTTAGACTTGCCTCATTTGACAATCCCCGCTCTTAATCCCCACCTTCCACCCCCTCCCCCAACAACAACAACAATAAACAAATTACGAAAAGAACACATACACATCTGAACCACCGGAAAAGCAAAAAACAAACACGCTCTTAACTCAGTCTAAGTACCATCCCACCAGAAATACACCCAACTGAAAGCATGCTCACCAGCCTCGAAATTGCATTACGAACCAGATCGCATTTTGTAGTTGATACAGATTATTTACATTCTTTTTTTATTTCTCGATAAAAGAAACTATTCCAAATTGAGAACTTTTAAATACCAAATGCATCCTTACTGTGTTCATACATTTAAGAAAAAAATTGTAGACAACCAAAAATTTGTAAGGTTTAAAGGGAAGACTTTTGATCTGCTAAGTCAGAGAAGTATTCTACAGGCCCTAATAACACGTCTACTGATAACATACAGCAGTAGACACATCGCCTTAGCACGCTATTAACTTAGTGCCCCTATAACCCAGCACTTCAGAGATTGTATCCCTGGTGATGAAATATTTCGGTTTGGGAAAAAAAAAATAATGATTACCAAACCATATACTGTTAAGGGAAACTCAGTTAACATGCGATCACTTACTTGATTTACCAGGGAAGAATGCGACGTGAACGACAACTTCAGCGTGAACAACTTTTGTCAGAGATTCTTCCTTGACACAGTAACACTAGCACACTTGGACCCCGCTAACCCTCTCGAGTGTGAGTTACAAGCTAGTGTTTATCATGGTAGCCAGCTAAAGGAGATTTGATAAGAAATGGAGACCAGATATAAAATGATGAATCAAATTTCTCCAGCTAGAAGGATGTGTTTTCAATGTCATTTTCAATATGAACAAAATTACATGCTGTCAGTAACTAACTTACACTGAAAGTCATAATTCACGAGCGTTCTACATTCTACCGACTGTTGCCATGTGTTTAATGTTCAGTTGCCAGGTCTCGCCTTCCACAAGTTACAGTTGTTGCTCTGTCATATAACCTGTAAGCAAGTCTGGTTGTTATCACCGATTCTCTGATAGCGTTTCGGTCTCTCTGCCTGATTGTTATAAAGTGCGTGCTGGTAATTATCATATTAGGCACTACGTCTGATGCGTCCATATAAAGGTGTTGTTACGGTAAACACTTTTCCTGGAAGTACCATTTCCGTTCTTTATAAGTCAAAGTGTCTTTTTATTGATGTATTAGGGACGAGAGAGGATGAGTGTAATTTAGACAGTTAAAAGTTTAATAATATCAATCTTTATTATACTCCATTTTATTCTTTTTCGTACAATCTATATTCATTATTCTTTGCAGCTGCTGCAACCTGTATCCAGAGGCCATACTTGTCATTTCTGAGATAGATTGTTGCTTTAAAGGGTACATGGCCCTTGCAGTTCGTTAGGCCTATCAAGGGCTGGTACTTGAATTTCTACCAAAACAAAAGTTTTCTAGAAAAGGTCAAATCAATGCGTCAATAACTGATGAATACCTACTTGCTAGAAAAAATTATACATCCGTTGAGGGAAAAGATTGTGATTAAACATGTTAGAAAATAAATGTTACTTCCGTTAATGGAGAAGATTGTGTTTAAACATGATAGAAAAAAATGATTGTTTCATCCGTTGATGGAGAAGATTGTGTTTAAACATATTAGAAAAATAAGATTGTCGTTGACGGAGAAGATTGTGTAAACATGGAACAAATATATAGAAGCGAATGCATCATATCTCTCTCAGCAGTAATAATGTCATGTTTCAGAGAGAAAGACAACGCCAATACACCATTGGAAAACTTAAGTTCACTTTACCCACGACAAATGCATTTCCACTTTACTTTTATAGAATGAATCTTTGAATACTAACAACCGCAATGCCACTGGCCTTTGACCTGATCCACTGAAGGGCCACCTTCACCAAAACCTCGTCTTTATTGCCTTCTTGACACAACTAACCTCTGCACTGACCCTCACAAGAGACGATTATTTACTTTCACCTTAGTTGTTCGTTTATCTTCTTTCGAACATAACATTGCAATAGCAGTTTTGGACATCCCGTGTTATTCTTTCATAAAACCCACCCGCCAAAGGTACTCTTGGTGGGATAACTTTCCATTCAGGTTCATGACTGTCCATATCAGCTTCAGCTAGAGACTCGGACGTCATGAGATGATTTAGTAGGGGCTGTAGACGTATGCCATTATCCAGTTTGAGTCAATGACAAGGACGCTTACAGACAAAGCCCCAAGATAAGTATAAGAAGATCAAGGAAAGTATTAGCTAAGTTTTAGATGCACTGCACGTATGGCTCCACAACTGGACAGATATGAAATTTCGACCTGGAACATTGTCGCGAGTGTTGGTGATAGTGACAGAACAACGTAATCAATCCCAGCTATAATTTACTTCAATTCTGGTGATACATTTGCCAAGGAAAGAAAGAGGATCCAGTCCTCCCTAGACAACTTTCATCACTTGACGGCCCTTAAGGAATGGATAGTATTCATAGAGTAACTGTAGAGTGCCAGTTACACTACCATGTATTAATTTTAGATGAATTTTTCTTAGGAAAAGAATGGCAAGCAATTATTTAAGGGAGAGTACATCGAGAAAAATGCTTAATATGGCAAATATTGTCAAAACCAGGAGGTTGTGGTAAAACGAACTTCACGATACTGAAGATCTTTCAGCATGCATCCGTAGAAAACAAATATGTAGGATATTTACTATTTTGCATTTGAAAAAAGTGACAGTAAGATGTGCTCATATGATTATCTCCTGCCCGGTTCTTGATGTAATGAATTTTGCGTTTGTCACTCCTCACCTATTGGAAAGTGACATTTAAAAGAAACAAGATTTATTGGCCAGACGTGTGCATTCTTGGAATAGAGCGAGTTCTAGTTAAGAAGGATAGTATGAACTAGATATTGATAGTTGCGAGATAAGTAACAGTATGAGAAGCATGTGAAGATGCATTCCGAAATGATAAGAAACTTAGAATCTACATTATTCTAATCTTCCATTTTAAGGAATCCTGTATGGATCAAGCTCTAGATATTTTCGATTAGTTCAGATCAATCACTGAGAAAGGAAGGAAAGTATGGCTCGTCTCAGCTTTACTTCAATCTGTAGACTTCCTTCAGATGTGGACACAACTACAACAACTTTCTCCTCCTCAGAGTACGATGGGCCACAAAAGCAGAAGGCTTCACACTCAGCTTCACTTCGCCTACATTCCAAGGTATACCTGAAAATAGATTTTGAGTCAAGAACCTCACAGTCAGGGAAGACCTGCTCCCTTTTCTTCCTTAATATTTTTGTCATTATAGTTCAATCTTTAATAATGGTAGGATGGCCTTAGTCATCTGTGCGTCTGCTTTCTTATAGATTTCAGGGAATAGATTTCAGTGGTGTGATGCTGTCCCTTGAAAATTATCCACATAAAGGTTGTGGCAAATTCTTAACTCAGGTGTGTTTATGTTGTGCTTTGAAGTGAGAATGTACTACTTGATGCGCCAAATAGCATCGATTCGAATCTATAAGGAATGAGATACGAGTTTTCAAGACACGGATCCGTATACCAGAACATCCTCGGAAATATCTTCACGTTAACAGGGGCCAACTTTAAGGAAGGCTTCTTGCTGTATCAGCAAAATTTCTTCTCATAGAATTTGAAAGGAAGTCTTTCAGTCTTTCTGTCAGGGAAGGGCCAGTCTTCGCTGCACTGCAGTTACAAAGGATGCGTCATTAAAACACTGCACTATCCTTCTTAAATACATGATACAAATGGAGAGATAAACATTACAAGGAAGCATTCATTACTCTTCACTTAATGCATTCTATACCCCAATTAGGATCAGTTCATTATTGGACATTAAAAACGTTTCCTTTAACTCTTAGATTTTTAGGTGACACAAAGCTCAAGCATAACTATCTAGTGATGTGGTGTACTTCGTAAAGAAAAAAAAAGTATCAGTGCTCAATGGGTCCGATGCCTTCCGTACCGATTTGATCAGTTTCTGATTTAGTGGGAGAATTGGCATACCTGGCTGTGGCATGTCCGTCAGTCTTGAACCACATTGCCAACGTTGCCAAACCTGACATAAGGTTCACAGTTTTGGAACACGACACATTGTGTATAGCAGAAAACTTAGTCATCGTCGGCCACCAGTGTCTTGGTCGTGCCAGTCTCCATGAAAACATCAGTCAACACGCGGGGCTATTGTAGCTGTCCATAATGAGAGCTACATCGTTTGTGATCTTCCCCAGCAGCTCCGTGTTCACTGAAACACAGCGGGGAGATGGATTAGGCGACATGCTGCAGAAGACAGCCTAAATGCGTATAAAAACATTACGCATCATATACAAAATGCGTATAAAAACATTACATCATTCATATAACATATAATCGTCCCTAAACATTTGACAGGATATATCAGTAGTATTCAACATGGCACCCTCATGACATCAGTGCGATCAACATGCAGTAGGTCAGATACAAATATCTCAGTACCCGTTGGATAATTTTCTCTTGACCAAGTGTACATTTCAAAACAGTTTCATCCATTACTGACTATTTTCGTGTCATACCGTATCAATATAAACTTCATAACGAGAGATTGGCGTCCGGTAGAGATTTATTTATTGGGGTCTATGATGGTTGTTTACAGGTCCAAGAGTTTGAGCACGGTTGGGGTGAGAGAGTATCAATAAATTTTACGGAGAATAAAAAGATGTTTTGGAAGGAGGTAAATAAATTGCGTAAGACAAGGGAACAAATGGGAACTTCAGTGAAGGGGGCTAATGGGGAGGTGAAAACAAGTAGTGGTGATGTGAGAAGGAGATTGAATGAGTATTTTGAAGGTTTGTTGAATGTGTTAGATGATAGAGTGGCAGATATAGGGTGTTTTCGTCGAGGTGGTGTGCAAAGTGAGAGGGTAAAGGAAAATGATTTGGTAAACAGAGAAGAGGTGGTAAAAGCTTTGCGGAAGATGAAAGCCGGCAAGACAGCGGGTTTAGATGGTATTGCAGTGGAATTTATTTAAAAAGGGGGTGATTGTATTGTTGACTGGTTGGTGAGGTTATTTGATGTATGTATGATTCATGGTGAGGTGCCTGAGGATTGGCGGAATGCCTACATAGTGCCATTGTACAAAGGCAAAGGGGTTAATAGTGAGTGCTCAAATTACAGAGGTACAAGTTTGTTGAGTATTCCTGGGAAATTATAGGGGAGGGTATTGCTTGAGAGGGTGTGGGCATGTACAGAGCATCAGATTGGGGAAGAACAGTGTGGTTTCAGAAGTGGTAGAGGATGTGTGGATCAGGTGTTTGCTTTGAAGAATGTATGTGAGAAATACTTAGAAAAGCAAATGGATTTTTGTATGTAGCATTTATCGATCTGGAGAAGCCATATGATAGAGTTGATAGACATGCTCTGTGAAAGTTATTAAGAATATACGGTATGGAAGACAAGTTGGTAGAAGCAGTTAAAAGTTTTTTTCGAGGATGCAAGGCATGTGTACGTGTAGGAAGAGAGGAAAGTGATTGGTTCTCAGTGAATGTAGGCTTACGGAAGGGGTGTGTGATGTCTCCATGGTTGTTTAATTTGTTTATGGATGGGGTTGTTAGGGAGGTGAATACAAGAGTTTTGGAAAGAGGGGCAAGTATGCTGTCTGTTGTGGATGAGAGAGCTTGGGAAGTGAGTCAGTTGTTGTTCTCTGATGATACATCGCTGGTGGCTGATTCATGTGACAAACTGCAGAAGCTGGTGACTGAGTTCAGTAAAGTGTGTGAAAGAAGAAAGTTGAGAGTATATGTGAATAAGAGCAAGGCCATTAGGTACAGTAGGGTTGAGGGTCAAGTCAATTGGGAGTAAGTTTGAATGGAGAAAAACTGGAGGAAGTGAAGTGTTTTAGATATCTGGGAGTGGATTTGGCAGCGAATGGAACCATGGAAGCGGAAGTGAATCATAGGGTGGGGGAGGGGGCGAAAATTCTGGGAGCCTTGAAGAATGTGTGGAAGTCGAGAACGATATCTCGGTAAGCAAAAATGGGTATGTTTGAAGGAATAGTGGTTCCAACAATGTTGTATGGTTGCGAGTCGTGGGCTATGGATAGAGCTGTGCGAAGGAGGGTGGATGTGCTGGAAATGAGATATTTGAGGACAATATCTGGTGTGAGGTGGTTTGATCGAGTAAGAAATAATAAGGTAAGAGAGATGTGTGGCAATAAAAAGAGTGTGGTTGAGAGAGCAGAGGAGGGTGTTTTGATATGATTTGGTCACATGGAGAGAATGAGTGAGGAAAGACTGGCGAAGAGGATATATGTTTCAGAGGTGGAGGGAACGAGAAGTGGGAGACCAAATTGGAGGTGGAAAGATGGAGTGAAAAACATTTTGAGTGATCGTGGCCTGAACATGCAGGAGGGTGAAAGGCGTGCAAGGAATAGAGTGAATTGCAACGAGGTAGCGCTAGGAATAGACCTGCCGTAAACCAACATTCACTGAGAGCCAATCACTTTCCTCTCTTCCTACACGTACACATGCCTTACATCCTCGACTAACACTTTACACTGTTTTTAACAACTTGCCTTCCACACCATATATTCTCAATAACTTCCACAGAGCATCTCTATCAACTCTATCATATACCTTCTCCAGATCCATAGGTGCTACATCCAAATCCATTTGCTTTTCTAAGTATTTCTCGCATCCATTCATTGCAAACACCAGATCCACACATCCTCTACAACTTCTGAAACCACACTGCACTTCCCCAATCTGATGCTTTGTACATGACGTCACCCTCTCATTTGATACCCTCCCATACAATTTCTCAGGAATACTCAACAAACTTATACCTATGTAATTTGGGCACTCACTTTTATTCCCTTTGCATACCCTTCGTCTCACGTTGGTGAGCAACAGGGTCTACACCGATTATTTCCCAACAGGCGCATATATATATATATATATATATATATATATATATACTCCTATGAGTCCGCGGGGAAAATGAAGCACGATAAGTTCCCAATTCCACTTTCGTGTAATAATCACATCATCAGGGAGACACAAAAGAGAAATATAAGTCAGTTGATATACATCGAAGAGAAGAAGCTAGGACGCCATTTAGTAAACATGCGATTGTCCAAGACATACAATGAGCGTTCATAAACTTATCATTTTACAAATTCTATCAACAATAAAGTTATCTAATTTGTATAGACCATCACCAATATTAAGATTATAATTCTTTGTGTATTTAATAATAGAAGATTCAATGATATTTCTCGCGGTAATAGAGTTAGAGTTGATAACTGAGATGGCTTTACTCCAGTCAATACAATGATCATAGTTTTTAACGTGATTAATCAAGGCTCGTTCTTATATTATGCTTATGTTGCTTAAGTCTAACAGAAAGATCCTTACCAGTCTGCCCAAGATAAAATTTATCACAATTTCCACATGGCACTTTATAAATGCATCCAAGAAAATTTTCTGGTGAATTCCTGATTAAGATGTTTTTAAAGTAATATTGTTGCTGAAGGCAACATTTACATTAAAGGATGTAAGCAACATGGGAAGTAAAGTAAAATTATTATCAAAAGGGAGAACTAAAAGATTCTTGGTGTCAATGGGAGGTTTGGGCTCAACTATATAAAATGATTTCTTTGCTAACTTAAGGGATTTATCAATGAAAGATCTAGTGTACTTTAACTTAGATCCAATAGAATATATCTTCTCAAACTCATCATCAATAAACTCTGGACTGCAAATACATAATGCCCTAAGGAACATTGATTGAAATGATGATAATTTAACTCTGTCATGTTGAGATAAGTAATAATGGATATATGAGCATACATTGGTGGGTTTTCTGTATATGCTAAACTTAAACTTGTTTCCTTGTCTATGGATCATGCAATCTAAGATTGGTAACATACCATCATTTTCATTTTCTACAGTAAAATTGATGGGAGGCACTAAATTGTTAAGGGGAGAAATATTTGTAAATTTTCATTTGTTGGCCAAACACAAAGACGATGTCTTTTTGTTTGGCCAACAAATGACTACCCAATGTTGGTAACGAGCTTTTCTGTTCCGGCCAGTGGCTCATCAAACACTGATTTGTTAATACTACAGTCCCTCCTGTCCTACAAGAACAAACCCATTATAACTAACAATGAAGAATAAACAAAGCTATTGTGATTTTAGTTAGGCTTTAGTAATTTTCCTTGCCCAAAGTGCAGGGTTACTTGCCTGAATGGCCGAGACCAGGCATGGTTGAATCACGGGCTGGAAATAAGGAAATGGTAGAGGAAAAGAGGATATATGTATCTATTCCCGCTCTAATAACCTCGGCATTGGCAGGAACATTACAAAGAAGACAATAACCTAACCGAGGGAAGTCAAAAAAAGAATTTAAGCAAGGTATACCAGTCTGCGTTATCAAGATGCCAGCATTAACGTTTAGAAGGTGCTGTTAGAGGAGAATCTGCAGTTGATGCAGATACACTTAAGAAAGAGTGGAAAGATGAATGAAATAGGATGAGACTGTGTATCTACAGCACGTAGGATTATTAGTAGAAAATAGATCCAGAGCGTAAGGAGAGTAGTCAAGCGGTCAGGGTTATGGGTGGAGTGGGTGATACTTTATGCAACGTAGAATGGAAGTGAGTTTCGGTCGTCCTGCCATCTGTATGGTTGGAGTTTAACCATTGGCTGTGGAGTAAGTTGAAGTCTCCTGGTCTGATATACCAGTCATTCAAGTTGTATTCCTGAGTTATAAACACATGACTTCTTTTGACTGTTTTACCAAGCAAAGTATTGACATGTCATAGTGATGAAAAAGGGAAGACCAGCGTCTTTACTACATAAAATGAGGCACTCACCGGATGCTGTCAGTACCACATACCAAGGCTGAGAGTGTCAGCCATTCAAGTCAGTTGGGCCTTAACACTGAAAGCCCTTCTTGCCGACCTAGTGTCATTGTGGAACATACTACTAACTACATCAGTAAATCTAAACCAAAACGACTTCGCTTTAATTCAAACTTTGTGAGCCTAAGCCATAGATTTGAACGAACTCCTGAGCCTAGTGTTAGAGTTTTAAATCTAACAGAGTTGTAAACACCAGTTATCATTTCACATCGAGAATTCGAGCGATAGAGGCCTCAACGTAATGAGCAAAGTTAAATGTCTCAAAAGTCCAGTCCAAGGCATTCCAGAGAACGAGGCGGAGCGTAGAGATAGTCACATTATGACACAACGCCTGGCACCTCTGTTGATGCAGCCATAATAATATCAGGCCAATCAACTTTTCAGTTCTTCGTGAAGTCTCATAACTTTCTTGCGCCTTTATTCACTTACTGGAAGATTATTCTTGCATGTTCAGGCTCCGAGCACTTAGAATCTTCATTATTCTTGTTATTCCTTGACTGGTCCACCTCCGACACACATTTTAGCTTACACAACCATACTATCCTTACACATCTCTCTGTCTTGTGGCCCAATTTCCTGAACTTTCTTCAACGCCATACAGCTCTTTTTAATTTTTCTTATACTAACAAGACTGACAAGTTTTGCTTTCGCTCGTTCCATGCCTCCACAACTCTGAGTCTGTAAACGTACCTCTTTACAACTTTTGTAATAAGATTCTTGATTTGTGTCTTGTCATAGCCTCGCATTTTTGTTTTTTTCCGAAAAACTGACGATCTCGTCCAATCTGGCTAAGGGCGTTGAATGTTGATAGCGTCACTCTATCCTTCTCTCTTCTAACATCTCACAATAACTCAGCTCTCGTAATTTCAGGTGCATGTTTGTTGTGTTCCTCTTAATGTCTTTTTATATACGGTAACCAAATATGAGAATATTCTTGTTCTGCTTAACCTACGTTACGAATGATGCATGTGTATGTGAATCAGTGGGATCAGATATAAAAATCAATTGTTCATTACACCCCGCGCATCAAACGATGTTATGCATTACAATAACAGCATTTTCTGTTGTTGTTGAGATTCTCCGCCTCTATAACAACTCACAAACTAAACTGATCTGCTGAAATACGATGATGAAGAAAAGCGACGCCTATGTCCGTCCATAGGAAAGCGAGCCTTCAAGTTTTTTTTTCTTTTAGTGTAGTGGAGATCATGGTTCTACAGCCCTTCACCCTCCACGTACATCTATTCCTCTCTCTCTCTCTCTCTCTCTCTCTCTCTCTCTCTCTCTCTCTCTCTCTCTCTCTCTCTCTCTCTCTCTCTCTCTCTCTCTCTCTCTCTCTCTCTCTCTCTCTCTCTCTCTCTCTCTCTCTCTCTCTCTCTCTCTCTCTCTCTCTCTCTCACAGGATAAGCCATACCGTTTCTCACGAAGTTAGAGAAATATGTCGATGGGCCACAATTCCATATTTAGTAGCAGGGCAACAAGAAAAGAAAAGAAATATGGGGAGAGAAATGTATACATTCTCCCTTCATTTTCCGTCGTAAAGAAAGAAAAATATTATGCAATACATTTCACGGGGGGAAGGGGTTGTCATTTCATGTGTGACGGGGCGGCGACGGAAATGAATAAAGTCAGCAAGTATGAATTATGTACATGTGTATATGTGTACATGTCTGTGTATATATATATATGTATACGTTTAAATGTATAGGTATGTATATGTGAGTGTTTGGACATGTATGTATATACATGTGTACGTGGGTGGGTTGGGCCATTCTTTCGTCTGTTTCCTTGCGCTACCTCGCTAACGCGGGAGACAGCGACAAAGAAATAATAAATAGATAAATAACATTTCACGATTATAACAGCCATCTTATAATGTATAGGTTAGTGTAGAGTAGTATAGTATTTTTACGATAATACCCGCTCGTGATAAACAGTCTGCGTCTCTCAGTAGTATGTAACTCTATATGAGGCCCCACATTAACACGAGTTGCCATAACTTTTCGTCTGGTAAAACTGGATCATACTGGCGCTTCTTACTTCATGCAGAGACATACAGCATGATGCAGCAAATGAATTTTTTTTCAGAGAGAGAGAGAGAGAGAGAGAGAGAGAGAGAGAGAGAGAGAGAGAGAGAGAGAGAGAGAGAGAGAGAGAGAGAGAGATTTGATTTTCATTAATTTCCTGTGGTTCACAGAGGAAGATAGTTATTCCCTTCTTTATTATTGGATGTCAACATGTGAAGCGTCTCTTCGTTTGTTCATGTTATCAATCAATATTTGAGATCCTGGTCTCCAGCGCAAAATGTACATAAAATGTGTTTACTTTTCTACACTTTACTCCTTCATCTGGTGAGTTAAAGATTGTAGTCGGCCCTGAAGAGTCTGAGAAGCTCGTTGTTGGCAGATGTACGGAATTCCCGTTCTTGTTGCGTCTTAAGACCTCCTCCGGGAACACTTCTCTCCCTTCTTTATTTCCTCTCCTTCAGTCAGCTCTTGCTCTACATCACGTTCGACCATTCTGCTGAAAATTGTGATATCAACTCTTACGTATTCTTAGTTGCCTGGAGCGTATTCAACTGCTTTTCTTACACTGTGAGGAGTTGTTATGCCAGTTACAACGTTTCCTACTGCATTTTTTGCACTGCAAGAAGTTTAAATCTGTTAGAGTGCTTCTCTAGGCAAACACTTACCGTAAGGTTTACCTTCAAAGTCACCCATTTCACCATACACGGTCATGAGGTAGTTTCTTTAGCAACACTATGTGAAAGACCCGGTCCATCTCTGGGATGATGTACGTATTTCCTTCCTTTATTTTCATAGGACATCTCTAGCATCTCATGTCTTACGATCTGAATGTTCATTGCACCTCAATGGCTTTCATACATTCGCCTTTCTATTGGTTTTCTTACGCCACAAATCATTGTCAATATTCAATGCCTTAACATGCTTATCTTCTCAGACCCTTTGCTACCAGGATATGGACTATGGACAGTAGCTCTGGGAATTGCTCACGTCCTGATTTCGGAGTGTTGAAGTGGTGTCCGGAACTATCAAAGGATTACAAAGGAATTCAAACAACTACAGACCAATCGATGTCTTCGAGGTTGTTTGTAATAGTGGAAGAGATATGAAGATCATAGATCAGTGTGATACTAAGCAATGAAGACTATTATAAACTTTCCATTTAGCTAAGGAGGAAATAATGTCAATCGTAGATATGAATAGAAATATTTATAAAGTCTATTCTTAAACTTATCTACAGTACTATTTTTAACCAATCTAATTGGTGAATCATTCCATATGTTAACAATCCTGTTGAGGAAAAAGTATTTCGTCTCATTCAAGGTAAGAAGTTTGCCCACGAGTTTGAACCCATCACAACGAGTGAAATCAGACAAATATAAGTCTTTTAGAACAGATCACCCGTTGATCTTTTTTCTGAATAAATAGATATAAGTCGTTTAGTCAGCTTTCATAGAATTTGTTTCTCGGACTGGGAATCAGCTTTGTTGTTCGTCTCTGTACTCTCTCCATTCTATGTCTTTCCTTAAGTAAGGTGATCAAAACTGAGCACATTATTCAAGACCGAGACGAACGAGTGACTTGTACAGAGTAAGGATAATTCCCTGGACAAATTCGATGGCCCTACCTATGAATCCAGGAATTCTGTTTCTATTTCACTGCTTCTGTGCACTGTTCACTTGGCCTTAGATCATCAGAGATTATTGCACCCAGGTCTTTTTCCTCATTTACCTTTTGTAATTCAACAGAATTTATGATGTAGCTCGCCTTCTCATTTCTAGTACCGACATGTACAATTTTGCATTTATCTATATTAAAATTCATTCGCCATCTATGAGCCCATACCATCAGTTTGTATTAGTTTGAGGTTTCAGACGTTCAGTTGCAGACTTTCAATATCTTACAATGCAGCCCCTAATCAGTATCAATGATATATACGTAAAAGAGAACCAGCCCCAAGACTGACCCTTGTCGCACACGATTTGTTACGCTTAATATTCCCAAGGGCTGACCATTAATCACATCCGTTTGTTTAGGGACAGTTAACCAATTTCCTAACCAACGAAGTATAACCCATCTATACCATGAGACTTAACTTTAGTTAATAACCTTTGATGTGGAACTTGATCGAATGTTTTTTTGAAAATCTGAATAGATGACATCAACTGCTTTACGTTCATTATACACATTGCTGATATCCTTAAAGAAATCAGACATATTTGTCAGACATGAAAAATTTCGTCGTAAACCATGCTGAGAGTCATTTCCTTATTAAGTGGCAGTTCTCTTATTTATCTTCCCTCACGGCTATGATCTTTCCCTTTCTATGAGAAGTTTTTTTCTTCTCATAACACATTTATATATCAATCTTCTTTATTCCCGCCCGTTTGAGGCGAAGCTTCATGAGAAATTTCCGCCGTGATTGCAGTCGTCAACGTGAAAGAAAAAAATACCTCCTACTTCACTCATCTGTATGTGTGTGTGTGTGTGTGTGTGTGTGTGTGTGTGTGTGTGTGTGTGTTATTATGGATATAGTATAAAAACTGACCACTCTCTGTCGATGAAAAAAAAATCTCATTCGCTTCCATTTGCACAAACGCGTCAATGAAATGACTTTATATTTTTAAAAAACTAGTCGTCGATATGGAGACATTCTAAGACTTATACAGAGAATTTTCTTTTCTGTGCAAACGCTATTTGCACATGGAGTGTTAACCTGTAAAATCACCAAGAAAAAAAAACTGAATATTATTGTTTGGCAAGAAAGGATTTTCATAATCACGGTACTACTGCAAACTATAGGGTAGAAAATGATATTAAGATCTATTACCTTTCCCTTCTCAGTGAAAGAAGCAGCAAATATCAGAGAAGCTTGAGTCAAGCATGATTCATTTTTTGTTCATAGAACCAGAAAGACTGCGATGAAAACTGTAACTCCGACTATACAATTACTGGTTTGTTTAACGTCGACAAAATTTGACTTAGGCTTTTCAGCGTTGACTGAACCGTAGCCGAGTACAGCCTTGTTAAAAGTATTCGAATGGAAATGATCATCTGAGAATAAAGATATAAAGACCTTTAGAATGTAGCATTCGTCTATTCGTGGATAACATCCATCATCTGTAGGTGAAGTTGGACTAACTAAGAGTGTGTTCAACGTAAACCAGGTGACATATAATTTCTACGATCTATATGTTGAAGTAAATTATATGAGTCTCATTCATCATGATACAAGGATATGCTGACTACCACATGCCAAGGCATCGTTATGGTGGCTATCAAATGTTTAACTACAAATATGACATCTCATGAGAACTGAATTATTATGTCGGTCTGGAATAGACTGCAGTACATCTGTCTCGCCATATTTTCTACAACTTGTTCCTGTTCTGGTGCTTGAGAAGGTAATACAGGCTGTTTCTAACGTTGTCAGTGTAAAGGATTTACAAAATACTTCCTCTCCTTTTGAAGGCTGTGACACTGAACGTTCTCGCTGTTCCATTTTCCATGATGTATCAGTATTATCCATAATAATTTTGAGCTTTAGGATGGGTACTTAAATCTATGCACAGATAGCGTCTGAGGTTCCATGTCATCTTTCGAGAACTAGGTATCGTCTTATGGAACCGCATCGCCTTCACATCAAGGTGTTTTTTTGCTTGGCTGTTAGTTTCCTGATTACGGACTTTCCTGATCAGTATATCTAACCTCAGGGGTCTGTAGGTCGATATCTGGTCTGTATATGAAATTGCTTAACACTGACGCTCATCTTAACACAGTAGTCTTGTTCAGAAGAAGGAACAAGGAAGATGAGATATACTGTAGAAGTTATGCAGTAAAAGAAGTGATTAGGGCATGGGATATTCAAGGGAAAGATGTATGAGGACAATAAAGAGTCAAGTGAATGAAAAAAAATATATATTTTCTCAACTGACTGCTTTAGTCATATCGCCTGTTAGCACAAGAACGAAGTAACAGTGAAGTGTGAGTTCATGCAGGCCTTACCTTCACTCAGTCTATTTGAGAGCAGGGGTGGTAAGACGACTTTCCTTTCCCTCTGAACCCTGCAGAATCAAATGGCAGGTCTGGAGATGTCTTTTCGTTCTGTATTGGTCACATACCACAGATGATTTAGGATGCATCTACTCCAATTTCTCTGGTATTTCATCTTGAAGCCGGAGGTGAAATTTGGTGATAGTTTTGAGGGTTTTGTGTGCCTCTAATCAGTCAAGGTCTTCTGGACATTACGAAGGAGACCACATCGTTCTTACCCAACACTGACGTTATTGCCTGCACTATACTACTGTTACTGGATATCTACACTGGAAGTGACAACTCAGAGGTAGTCTTTTATCCTGTAGGGCAAACCAGTTTCAGTCCGAATTCTCAAATAGACATGATTATTGGAATGGTAATGTTGAGTTTCTATATCGACTCGTGTCATATCATCACGCTCCAACAAAATCACAACTTTTACTTTTATTTGAAGTTGTAATTTTCTGGGAAATTTCAGAGTATTTAAATCATACATATGAAGAGTTGGTTTTGATACTAATACCATCGCTGCTTTTGCTCTGCAACAACTTTGCTTATGTTTACATACCATTACCTTTCTTCTAGGACTCTGTTAATACAGATTTACACTGGAGTTATATACGTCTGTGTGATAGAACACTGGACGGCTTGGGATCTGGTAAATAATCACAGAGACCCAACTCCTGTTCTAGCCTGAACCTCATCATGGACAGCATACCAGAAGCGAGTTCCTTAGATACCTTGTTTACAATGCCTAATTGACAGACAATCTACTCCCTCCAGTCTTAAGACTCCATGTACCATTACAGGTCTACATATTCTACTTGTATTGTAACTCTCTCTTGCTGATAAGACGTAATGTTGCTAGAGGCCTACAGACTTTCATGATGCCTCATAGTGTAGCCTTTAACTTAAAAAATGATCAAGGAAAGAGAAGGTGGCCACTGACTGCTGTGATTCTTCCATGTCCAGTGCCATGGCTATTAAACCCGTCATATATTATATAAGCAAATAACTGACCGATATATTCACTGATAAACCAGCGAACGTCCAAGGGTTTTACGTGAGTAGAATTTTATCCTTCATCATAGATTCTTTTGCTTGTGTCTTATCCAGTGACAATAATTTTCATTCATACCCTGAGATAAGATTTCACAAGAGTTTTCGAGAATGGTGTACAAATGGTCACTGTTAATCCGGTAACTATAAATGTTAATTCTTCTTCCTGTAGGACGGGATCCCTTGAACAAGTATCATTTAAATCATGTTCCACTGTTCACATTGGAACATACCTCCGATTTTCTGGCTGCAGGAGCCTCGAAACTTACTCAGGTCTTGTTACTATTATCCGTATCAATAAACCACCTTTGGCCTAAGGGACCAATTCTTCAGGTAAAACCTGAAGTCACTATTTATGGGAAATATCATATGGCTAGAAACAAAGTTTCCGGTTCGTTGCCTTGAGCTGAGTATATGATCTGGACCCCATTAAAAGTTTTAATAAGTAAAATAAGCCTTTCTGTACCTGATCGTGTCTGTGACTCCCAACAGGCGGGGTAAACGGGTCTTCTGCTTCAAAGACTTCTGATAATGCTAATGCTGAGGTTGCGTCACTTGGCAGTCAAGTACGTGTCATTCTAGATTTATCGACTTCATTTTCATATGTTACAGGGGGTTTGTTTGTTCCACTTCAGTAAATTATCAATTGTCAGTAGTTGCTGTGTGATCCTTAAACATTTTTTTGGTCGGTTTAAAGGTTAAAATCTACAGGAATTATCTGAACTCTTTCAGAAACTGATAAAGATCTGTCGGTAATAAGTAATAAGGAATTTTCATTCACCACAGTTAATCATATGCCGCCTTCAATCATTTAAGCTTCGTATGTAAAGTCACAGTTTACTGGGATCACCAGCATGAACTAAATATAACATGCTAACTCTAACATTACAGATTCAGTAATTGAACTAAGTATAACACGCTAACTCTAGCGGTTACAAATTCAGTAACACTGACTTCATCAGGCACATGAATTAACACAAGGGAGACCTACACATTCTACTGGACATCTGCTCTTGCAATTGCAAGCCTTAGCAGCAACCAGCAACACTCTATTTCTCATCGTAATCATGAAAATCTCTAATTCTTCGATGCTGGAAAAATGTCCTCTGGAATTTATTTTCTTTTCATTTACAATAACAGTTATCCACAGAACATGCAAAATCTTCCATATTAGCTTAGGAGCCACTGCCATTACGGATTAACTGAAGGAGCAATCATATTCGGATCACTAGCTTGTCATGGTATGGACTGCAGACTGAGGTCTATAGCATATTACTGGATGCATTCTCCTAAGGGTCGCTTTTTATTGTCACTACGCTACAGTTTATGAGCGACATCATTTTATATATTATCCTCAAATCTTTAGATTGTCAGGTGCGTCGTTATAATAGAAAATTTCAACCCCTTCTATAGCTGTTTACATCTCTTGTTATCTGACAAATGAACAAGCAAAGCTAAGGAGGCGACTAACTCTCTTCAGATTCTTCTATTTCCTCCAACATGACTTTTGATCCCATTAATCTTATTATGGACAATATTGTCATACCAAATGGGGAGCCATAAGACCTCCTCTCTCTCTCTCTCTCTCTCTCTCTCTCTCTCTCTCTCTCTCTCTCTCTCTCTCTCTCTCTCTCTCTCTCTCTCTCTCTCTCTCTCTCTCTCTCTCTCCTGCTCCCACTGCCTCTATCGCAGCTAATGTTTCCACGACCACGCCAAGGTTTTAACACGACCAGCCTTTCTAACATTCGTGATGGTTTATTTTGGCTGTAACACAGAGTATATGTAGCTAGCTACCTGATAGAACCCTGGCTGGACAACTTCTGGCTTTGTAGATACCTGAGCCTAACCGTTCAGTTATACATCCTGAACACACCAAAGTTTTATCTATAGACGACATCTTGACACATGTCTTAAAGAACCTGAATACCTGGTGGCCAATATCAAACGGTTGGAAATCCTTCTTACTATTACTAACCCAATAGGTCTTAAAGGTATTTTTTTAGTAGTAGTTGACCTTTCCAATATTCTATTAAGATTTTGGGTTCATAAATTCTTTACTCAATCGAGTAATTGATACAGAAGACGAACATTGTTTCATCCTCCTTCAAGGTGTCAGTGATATCAATCATGTCCTCAAGTCCTTGGAAATATAACAATCTGCAACTATGTATTTTCGTCTCGTATCCAAACTTATACATTACACTATGTATCTTAGATATGATATGATAGATACATCCAAGACATCTATCATATCCATGACTAATTGGGTCAATGAACGCTAAATGTTCTTCATATTGATTCTCCACTCCAAGCCTGAAATGATTCTGTCAGGAGCCTGTAAGCGCGTGTAGATGGACTTATCTGTGCATTTGCTGCTCGCATTTCATTAGGCTTTATAGGTACAGGCTTGGGTCGATTCCACTCGAGTCGGATTGAAACATCTGTCACTTGCCTCTCATTTGGATTAGTTGGTATAGACTCAGAGGTGTTGTATTCCTCTTCGGACAAATTGAATTACCTTCACTTCCCATGCTGTTGGGTTACTAAATAGAGTTTGATTGCCTTTAGAAAAGTGATATATAATAGATTGGGTTTGCCTCGCTACCATCTTCTTCGCAATTTTCTGGCAAAATCAATTCTTCAATTTTTTCCTCTCGTTTGTTCTCCAACTGTGTCACCTATAGAGGTATGGTGATCAATAGCGAACAGTTACATTGAATATACACAACTTGAAGGCTTTGATAGGTAATCAGTCAAGGCATTGCTTTATGACTTTACGTCGTTTTTTATCAAAGCTTTGTCATCAATTTCAACAAGACAGGGTGTCAAAGAAGTGTTGAAATTCTCAACCTGTCTTAACCTACAATAAAAACTATCCTCGTCTGTCTAGATTATTTATTTTATCTAATACGCACTGGCAATTGATACGCACACACACACACACACACACACACACACATATACACAAACACACACACACAAAAACACTTAATGAAATGTCTGCATCTGATGACGCGGATTGTCTCCGGGAAAATTATAGCGTTACATTTAAAGAAAAATTATGTTAAATAAAATCATATGTACTACTGAATTGAAATTTTAACTTCATCTCTCTTTGTCTCTCTGTCTTTCTCTCTCTCATATATATATATATATATATATATATATATATATATATATATATATATATATATATATATATATATATATATATATATATATATATATATATATATAAATATATATATATATATATATATATATATATATATATATATATATATATATATATATATATATATATATATATATATATATATATATATCAATTAACACGTAATCCAATAACGCTCTCTTGCCATCTCTCCTACTTACATACGTATACTTATGTATATTTCGCTTTTTAAACCAGGTATTCCCAATCACCAGTCCTTTTTCTGCACATAAATCTACAAGTTCTTCACCATTTCCATTTACAACACTGAACACTCCATGTATACGAATTTTTCCCTCAACTGCCACATTACTCACCTTTGCATTCAAATCACCCATCACTATAACCCGGTCTCGTGCATCAAAACCACTAACGCACTCATTCAGCTGCTCCCAAAACACTTGAGTCTCATGATCTTTCTTCTCATGCGCAGGTGCATATGCACCAATAATCACCCATCTCTCTCCATCAACTTTCAGTTTTACCCATATGAATCTAGAATTTACTTTCTTACATTTTATCACATACTCCCACAACTCCTGGTTCAGGAGTAGTGCTACTCCTTCCCTTGGTCTCGTCCTCTCACTAACCCCTGACTTTACTCCCAAGACATTCCCAAAGTACTCTTCCCCTTTACCCTTGAGCTTCGTTTCACTCAGAGCCAAAACATCCAGGTTCCTTTCCTCAAACATACTACCTATCTCTCCTATTTTCTCATCTTGGTTACATCCACACACATTTAGACACCCCAATCTGAGCCTTCGAGGAGGATGAGCACTCCTCGCGTGACTCCTTCTTCTGTTTCCCCTTTTAGAAAGTTAAAATACAAGGAGGGGAGGGACGCACGAAAAAGAGACTTTTGGATGTTAATGTGCTGAGAGGTGCAACTGGAGGGATGTCTGATCATTATCTTGTGGAAGCGAAGGTGAAGATTTGTGGGGGTTTTCAGAAAAGAAGAGAGAATGTTGGGATGAAGAGAGTGGTGGGAGTAAGTGAGCTTAGGAAGGAGACTTGTGTGAGGAAGTACCAGGAGAGACTGAGTACAGAATGGAAAAAGGTGAGAACAAAGGAGGTAAGGGGAGTGGGGGAGGAATGGGATGTATTTAGGGAAGCAGTGATGGCTTGCGCAAAAGATGCTTGTAGCATGAGAAGCGTGGGAGGTGGTTGATTAGAAAAGGTAGTGAGTGGTGGGATGAAGAAGTAAGATTATTAGTGAAAGAGAAGAGAGAGGCATTTGGACGATTTTTGCAGGGAAAAAATGCAAATGAGTGGGAGAGGTATAAAAGAAAGAGGCAAGAGGTCAAGAGAAAGGTGCAAGAGGTGAAAAAGAGGGCAAATGAGAGTTGGGGTGAGAAAGTATCATTAAATTTCAGGAAGAATAAAAAGATGTTTTGGAAGGAGGTAAATAAAGTGCGTAAGACAAGGGAGCAAATGGGAACTGCAGTGAAGGGGGCTAATGGGGAGGTGATAACAGGTAGTGGTGATGTGAGAAGGAGATGGAGTGAGTATTTTGAAGGTTTGTTGAATGTGTTTGATGATAGAGTGGCAGATATAGGGTGTTTTGGTCGAGGTGGTGTGCAAAGTGAGAGGGTTAGGGAAAATGATTTGGTGAATAGAGAAGAGGTAGTAAAAACTTTACGGAAGATGAAAGAAAGGCAAGGCAGCAGGTTTGGATGGTATTGCAGTGGAATTTATTAAAAAAAGAGGGTGACTGGATTGTTCACTGGTTGGTAAGGTTATTTAATGTATGTATGATTCATGGTGAGGTACCTGAGGATTGGTGGAATGCTTGCATAGTGCCATTGTACAAAGGCAAAGGGGATAAGAGTGAGTGCTCAAATTACAGAGGTATAAGTTTGTTGAGTATTCCTGGTAAATTATATGGGAGGGTATTGATTGAGAGAGTGAAGCATGTACAGTGCATCAGATTGGGGAAGAGCAGTGTGGTTTCAGAAGTGGTAGAGGATGTGTGGATCAGGTGTTTGCTTTGAAGAATGTATGTGAGAAATACTTAGAAAAACAAATGGATTTGTATGTAGCATTTATGGATCTGGAGAAGGCATATGATAGAGTTGATAGAGATGCTCTGTGGAAGGTTTTAAGAATATATGGTGTGGGAGGCAAGTTGTTAGAAGCAGTGAAAAGTTTTTATCGAGGATGTAAGGCATGTGTACGTGTAGGAAGAGAGGAAAGTGATTGGTTCTCAGTGAATGTAGGTTTGCGGCAGGGGTGTGATGTCTCCATGGTTGTTTAATTTGTTTATGGATGGGGTTGTTAGGGAGGTGAATGCAAGAGTTTTGGAAAGAGGGGCAAGTATGCAGTCTGTTGTGGATGAGAGAGCTTGGTAAGTGAGTCAGTTGTTGTTCGCTGATGATACAGCGCTGGTGGCTGATTCATGTAAGAAACTGCAGAAGCTGGTGACTGAGTTTGGTAAAGTGTGTGAAAGAAGAAAGTTAAGAGTAAATGTGAATAAGAGCAAGGTTATTAGGTACAGTAGGGTTGAGGGTCAAGTCAACTGGGAGGTAAATTTGAATGGAGAAAAACTGGAGGAAGTAAAGTGTTTTAGATATCTGGGAGTGGATCTGGCAGCGGATGGTACCATGGAAGCGGAAGTGAATCATAGGGTGGGGGAGGGGGCGAAAATTCTAGGAGCCTTGAAGAATGTTTGGAAGTCGAGAACATTATCTCGGAAAGCAAAAATGGGTATGTTTGAAGGAATAGTGGTTCCAACATTGTTATATGGTTGCGAGGCGTGGGCTATGGATAGAGTTGTGCGCAGGAGGGTGGATGTGCTGGAAATGAGATGTTTGAGGACAATATGTGGTGTGAGGTGGTTTGATCGAGTAAGTAATGTAAGGATAAGAGAGATGTGTAGAAATAAAAAGAGTGTGGTTGAGAGAGCAGAAGAGGGTGTTTTGAAATGGTTTGGTTACATGGAGAGAATGAGCGAGGAAAGATTGACCAAGAGGATTTATATGTCGGAGGTGGAGGGAACGAGGAGAAGTGGGAGACGAAATTGGAGGTGGAAAGATGGAGTGAAAAAGATTTTGTGTGATCGGGGCCTGAACATGCAGGAGGGTGAAAGGAGGGCAAGGAATAGAGTGAATTGGAACGATGTGGTATACTGGTGTCGACGTACTGTCAGTGGATTGAACCAGGGCATGTGAAGCGTCTGGGGTAAACCATGGAAAGTTCTGTGGTGCCTGGATGTGGAAAGGGAGCTGTGGTTTCGGTGTATTATTACATGACAGCTAGAGACTGAGTGTGAACGAATGTGGCCTTTGTTATCTTTTCCTAGCGCTACCTCGCACACATGAGTGGGGAGGGGATTGTTATTCCATGTGTGGCGAGGTGGCGATGGGAACAAATAAAGGCAGACAGTATGAATTATGTACATGTGTATATATGTATATGTCTGTGTGTGTATATATATGTGTACATTTAGATGTATAGGTATGTATATTTGCGTGTGTGGACGTGTATATATATACATGTGCATGTGGGCGGGTTGGGCCATTCTTTCGTCTGCTTTTTTGCGCTACCTCGCTGACGCGTGAGACAGCGACAATGCAAAATAAATAAATAAGTATATATATATATATATATATATATATATATATATATATATATATATATATATATATATATATATATATATATGTTGGAAAGGATCACAATTTTGCGCGTTATCTAGATATTCCAATGAGTCCACGGGGAAAATCGAACACGATAAGTTCCCAAGTGCACTTTCGTGTAATA
Source organism: Panulirus ornatus (assembly GCF_036320965.1). Lineage (NCBI taxonomy): Eukaryota > Metazoa > Arthropoda > Malacostraca > Decapoda > Palinuridae > Panulirus > Panulirus ornatus. The sequence goes on from NC_092250.1 coordinate 10,638,713, forward strand.
ATCACATCATCAGGGGAGACACAAGAGAGAAATATAAATTAGTTGATATACATCGAAGAGACGAAGCTAGGACGCTGTTTTGGTAAACAAGTGATTGTCCAAACCACACAACGAGTGTTCATAAACCTATCATTTTACAATTTTTATCAACAATAAAGTTATCTAATTTATATAGACCATCACTAATATTAAGGTTATAATTCTGTGTATTCAATAATAGAAGATGCAATGAAATTTCTCTTGGTAATAGAGTTAGAGTAAAAAAAAATGTGATGGCATTACTCCAGTCTATACAATGATCATAGTTTTTAACGTGATTAAACAAGGCATTTGGTCAATCTTTCATACTGCTCACCATTTCCCGCGTTAGTGAGGTAGCGTTAAGAACAGAGGACTGGGCCTTTGAGGAAATATCCTCACCTGGCCCCCTTCTCTGTGCCTTCTTTTGAAAAATTAAAAAAAAAAAAACGAGGGGGGAGGCATTCTAGCCACCCACTCCCTTCCCTTTCAATTGCCTTCTACGACACGCAGGGAATACGTGGGAAGTATTCTTTCTTCCCTATCCCCAGGGATAATGTATATATATATATATATATATATATATATATATATATATATATATATATATATATATATATACATCTTTGTATCTGTCTTTGCCATTACGGGAAAAGATGATACAATATCAAGCTATTTTCCAGCAGTGCCTCACAAACTGCAGTGAAGGACTCGCTGGCTGTCCTTCCTCAGATACAGATGTAATATTGGTGGCCGGCTTCGCCCTCGTATTGCATGACCCGAGGACAGTATGAAAACATATATCACAGATATACGTCACGCTGAGACGCCTGCTAACGGCGCACAATTTCTTCCTCCGGATAGATTTTTTCTTCGAAAGCAATATGAAGGAAGGATACGGATTCTTTTCTATCTTGAATGACCTTTATAGTGGCGTTGTAAAGATAAACTCCTGGAGCTTTAACAGCCGGTCTGTTATATCATGAAATATGTTTCCCATTCCGACAAAATGGAAAATGGGGAAGGTAAGTGTATATTTTTTCAAACATGCTCGCCACTTCCCGTGTGAGCAAGGAACCAGCAAGAACAGATTACTGAGCCTTAAGGGTAGAATTGCTCGCTTGACTTCGTACTCTGTTCCTGCTTTTAGAAAGTAATACGGAAAGAGAATTTCCAGGCACCTGCACCCACCCCACTTAATCGCCTTCTACGACACGCAGGAAATACATGGTCAGTAATCTTTCTCCCAGTCTTCAGGGTTAAGGTATATATTTATTTATTATTTATTTATTTTGCTTTGTCGCTGTCTCCCGCGTTTGCGAGGTAGCGCAAGGAAACAGACGAAAGAAATAGCCCAACCCACCCCCATACACATGTATATACATACACGTCCATACACGCAAGTAATACATACCCATACATCTCAATGTACACATATATATACACACACAGACACATACATATACACACATGCACACAATTCACACTGTCTGCCTCTATTCATTTCCATCGCCACCTCGCCACACATGGAGTAACATCCCCCTCCCCACTCATATGTGCGAGGTAGCGCTAGGAAAGGACAACAAAGGCCACATTCGTTCACACTCAGTCTCTAGCTGTCATCCAATAACGCCCGAAACCACAGCTCCCTTTCCATATTCAGGTCCCAAAACAATTTCCATGGTTTACCCCAGACGCTTCACATGCCCTGATTCAATCCATTGACAGCACGTCGACCCCGGTATACCACATCGATCCAATTCACCCTATTCCTTGCACGCCTTTCACCCTCCTGCATGTTCAGGCCCCGATCACTCATAATCTTTTTCACTCCATCTTTCCACCTCCAATTTGGTCTCCCACTTCTCCTCGTTCCCTCCACCTCCGACACATATATCCTCTTGGTCAATCTTTCCTCACTCATTCTCTCCATGTGCCCAAACCATTTCAAAACACCCTCTTCTGCTCTCTCAAACACGCTCTTTTTATTTCCACGCATCTCTCTTACCCTTACATTATTTACTCGATCAAACCACCTCACAGTACATATCGTCTTCAAACATCTCATTTCCAGCACATCCATCCTCTTGCGTACAAATATATATATATATATATATATATATATATATATATATATATATATATATATATATATATATATATAATATGGATGGGGTTGTAAGGGAGGTAAATGCAAGAGTCCTGGAAAGAGGGGCAAGTATGAAGTCTGTTGGGGATGAGAGAGCTTGGGAAGTGAGTCAGTTGTTGTTCGCTGATGATACAGCGCTGGTGGCTGATTCATGTGAGAAACTGCAGAAGCTGGTGACTGAGTTTGGTAAAGTGTGTGGAAGAAGAAAGTTGAGAGTAAATGTGAATAAGAGCAAGGTTATTAGGTACAGTAGGGGTGAGGGTCAAGTCAATTGGGAGGTGAGTTTGAATGGAGAAAAACTGGAGGAAGTGAAGTGTTTTAGATATCTGGGAGTGGATCTGTCAGCGGATGGAACCATGGAAGCGGAAGTGGATCATAGGGTGGGGGAGGGGGCGAAAATTTTGGGAGCCTTGAAAAATGTGTGGAAGTCGAGAACATTATCTCGGAAAGCAAAAATGGGTATGTTTGAGGGAATAGTGGTTCCAACAATGTTGTATGGTTGCGAGGCGTGGGCTATGGATAGAGATGTGCGCAGGAGGATGGATGTGCTGGAAATGAGATGTTTGAGGACAATGTGTGGTGTGAGGTGGTTTGATCGAGTAAGTAACGTAAGGGTAAGAGAGATGTGTGGAAATAAAAAGAGCGTGGTTGAGAGAGCAGAAGAGGGTGTTTTGAAATGGTTTGGGCACATGGAGAGAATGAGTGAGGAGAGATTGACCAAGAGGATATATGTGTCGGAGGTGGAGGGAACGAGGAGAAGAGGGAGACCAAATTGGAGGTGGAAAGATGGAGTGAAAAAGATTTTGTGTGATCGGGGCCTGAACATGCAGGAGGGTGAAAGGAGGGCAAGAAATAGAGTGAATTGGAGTCATGTGGTATACAGGGGTTGACGTGCTGTCAGTGGATTGAAGCAAGGCATGTGAAGCGTCTGGGGTAAACCATGGAAAGCTGTGTAGGTATGTATATTTGCGTGTGTGGACGTGTGTATGTACATGTGTATGGGGGGGGGGGCCATTTCTTTCGTCTGTTTCCTTGCGCTACCTCGCAAACGCGGGAGACAGCGACAAATTATAAAAAAAAAAAAAAAAAAAAAAAAAAAAAAAGAAAAATATATATATGTATATATATATATATATATATATATATATATATATATATATATATATATATATATATATATATATATACATATATGTATATTTATTCATTTATAAAACATAAATATAAATATAGAATATATATATATATATATATATATATATATATATATATATATATATATATATATATATATATATATATATATATATATATATATTTTTTTTTTTTTTTTTTTTCATACTATTCGCTATTTCCCGCGATAGCGAGGTAGCATTAAGAACAGAGGACTGGGCCTTTGAGGGAATATCCTCACCTGGACCTCTTCTCTGTTCCTTCTTTTGGAAAAAAAAAAAAAAAAAAAAAAAAAAAAAAACGAGAGGGGAGGATTTCCAGCCCCCCGCTCCCTTCCCTTTTAGTCGCCTTCTACGACACGCAGGGAATATATATATATATATATATATATATATATATATATATATATATATATATATATATATATATATATATATATGCCGGCAAGGCAGCAGGTTTGGATAGTATTGCAGTGGAATTTATTAAAATAGGGGGTGACTGTATTATTGACTGGTTGGTAAGGTTATTTAATGTATGTATGACTCATTGTGAGGTGCCTGAGGATTGGCGGAATGCGTGCATAGTGCCATTGTACAAAGGCAAAGGGGATAAGAGTGAGTGCTCAGATTACCGAGGTATAAGTTTGTTGAGTATTCCTGGTAAATTATATGGGAGGGTATTGATTGAGAGGGTGAAGGCATGTACAGAGCATCAGATTGGGGAAGAGCAGTGTGGTTTCAGAAGTGGTAGAGGATGTGTGGATCAGGTGTTTGCTTTGAAGAATGTATGTGAGAAATACTTAGAAAAGGAAATGGATTTGTATGTAGCATTTATGGATCTGGAGAAGGCATATGATAGAGTTGATAGAGATGCTCTGTGGAAGGTATTAAGAATATATGGTGTGGGAGGCAAGTTGTTAGAAGCAGTGAAAAGTTTTTATCGAGGATGTAAGGCATGTGTACGTGTAGGAAGAGAGGAGAGTGATTGGTTCTCATTGAATGTAGGTTTGCGGCAGGGGTGTGTGATGTCTCCATGGTTGTTTAATTTGTTTATGGATGGGGTTGTTAGGGAGGTAAATGCAAGAGTTTTGGAAAGAGGGGCAAGTATGAAGTCTGTTGGGGATGAGACAGCTTGGGAAGTGAGTCAGTTGTTGTTCGCTGATGATACAGCGCTGGTGGCTGATTCATGTGAGAAACTGCAGAAGCTGGTGACTGAGTTTGGTAAAGTGTGTGAAAGAAGAAAGTTAAGAGTAAATGTGAATAAGAGCAAGGTTATTAGGTACAGTAGGGTTGAGGGTCAAGTCAATTGGGAGGTAAGATTGAATGGAGCAAAACTGGAGGAAGTAAAGTGTTTTAGATATCTGGGAGTGGATCTGGCAGCGGATGGAACCATGGAAGCGGAAGTGGATCATAGGGTGAAGGAGGAGGCGAAAATCCTGGCAGCCTTGAAGAATGTGTGGAAGTCGAGAACATTATCTCGGAGAGCAAAAATGGGTATGTTTGAAGGAATAGTGGTTCCAACAATGTTGTATGGTTGCGAGGCGTGGGCTATGGATAGAGTTGTGCGCAGGAGGATGGATGTGCTGGAAATGAGATGTTTGAGGAAAATGTGTGGTGTGAGGTGCTTTGATCGAGTAAGTAACGTAAGGGTAAGAGAGATGTGTGGAAATAAAAAGAGCGTGGTTGAGAGAGCAGAAGAGGGTGTTTTGAAATGGTTTGGGCACATGGAGAGAATGAGTGAGGAAAGATTGACCAAGAGGATTTATATGTCGGAGGTGGAGGGAACGAGGAGAAGTGGGAGACCAAATTGGAGGTGGAAAGATGGAGTGAAAAAGATTTTGTGTGATCGGGGCCTGAACATGCAGGAGGGCGAAAAGAGTGCAAGGAATAGAGTGAATTGGATCGATGTGGTATACCGGGGTTGACGTGCTATCAGTGGATTGAACTAGGGCATGTGAAGCGTGTGGGGTAAACCATGGAAAGCTGTGTAGGTATGTATATTCGCGTGTGTGGACGTAAGGATATACATGTGTTTGGGGGTGGGTTGGGCCATTTCTTTCGTCTGTTTCCTTGCGCTACCTCGCAAACGCGGGAGACAGCGACAAAGCAAAAAAAAAGAGAGAAAAAAAAAAAAAATATATATATATATATATATATATATATATATATATATATATATATATATATATATATATATATATATATATATATATATATATGTATGTATACATATATACATATATATATATTGTTCCCCTATCCCTGGGGATAGGGGAGAAACAATACTTCCCACGCATTTCTCACGTGTAGTAAAAGGCGACTGAAAGGGACGGGAGCGGGGGGCTGGAAACCCTTCCCTATTTGTATTTTACCTTTCTTGAAGGGGAAACAGAAGAAGGAGTCACGCGGGGAGTGCTCATCTTCCTCGAAGGCTCAGATTGGGGTGTCTGAATGTGTGTGGATACAACCAAGATGAGAAAACAGGAGAGCTAGGTTGTATGTTTGAGGAAAGGAACCTGGATATTTTTGCTCTGAGTGAACCGAAGCTCAAGGAAAAAGGGGAAGAGTTGTTTGGAAATGTCTTGGGAGTGAAGTCAAGGGTTAGTGTGAGGACAAGAGCAAGGGAAAGAGTAGCACTACTCCTGAAACACGAGTGGTGGGAGTATGTGATATAATGTAAGAAAGTAGACTCTAGATTGATATGGGTAAAACTGAAAGTGGATGGAGAGAGAAGGGTGATTATTGGTGCATATGCACCTGGGCATGAGAAGAAAGATCATGAGAGGCAAGTGTTTTGGGAGCAGCTGAGAGGGTTTGTTAGTAGTTTTGATGCACGAGACCGGGTTATAGTGATGGGTGATTTCAATGAAAAGATGATTAATGTGGCAGTTCAGGGAATAATTGGTGTATATGGGGTGTTGAGTGTTGTAAATGGATATGGTGGGGAGCTTGTGGATTCATGTGCTGAAAAAGGACTGGTGGTTGGAAATACCTGGTTTAAAAAGAGAGATATACATAAGTATACTTATCTAAGTAGGAGGGATGGCCAGAGAGCGTTATTGGATTACGTATTAATTGATTGGCGCGCGAAAGAGAGACTTATGGTTATTAATGTGCTGAGAGGTGCAACTGCAGGGATGTCTCATCATTAACTTGTGGAGGCGAAGGTGAAGATTTGTAGAGGATATATCCTCTTGGTCAATCTTTCCTCACTCATTCTCTCCATGTGCCCAAACCATTTCAAAACACCCTCTTCTGCTCTCTCAACAACGCTCTTTTTATTTCCACACATCTGTCTTACCCTTACGTTACTTACTCGATCAAACCACCTCACACCACACATTATCCTCAAACATCTCATTTCCAGCACATCCATCCTCCTGCGCACAACTCTATCCATGGGAGGTTTGGGCTCAACTATATAAAATGATTTCTAAGCTAACTTAGGGGATTTATCAATGAATGATCTAGGGTTGAGTCCAAACCTCCCATTGACACCAACAATCTTTTGGTTCTCCCTTTCAATAATAATTTCACTTTGCTTCCCATGTTGCTTAAATCCTTTAATGTAAATGTTGCCTTTAGCAACAATAATACTATAAAGAACATCTCAATCAGGAATTCACCAGAAAATTCTCTTGGATGCATCTATAAAGTGCCTTGTGGAAACTGTGATAAATTTTATGTTGGTCAGACTGGTAAGGATCTTTCTGTTAGACTTAAGTAACATAAATATAGTATAAGAACGGGACAAGAATCAAATGCCTTGTTTAATCATGTTAAAAATTATGATCATTGTATTGACTGGAGTAACGCCATCTCAGTTATTAACTCTAACTCTATTACCAAGAGAAATATCATTGAATCTTCTATTATTAAATACACAAAGAATTGTAATCTTTATATTAGTGATGGTCTGTACAAATTAGATACCTGTATTGTTGATAAGATTTGTAAAATGATAAGTTTATGAACGCGCGTTTTATGTTTTGGACAATCACACGTTTACCAAATGGCGTCCTAGCTTCGTCTCTGCGATGTATATCAAATGACTGTTATATTTCTCTCTTGTGTATCCCCTGATGATGTGATTATTACACGAAAGTGCACTTGGGAACTTATCGTGTTTCATTTTCCCCGTGGACTCATAGGAATATCTTGATCACGCGCAAAATTGTGATCCTTTCCAATATATATATATATATATATATATATATATATATATATATATATATATATATATATATATATATATATATATATATATATATATATATATATATCTGATGCTCTGTACATGCCTTCACCCTCTCAATCAATACCCTCCCATATAATTTACCAGGAATACTCAACAAACTTATACCTCTAAAATTTGAGCACTCACTCTTATCCCCTTTGCCTTTGTACAATGGCACTATGCACGCATCAGATTGGGGAAGAGCAGTGTGGTTTCAGAAGTAGTAGAGGATATTTGGATCAGGTGTTTGTTTTTGAAGAATGTATGTGAGAAATACTTAGAAAAGCAAATGGATTTGTATGTAGCATTTATGGATCTGGAGAAGGCATATGATAGAGTTGATAGAGATGCTCTGTGGAAGGTATTAAGAATATATGGTGTGGGAGGCAAGTTGTTAGAAGCAGTGAAAAGTTTTTATCGAGGATGTAAGGCATGTGTACGTGTAGGAAGAGAGGAAAGTGATTGGTTCTCAGTGAATGTAGGTTTGCGGCAGGGGTGTGTGATGTCTCCATGGTTGTTTAATTTGTTTATGGATGGGGTTGTTAGGGAGGTAAATGCAAGAGTTTTGGAAAGAGGGGCAAGTATGAAGTTTGTTGTGGATGAGAGAGCTTGGGAAGTGAGTCAGTTGTTGTTCGCTGATGATACAGAGCTGGTGGCTGATTCATGTAAGAAACTGCAGAAGCTGGTGACTGAGTTTGGTAAAGTGTGTGAAAGAAGAAAGTTAAGAATAAATGTGAATAAGAGCAAGGTTATTAGGTACAGTAGGGTTGAGGGTCAAGCCAATTGGGAAGTAAGTTTGAATGAAGAAAAACTGGAGGAAGTAAGGTGTTTTAGATATCTGGGAGTGGATCTGGCAGCGGATGGAACCATGGAAGCGGAAGTGGATCATAGGGTGGGGGAGGGGGCGAAAATCCTTTGAGCCTTGAAGAATGTGTGGAAGTCGAGAACATTATCTCGGAGAGCAAAAATGGGTATGTTTGAAGGAATAGTGGTTCCAACAATTTTGTATGGTTGCGAGGCGTGGGCTATGGATAGAGTTGTGCGCAGGAGGATGGATGTTCTGGAAATGAGATGTTTGAGGACAATGTGTGGTGTGAGATGGTTTGATCGAGTAAGTAACGTAAGGGTAAGAGAGATGTGTGGAAATAAAAAGAGCGTGGTTGAGAGAGCAGAAGAGGGTGTTTTGAAATGGTTTGGGCACATGGAGAGAATGAGTGAGGAAAGATTCACCAAGAGGATATATGTGTCGGAGGTGGAGGGAACGAGGAGAAGTGGGAGACCAAATTGGAGGTGGAAAAATGGAGTGAAAAAGATTTTGTGTGATCGGGGCCTGAACATGCAGGAGAGTGAAAGGAGGGCAAGGAATAAAGTGAATTGGATCGATGTAGTATACCGGGGTTGACGTGCTGTCAGTGGATTGAATCAGGGCATGTGAAGCGTCTGGGGTAAACCATGGAAAGCTGTGTAGGTATGTATATTTGCGTGTGTGGACGTGTATGTATATACATGTGTATGGGGGTGGGTTGGGTCATTTCTTTCGTCTGTTTCCTTGCGCTACCTCGCAAACGCGGGAGACAGCGGCAAAAAAAAAAAGATATATATATATATATATATATATATATATATATATATATATATATATATATATGCTTACGTGTTTGTATTTTACCGTTACTGCATAGGTATGCTTGTGGTATGAATCACTTATGAGAGGGATGAAGAGTCATCGTGACTATCATTGAACTAAGTTGCGATGTTACCACAGCTGCGATGTCTCTTCCTCACTCACCATGACTTGGTGGTTTGCTTCGCTTCTCTGTCTCTTGCCATGGTCACTGCCATCCGAACGCGTTCTGAAAACTATGGTTTGGAATGTTCATTTCGCCAAAACGTATCTATGTATGGCCAGTGGTATCTGTAGGTGTAAAGTCACTGTGATTAACACTTTTAAAAATCATGACACTTTTGCATGTTTGGAGCACTTCTAAGTGTACTGTCTGAGTTTGTTGTAAGTGGTATTTGTATGTCTGTGGGTGAATATTCAAGAAGTGTGAGTTACAATGTGACCTGATCTAAAATTTCACTGTAAAAGCAGTTGTGTCAAGGTTGTAATGAACGTGAGGATTTAGTGAAAAAGTATTTGAGCTGGTCTGTAAGTGTTAGGTCGATTTCCGTGCTTCCAGTGGAGAACCGATACAACCATAGACAAAACTATAGCTTAAATGGTGAAACTAGTCATGTTACAGGGAATGGAGCGTAGGGTAAGGTGGCTTGTAACCTGACCAGGGAGATGCCCAGGCGGTTTCTGCCCGTAGGCCGTAGTGTTCCTTTGGGTGGCGCCCTGAAACAAGGCCTACTGGTGTGAGCAATTAGTCCATATATTCCATAGCCTTAGTATGTAATCACAATAGGGAACATGTGGTTGTCCCGACTTGTAAGCGTTAGGTCTAAAAGCCAATGGTGTTGAGGGTGTTGTAAAGTTGCAGCTGACAATGCTGAAGTGAACTTGTGTTTGTCAAGGACAAGGTGAATTCTTAGTTTTGCTAAGGGTAGAATGAAGATGCATTTGGTCAGAGCGAAGTTTTAGATTTATTGAGGGTGCAGTAAAGATGAGTTTGGTGTTAGTCTCCCTCCATTATGATCACGAGAGAGAGTGGTGAGGGAGAAATAGTGTAATCACTAAGAAATTTTTTTGCTTCTAGTGTAAGTATATAATCTTATCCTTCAGCAGTAGCACTAATCATTTAGTACTCATTAGTACTTAAATATTCACAGGTCTTTCAAACTTTTTTCCGACGAAAACAGCACATTTCATATCTCAAAAATGATAAGAATGGTCTTTGGATTCAGTATACAGACGCTGATAAAAGTGAATAAAGAAATGAGGTTTTTGTAATCCCAAAAACATTGAAGGGAAGGCAAATAGATTCAAAATGATTCAACGACCAACTTTTAACTTTCATAAGATAGTTGCACTTACTCTCTTGTTTAATGTAAGCAAAAAATCAATCCATAAAGAAAACAAAGGAGAGTAGTTCTTTCAGAGAAACCACTCCTATATGTGTGCGTCAAATGTACTGATAATCGCCGGGTGGACAGGACGGGATTATACTGCAGGGCTAGGCGCACATTGAGACACAGGCGACGCTGCACAGAGCTGGGCAGAAATCTGTAGATGGTAAAATCAAATGAGAGTACGCATATTGGGCCTTAAGTCTCATGAAAATATGCGCTTTCATTTTACTTAACTATCTAAAGATTTCCGCCCTGCTCCGGTAATTTTCATTAAAAGGTCGGTAAAAATTTGGTAATGAAGAAACAGTTTGGTAATGGAAAATTGTGATTTGGTATTCTGGTAATAGGAAGACCAAATATAATGTTAATGAAACATGGTATGCAACAAGTGTACGCTCCATTTCTCTTTTATCACCACTTTGTAGGTTCACCACACTTTCAATCATGTCCAATAATGGCGATGTAAAAGGGACAGAGGACAGTAGTATAGTGAGAGACAGAAACTAAATTGCCATGACAACCGTACGACACACGTTCAGTTTTCGTCCCCGTGGGCTGAGGTCCGCATGGCTGACAATGTTTCCAATTTCATATTTTCTGTCGACTTTTTTCAGTGATCATGGATGGAAACTTAACACTTACTCCCTCTGTAGTTTGTGTCTAAGGTCAGTGTAATGGAAAATATGCCAAATCTATCCCATATTTACCCATTATCATTACTAAAACTTGATAAATTGTGATGCTAGAACTACGTGTATATATATATATATATATATATATATATATATATATATATATATATATATATATATATATATATATATATAATATTGTTTCAAGAAATTTGGTAATTAAACTGAAGTTGGTAATAATTCGTGACGGGTTTGATAATGGCTCACTCAGAAGACTTGACAACTGAGTCTCAATGTGCGCTTAGTGCTGGCTGAACATTTAGAATTACCAACGATTTATATATGATGATCACATTACTGTCCTGAAAGCATGTGATTCAAGAACGAGACATAATCTTATCACGCTGAACTTGTCCATTTGTTTTTTATTAAAGTGAACATTAGTTGGCAACTCATCAAAGCACTTGGGATAACTCGCTAGGGCCGGCCCCATGTACCGTCAGTTAGTCTTCGGCTGTGCACATTGTGTGTGGTATATTGTTTTCGCGAAGCGAGTAAGTAATAAGACATAGGGTGTGTAATTCGTTAATTTATGGCATGAGAAGTTTAATGGTTTCTTTGTTAACCAGACGTAATCATCAACTCTTGGGGAAGGCTGAGGTTGAGGGTGAATTATGTTTAATATCCTGCTGAGGTAATGTTTACATTATTGTCTCCTGTTAGTGATCAGGGTACTGTCAATCCGTAAAACAGTTTTCACTTGGCAGTTCGGTATTTCCCATTAGACCTCCATATTCAGATTACGTATTAACTTCACTGTCTACTCCTATGTGTATGTAAACATGTGAATACAGTTAGTTATAGTGTGATCTTGAATGCGTTGTGTTAACATCGAGAAACGTGTGCAAAAGGGTAGTAATCTGTTAGCTTATGTTGTACAGGTTGTGCAGACTTGGGTACGTGTCCCTGACCGACGTCAACACAGTTGAGTAGATCAGGGTTGTCGCACTTTCGCCACTCTTACGCAGTAGAGGCAAAGATAACATACACAGAATCCTCTTGAATACAGACAGTCGTGTAAGACCTTATGCACACACCTACACAAATTATATATATATATATATATATATATTTTTTTTTTTTTTTTTTTTTTTTTATACTTTATCGCTGTCTCCCGCGTTTGCGAGGTAGCGCAAGGAAACAGACGAAAGAAATGGCCCAACCCCCACCCCATACACATGTATATAAATACGTCCACACACGCACATATACATACCTACACAGCTTTCCATGGTTTACCCCAGACGCTTCACATGTCTTGATTCAATCCACTGACAGCACGTCAACCCCGGTATACCACATTGCTCCAATTCACTCTATTCCTTGCCCTCCTTTCACCCTCCTGCAAGTTCAGGCCCCGAACACACAAAATCTTTTTCACTCCATCTTTCCACCTCCAATTTGGTCTCCCTCTTCTCCTCGTTCCCTCCACCTCCGACACATATATCTTCTTGGTCAACCTTTCCTCACTCATTCTCTCCATGTGCCCAAACCATTTCAAAACACCCTCTTCTGCTCTCTCAACCACGCTCTTTTTATTTCCACACATCTCTCTCACCCTTACGTTACTCACTCGATCAAACCACCTCACACCACACATTGTCCTCAGACATCTCATTTCCAGCACATCCATCCTCCTGCGCACAACTCTATCCATAGCCCACGCCTCGCAACCATACAACATTGTTGGAACCACTATTCCTTCAAACATACCCATTTTTGCTTTCCGAGATAATGTTCTCGACTTCCACACATTCTTCAAGGCTCCCAGAATTTTCGCCCCCTCCCCCACCCTATGGTCCAATTCTGCTTCCATGGTTCCATCCGCTACCAGATCCACTCCCAGATATCTAAAACACTTCACTTCCTCCAGTTTTTCTCCATTCAAATTCACCTCCCAATTTACTTGACCCTCAACCCTACTGTACCTAATGACCTTGCTCTTATTCACATTTACTCTTAACTTTCTTCTTCCACACACTTTACCAAACTCAGTCACCAGCTTCTGCAGTTTCTCACATGAATCAGCCACCAGCGCTGTATCATCAGCGAACAACAACTGACTCACTTCCCAAGCTCTCTCATCCCCAACAGACTTCATACTTGCCCCTCTTTCCAAAACTCTTGCCTTTACCTCCCTAACAACCCCATCCATAAACAAATTAAACAACCATGGAGACATCACACACCCCTGCCGCAAACCTACATTCACTGAGAACCAATCACTTTCCTCTCTTCCTACTAGTACACATGCCTTACATCCTCGATAAAAACTTTTCACTGCTTCTAACAACTTGCCTCCCACACCATATATTCTTAATACCTTCCACAGAGCATCTCTATCAACTCTATCATATGCCTTCTCCAGATCCATAAATGCTACATACAAATCCATTTGCTTTTCTAAGTATTTCTCACATACATTCTTCAAAGCAAACACCTGATCCACACATCCTCTACCACTTCTGAAACCACACTGCTCTTCCCCAATCTGATGCTCTGTACATGCCTTCACCCTCTCAATCAATACCCTCCCATACAATTTACCAGGAATACTCAACAAACTTATACCTCTGTAATTTGAGCACTCACTCTTATCCCCTTTTCCTTTGTACAATGGCACTATGCACGCATTCCTCCAATCCTCAGGCACCTCACCATGAGTCATACATACATTAAATAACCTTACCAACCAGTCAACAATACAGTCACCCCCTTTTTTAATAAATTCCATTTCCCATTTTCTGCGTTAGCGAGGTAGCGTTAAGAACAGAGAACTAGGCCATGGAGGGAATATCCTCACCTGACCCCGTTCTCTGTTCATTCTTTTGGAAAATTAAAATAAAAACAAGAAAGGGGAGGATTTCCAGCCACCCGCTCCCTCCCCTTTTAGTCGTCTTCTACGACACGCAGGGAATACGTGGGAAGCATTCTTTCTCCCCTATCCTCAGGGATAATATATACATATATATATATATATATATATATATATATATATATATATATATATATATATATATATATATATATAAATATATATATATATATATATATATATATATATATATATATATATATATATATATATATATTTCTTCTTTCTTTTAAACTATTCGCCATTTCCCGCGTTAGCGAGGTAGCGTTAAGAACAGAGGACTGGGCCTTTTTTGGAATATCCTCACCTGGCCCCCTCTGTTCCTTCTTTTGGAGAAAAATAAAAAAAAAAACGAGAGGGGAGGATTTCCAGCCCCCCGCTCCCTCCCCTTTTAGTCGCCTTCTACGACACGCAGGGAATACGTGGGAAGTATTCTTAATCCCCTATCCCAGGGATAATATATATATATATATATATATATATATATATATATATATATATATATATATATATATATATATATATATATTTTCTTTTTAATATTTTGCCTTGTCGCTGTCTCCCGCGTTAGCGAGGTAGCGCAAGGAATCAGACGAAAGAATGGCCCAACCCACCCACATACACGTGTATATACATACACGTCCACACGCAAATATACATACCTATACATCTCAATGTCTATATATATATATATATATATATATATATATATATATATATATATATATATATATATATATATATATATATATATATATACACACACAGACAAATACATATATACACATGTACATAATTCATACTGTCTGCCTTTATTCGTTCCCATCGCCATCCGGCCACACATGGAATAACAAACTCCTCCCGCCTCATGTGTGCGAGATAACGCTAGGAAACGACAACAAAGGCCCCATTCGTTCACACTCAGACTCTAGCTGTCATGTAATAATCCACCGAAACCACAGCTCCCTTTCCACATCCAGGCCCCACAGAACTTTTCATGGTTTACCTCAGACGCTTCACATGCCCTGGGTGAATCCATTGACAGCACGTCGACCCCGGTATACCACAGCGTTCCAATTTACTCTATTCCTTGCACGCCTTTCACCCTCTTGCATGTTCAGGTCCCGATCGCTCAAAATCTTTTTCACTCCATCCTTCCACCTCCAATTTGGTCTCCCACTTCTCCTCCTTCCCTCCACCTCTGACACATATATCCTCTTGGTCAATCTTTCCTAACTCATTCTCTCCATGTGACCAAACCATTTCAAAACACCCTCTTCTGCTCTGTCAACCACACTCTTTTTATTTCCACACATCTCTCTTACCCTATTGTTACTTACTCCATCAAACAACCTCACACCACATATTGCCCTCAAACATCTCATTTCCAGCACATCCACCCTCCTGCGCACAACTCTATCCATAGCCCACGCCTCGCAACGATACAACATTGTTGGAACCACTATTCCTTCAAACATAGCCATTTTTGCTTTCCGAGATAATGTTCTCGACTTTCACACATTCTTCAAGGCTCCCAGAATTTTCACCCCCTCCCCCACCCTATGATCCACTTCCGCTTCCATGGTTCCATCCGCTGCCAGATCCACTCCCAGATATCTAAAACACTTCACTTCCTCCAGTTTTTCTCCATTCAAACTTACCTCCCAATTGACTTGACCCTCAACCCTACTGTACCTAATAACCTTACTCTTATTCACATTTACTCTCAACTTTCTTCTTTCACACACTTTACCAAACTCAGTCACCAGCTTCTGCAGTTTCTCACATGAATCAGCCACCAGCGCTGTATCATCAGCGAACAACAACTGACTCACTTTCCAAGCTTCTATGCTCAACAGACTGCATACTTGCCCCTCTTTCCAAAACTCTTGCATTCACCTCCCTAACAACCCCATCCATAAACAAATTATACAATCATGGAGACATCACACACCCCTGCCGCAAACATACATTCACTGAGAACCAATCACTTTCCTCTCTTCCTACACGTACACATGCCTTACATCCTCGATAAAAACTTTTCACTGCTTCTAACAACTTTCCTCCCGCACCATATATTCTTAATTCCTTCCACAGAGCATCTCTATCAACTCTATCATATGCATTCTCCATATTCATAAATGCTACATACAAATCCATTTGCTTTTCTAAGTATTTCTCACAAACTTTCTTCAAAGCAAACACCTGATCCACACATCCTCTACAACTTCTGAAACCACACTGATCTTCCCTAATCTGATGCTCTGTCCATGCCTTCACCCTCTCAATCAATAAACTCCCATATGATTTCCCAGGAATACTCAACAAACTTACACCTCTGTAATTTAAGCACTCACCTTTGTCCCCTTTGCCTTTGTACAATGACACTATGCAAGCATTCCCGCCAATCCTCAGGCACCTCACCATGAATCATACATACATTAAATAACCTTATCAACCAATCAATAACACAGTCACCCCCTTTCTTAATAAATTCCACTGCAATACCATCCAAACCCGCTGCCCTGCCGGCTTTCATCCTGCGCAAAACTTTTACTACCTCTTCTCTGTTTACCAAATCATTTTTCCTAACCCTCTCACTTTGCACAACACCTCGATCAAAACACCCTATATCTGCCACTCTATCATCAAACACATTCAACAAACCTTCAAAATACTCACTCCATCTCCTTCTCACATCACCACTACTTGTTATCACCTCCCCATTTGCGCCCTTCACTGAAGTTCCCATTTGCTCCCTTGTCTTACGCACTTTATTTACCTCCTTCTAGAACATCTTTTTATTCTCCCTAAAATTTAATGATACTCTTTCACCCCAACTTTCATTTGCCCTTTTTTTTCACCTCTTGCACCTTTTTCTTGACCTCCTGTCTCTTTCTTTTATACATCTCCGACTCAATTGCATTTTTTCCCTGCAAAAATCGTCCAAATGCCTCTCTCTTCTCTTTCACTAATACTCTTACTTCTTCATCCCACCACTCACTACCCTTTCTAATCAACCCACCTCCCACTCTTCTCATGCCACAAGCATCTTTTGCACAATCCATCACTGATTCCCTAAATACAAAGGCAAAGGGGATAAGAGTGAGTGCTCAAATTACAGAGGTATAAGTTTGTTGAGTATTCCGGGTAAATTATATGGGAGGATATTGATTGAGAGGGTGAAGGCATGTACAGAGCATCAGATTGGGGAAGAGCAGTGTGGTTTCAGAAGTGGTAGAGGATGTGTGGATCAGGTGTTTGCTTTGAAGAATGTATGTGAGAAATACTTAGAAAAGCAAATGGATTTGTATGTAGCATTTATGGATCTGGAGAAGGCATATGATAGAGTTGATAGAGATGCTCTGTGGAAGGTATTAAGAATATATGGTGTGGGAGGAAAGTTGTTAGAAGCAGTGAAAAGTTTTTATCGAGGATGTAAGGCATGTGTACGTGTAGGAAGAGAGGAAAGTGATTGGTTCTCAGTGAATGTAGGTTTGCGGCAGGGGTGTGTGATGTCTCCATGGTTGTTTAATTTGTTTATCGATGGGGTTGTTAGGGAGGTGAATGCAAGAGTTTTGGAAAGAGGGGCAAGTATGAAGTCTGTTGGGGATGAGAGAGCTTGGGAAGTGAGTCAGTTGTTGTTCGCTGATGATACAGCGCTTGTGGCTGATTAATATGAGAAACTGCAGAAGCTGGTGACTGAGTTTGGTAAAGTGTGTGAAAGAAGAAAGTTAAGAGTAAATGTGAATAAGAGCAAGGTTATTAGGTACAGTAGGGTTGAGGGTCAAGTCAATTGGGAGGTGAGTTTGAATGGAGAAAAACTGGAGGAAGTGAAGTGTTTTAGATATCTGGGAGTGGATCTGGCAGCGGATGGAACCATGGAAGCGGAAGTGGATCGTAGGGTGGGGGAGGGGGCGAAAATTCTGGGAGCCTTGAAGAATGTGTGGAAGTCGAGAACATTATCTCGGAAAGCAAAAATGGGTATGTTTGAAGGAATAGTGGTTCCAACAATGATGTATGGTTGCGAGGCGTGGGCTATGGATAGAGTTGTGCGCAGGAGGATGGATGTGCTGGAAATGAGATGTTTGAGGACAATGTGTGGTGTGAGGTGGTTTGATCGAGTAAGTAACGTAAGGGTAAGAGAGATGTGTGGAAATAAAAAGAACGTGGTTGAGAGAGCAGAAGAGGGTGTTTTGAAATGGTTTGGGCACATGGAGAGAATGAGTGAGGAAAGATTGACCAAGAGGATATATGTGTCGGAGGTGGAGGGAACGAGGAGAAGAGGGAGACCAAATTGGAGGTGGAAAGATGGAGTGAAAATGATTTTGTGTGATCGGGGCCTGAACATGCAGGAGGGTGAAAGGAGGGCAAGGAATAGAGTGAAGTGGAGCGATGTGGTATACTGGGGTTGACGTGCTGTCAGTGGATTGAATCAAGGCATGTGAAGCGTCTGGGGTAAACCATGGAAAGCTGTGTAGGTATGTATATTTGCGTGTGTGGACGTATGTATATACATGTGTATGGGGGTGGGTTGGGCCATTTCTTTCGTCTGTTTCCTTGCGCTACCTCGCAAACGCGGGAGACAGCGACAAAGCAAAGAAAAAAAAAAAATATATATATATATATATGTATATATATATATATATATATATATATATATATATATATATATATATATATATATATATATATATATATGTATGCTTTATCCCTGGGGATAGGGGATTAAGAATACTTCCCACGTATTCCCTGCGTGTCGTAGAAGGCGACTAAAAGGGGAGGGAGCGGGGGGCTGGAAATCCTCCCCTCTAGTTTTTTTTTTTAATTTTCCAAAAGAAGGAACAGAGGGGGCCAGGTGAGGATATTCCAAAAAAGGCCCAGTCCTCTGTTCTTAACGCTACCTCGCTAACGCGGGAAATGGCGAATAGTTTGAAAAAAAAAAAATATATATATATGCTGTCAAAGGATTGAATCAGGGCATGTGAAGCGTCTGGGGTAAACCATGGCAAGTTCTCTGGGGCCTGGATGTGGAAAGGAAGCTTTGGTTTCGGGCATTATTGCATGACAACTAGAGACTGAGTGTGAACGAATGGGGCCTTCGTTGTCTTTTGCTAGCGCTACCTCGCACACATGAGGGGGAAGGGGGATGTTATTCCATGTGTGGCGAGGTGGCGATGGGAATGAATAAAGACAGACAGTGTGAACTGTGTGCATGTGTATATATGTATGTGTCTGTGTGTGTATATATATGTGAACATTGAGATGTATGGGTATGTATATTTGCGTGTGTGGACGTGTATGTATATACATGTGTGTGGGGGTGGGTTTGGCCATTTCTTTCGTCTGTTTCCTTGCGCTACCTCGCAAATGCGGGAGACAGCGACAAAGCAAAATAAATAAATGAATAAATATATATATATACACACGATTATGTACAGTATATTTGTTATGTTGTATTTTTGTGCCTGTATAATATGAATCAAATAAAAGACGTAGTATTGTACAAATAACTGTTATAGAAATTATAAGACAGTGAAGCACAGGTGTAGTCTTTGATGGGGACGAAGGGAGTCACTGTGACTGGGGCGCTGTAATCGGTTGTGACGTCACCAGAGTGCTGGTCTGTTCTCCTGTCTCACCATGACTAGGCGGATTCCTTCGTTTCTCTGCCCCTTGCCACGGTCACTCCCAGCTGAACGCGTGCTCATTACTGACTCATCCTAACCTAGACAGCTTCTCCCCTTTGGTTCGGGATGTTCAGTGTTCCCAAACGTAGCTTCGTATAACCAGTGGTATGCGTAGCTGTAAAGTCAGACGGAGATAAGTTTTCAAAATTATGACGATGTCTCTATCGTATATTTCTTGCCCTCACCCACCATATTGTTTGAGCTTGTTATACCTTGTACGTTTCCTACAGCAAATGTGTATGAATATTCGATACTTGTGTGAGTTTAACGACGCATAACTGACGCGCATAGTTAACCTTAAAGAATTATATCGTTGTCTTACCTTATCAGTATGATTGCCGCGCCAGAGATAAGTTGTGTTTGGTGTGTTTCATGTGTAAGTTGTCAGGAGAGCCTGATCTTTAGCCAGAACTGGACTAGTGAATGTGAGAAGTCGTAGAATGAAAGGTGTACCACACCCTCTGTCTCGACGTGAGGAGACTCGTGCACAA
The DNA here is from genome assembly GCF_036320965.1 of Panulirus ornatus. Taxonomy (NCBI): domain Eukaryota; kingdom Metazoa; phylum Arthropoda; class Malacostraca; order Decapoda; family Palinuridae; genus Panulirus; species Panulirus ornatus. The sequence continues at coordinate 10,659,052 of NC_092250.1, forward strand.
CCCTGACCAAGCACTTTCAGTTACCAAGGTCATAGTGGGGATTCATGTGTACCTCAGGACTTAGGTCTGCGACTCTCCAAACACTAGCGGGTAAGGCCACCTCCCATTTTTAAGTAGGACTCGCATCATGGACCTTATAGATCTCCTGACACCTCTCCATGACAACCACATATTTTTCGCTTACCTCTCCTGCCCATAGCTTGTTATGTTGCTGGATTTGTACTTTTTTCACGTAATCAATATATGTGATGTTGATATGCCCATCTCACGTCAGTATTCTCTAAAATCTTTATTTTCTCTACCGCTTCTCTCTCAGTATCTTTATCTCAATCATATCCTCTCTAAATTCATTCTTCCTCTAAAACCAAGTGTTGGGAAATTCATCCCCAATGCATACATTGCTCACACTTTCTAATTCGTATAAACGTGATCCACATGAATCATTCTATGTTACAATAGGTAGCATCAAATCTTTCAACAAACTACATCACATCAGGTTTAGCTCCATGTATAAGGGTGGCTAAACCACTTAAGTTACGACCGTAAAGGATAGTCGTTCACCCATCATTCAAACAGGCGCAGAGGAACTGGGGGTCACTCACTGGCCACTAGCAGACGAGGTTATCTTTGGCATAATCAAATAGTGTGTGTGTGTGTGTGTGTGTGTGTGTGTGTGTGTGTGATAACCACATGATGATGAAGGTTAGGATCTTGAAAGTTTATTAGGATCTTTTTAAGTTTGCTGGTGTTCATGTGAAATTACCCATCCATAGTCACCCATCTGCACTTTATGGGGAGGGAATTTTACCCTCGAGGGGCCCCATCTTTTGGACATTCTCTTCTATCAAACAACTTAAATTTATGTAAGCTGTCTTCATTAACCATGTCCTCAGCCACTACGTTCCAGTCATCCTCCTCTCTTATGCGATAAAAGTACGCTTATCCATCTTTCTTAACAAGCTTCTTTTTTAATTTCATGTTACGTCCCCATTTTGTTCTGTCCCTACGTCTCCCGAAGAACTAGTCACTGTCTAAGTCATCGCTGTTTTGAAAATGTGAAGGTTTTGATCGTGTCATCCTTTTTATCTACCGAATTGAAGGCCTTAAACTTTTACCTCCCTGCAGCTCGTATCTTTTTGGTACTATCTTTCTAACTCTCCTGTGGACCTTCTCTACGGGCTCTTCGTTCTTTATGCGTGGTGACCAAACTTGAGAATCATATAGTTTTGGCCATATGTATATGAAAAAATCCTGAATACTTCCCTGTCCATGATTCTGAATGCATTTCTAACGTTCTCCTAATGTGGAACTTTGTCGGGAGGTTAGGGACGACGTCGACCCAAACTCGTCCTCACACATTCCTGCAAATTATTTGCCGATGAACCATTTCGAGGTTTGTTTTCCAGTGATCATCCACCTTCATTACATTGACTTGGGTTGAAGCTCATCAGCCACGTATCAGGCCAACTTTGAAGTCTGTCAAGGTCCCTTTATGAGTTGATGCAATCCTCCACGTTTTCCTTCTCTCGTGACCTTTGCCTCAATCCGCAATTCATATTCAGGGAGAAGTCCATACCTGCTGGCAAGTCCTTCGTATACATCGAAAAGAGTAACGTGTGTGTGTGTGTGTATGTGTGTGATTACAATTCATGTGTTGAGAAGAGAGAGAGTTTTACACTCGTGCTGCCCTCTCACTTAACTTTGTATACGTATACCATGTCTTTACTCCTGTCATGTCTATACTCCTATCCATGTCTGTACTCCTATCCTTTACTCTCATCAACCATCGATCAGACAATCTTTGGAGCTTGTTTAGGTCCTTTGTAAAGTGATACAATCGTCGATATTCATTTTTCTTGTGACCTTTGCATCGTCAAGTCATTCACGTAGATCAAGAAGAGTAACGGTCCCAAAGCAGAACCTAAGGCTCTCTACTGGCGACCTTCACCCATACGTGTGTGTGTGTGTGTGTGTGTGTGTCTGTTTTTGTATGTGTGTGTGTGTGTGTGTGTGTGTGTGTGTGTGTGTGTGTGCTACAGGAACTACGGATTCTGGTACGAGCAGATTGAACATTCCTTAGTAAAAGCAAGACGTTGTCTGGAGGGCCAGTTCTAGGGATGTAGTCCCTGGTATGAGCGGGGTGGGCTTGGAAGGGACCGTCCCTGCCAAATAGTCCCTTTTATGAGTAGGGTGGATCGAAAGGGAAAGCCCTTGGCATGCGATGCTCCAAGGTCATATACTAAGGACATTCTAATGCTTCGAGGAGGAACTGTATGAAATCGTCCCACATGTTATACGGTGAGACGGGATAACGGAGCTGGATATGGATGACCTTGAGCAAATTATGCAAATTTCAGTCCATCAGAACCGCTCTCACAACACTAACCTACTTTCCTCTCTAAATCCTACGCGGTATAGTTGCACAATGTCACTTCCCGGTAGTTTAATCTCACCAGACACTTGTAAACGTCTCTTTGCTCATCCGGAATTCCTCCTCCTACTCTCGCCTTCAAGCGCCAATATTGCCAGTTTGATAGCACTGACTGGACAAACTCGTAAGGCTCTTTTTGATTTTCTCTGGAAATATTTCTGCGTTTTCTCTGATGAAGTTTCTGTTTCAGTTGAGCGTATATTACTGTTGTGAGAGCTGAGGCACATATCCCTTCTTCCTCAAAGACTAGCTCTCCTGCCTGTCCATTCTTCACCATAGTTGCATTTGGCAGGCCTGACATATCGGACGTATGTTTACCAAAAGTATCAACCCTTCTTAGACCCACAATAATTTTTCCTTCAGTTCTGTTTCTTCCGGGAGCAATACACAGTGTCATCCGTTCGGCGAAGCGTTTCTTTACCTAAAGGAAGTGCGACGGTTTCTCTTCGTTCTCCCCTGATAATATATTTTATTATTAGGCCAAAAGGACATCTCCAGACTCCATCGTTTTACCTATCCTTCTTTTCAGTAACTCTATGGGTGTCTCTCAAAAGAACCTTCGTTGTTTCTCATTTCCCCTCAAAATTCCAATTTGGATGACTATAACATTCCCTCGCCAAAAGGCAAGATTAATCGTTAATATCATATCGTATGTTAATGATATCTGATTCTCCTTTTGTGAGAACTCTTGGACGACCATGTGTTTGTAGCTTTCGCTATATTGAGAGCTTTTGACGATGTGGGATCGTTATTATGGTTATCCTTCCTGTGTTCTCTCGTACTTGGTATTCTCTTGAATAGTCTCGTAACACACTTTATGATGGAGAGATCAGCCTCGTCGTCTTATATGATCAAAGGCGTTCCTCGGGTTCTCTTTTTTTTTTTTAACGATTTTCTTAAATGAATAGCTAAGCACACGCCTGAGTTGTGAAATTCAACTTTGAATTTCTTCAGATTACTAAAGCCTGTTCCTTCTTTTCCCCAATCTCTCTTATTTCGTCACTATCGCTTTATAGATTAAGGTTTTATTGAAACTCGGTCTCCTTACATTTGTCCGAGTAAAAAGTTCTCGGAACTTCCCAGGCTCCTTCGATGGCTCTACATTTCCACGAATTGCTACACCATGACATCCGATCTGTCTTGCATCGCACGAACATCAAAGGACGGTTCTAAAAATATAAAAGCGTAGTCACGTTCAGCCCTGTACTTTCTTTCAGATTATACAAGGACTATTTTGAAAGGAGATAAATAAAGTGCGTAAGACAAGAGAACAAATGGGAACATCGGTGAAGGGTGCTACTGGGGAGGTAATAAACGTATTAGTGATGTGAGAAGGAGATGGAGTGAGTATTTTGAAGGTTTGTTGAATGTGTTTAATGACAGAGTGACAGATATAAGGTGTTTTGGTCGAGGTGGAGTGCGAAGTGAGAGGATCAGGGAAATGGTTTGGTAAACAGAAAAGAGGTAGTGAAAGGTTTGCGTTAAATGAAAGCCGGCAAGGTGGCGGGTTTGGATGGTATTGCAGTGGAATTTATTAAAAAAAGGGGTGACTGTGTGGTTGATTGGTTGGTGAGGATATTCAATGCATGTATGGTCATGGTGAAATGCCTGAGGATCGACGGAATGCATGCATAATGCCATTGTACAAAGGCAAAGGGGATAAAGGTGAGTGTTCAAATTACAGAGGTATAAACTTATTGGAAATTATTTGGGAGGGTATTGATTGATAGGGTAAAGACATGTTCAGAGCATCAGATTGGGGAAGAGCAGTGTGGTTTCAGAAGAGGTAGAGGACGTGTGGATCAGGTGTTTGCTTTGAAGAATGTATGTGAGAAATACTCAGAAAAACAGATGGATTTGTATGTAGCACTTATGGATCTGGAGAAGGCATATGGTAGGGTTCATAGACATACTTTGTTTAAAGTATTAAGAGTATATGGTGTGGGAGATAAGTTGTTAGAAGCAGTGAAACGTTTTTACCAAGGATGTAAGGCATGTGTACGAATAGGAAGAGAGAAAAGTGATTGGTTCTCAGTGAATGTCAGTTTGCGGCAGGGGTGCGTGATGTTTCCATGGTTCTTTAATTTGTTTATGGATGGGGTAGTTAGGCAGGTGTATGCAAGATTTTTTGAGAGAGGGGCAAGTATGCAGTCTTTTGTGGATGAGAGGGCTTGGGAAGTGAGTCAGTTGTTGTTCGCTGATGATACATCGCTGGTGGCTGATTCGGGTGAGAAACTGCAGAAGCTGGTGACTGAGTTTGGTAAAGTGTGTGAAAGAAGAAAATTGAGAGTAAATGTGAATAAGAGCAAGGTTATTAGGTTAGTAAGGTTGAGGTACAAGTCAATTGGGAGGTAAGTTTGAATAGAGAAAAACTGGAAGAAGTAAAGTGTTTTAGATATCTGGGAGTGGATTTGGCAGTGGATGGAACTATGGAAGCGGAAGAGAGTCACAGGGTGGGGGAGGGGGCGAAAGTTCTGGGAGCGCTGAAGAATGTGTGGAAGGAGAGAACGTTTTCTCGCAGAGCAAAAATGGTATGTTTGAAGAAATAGTGGTTCCAACAATGTTATACGGCTGCGAGGCATGGGCTATAGAAAGGGTTGTGAGGAGGAGGGTGGATGTGTTGGAAATGAAATGTTTGAAGACAGTATGTAGTGTGAGGTGGTTTGATCGAGTAAGTAACGAAAGGGTAAGAGAGATGTGTGGTAATAAAAAGAGTGTGGTTGAGATAGCAGAAGAGGGTGTGTTGAAATGGTTTGGTCACACGGAGAGAATGAGTAAAGAAAGATTGACAAAGAGGAAATATATGTCAGAGGTGAAGGGAACAAGAAGTGGGAGATCAAACTGGAGGCGGAAAGATGGAGTGAAAAAGATTTTGAACGATCGGGGCCTGAACATAGAGGACGATGAAAGGCGTGCAAGGAATAGAGTGAATTGGAACGATGTGTTATACCGAGGTCGACGTGCTGTCAATGGATTGAACCAGGGCATATGAAGCGTCTGGAGTATACCATGGAAAGTTGTGTGAGGCCTGGATGTGGAAAGGGAGCTGTGGTTTCGGTGCATTACACATGACAGCTAGAACCTGAGTGGAAACAAATGTGGCTTTTTTTGTCTTCTTATCTCTATCGCTCGCGCGCGCGGGAGGGGGATACAGTTTCATGTGTGGCAGGGTGGCGACGGGGGTGGATGAATGCAGCAAGTATGAATATGTGCATGTATATATATGTATATTCCTGTGTATGTATATGTGTTTACTTTAGAATGTATAGGTAGGTATATGTGCATGTGTGGACATTTATGTATATACATGTGTATGTGGGTGGGTTTGGACCATTCTTTCATCTGTTTCCTTGCGCTACCTCGCTAACGCGCGAGACGGCGATTAAGTATAATGTAATATCTATATATATATATATATATATATATATATATATATATATATATATATATATATATATATATATATATATATTATTTATTTATTTTGCTTTGTCGCTGTCTCCCGCGTTAGCGAGGTAGCGCAAGGAAACAGACGAAAGAATGGCCCAACCCACCCACATACACATGTATATACATACACGTCCACACACGCAAATATACATACCTATACATCTCAATGTATACATATATACACACACACACACATATACATATATACACATGTACATAATTCATACTGTCTGCCTTTATTTATTCCCATCGCCACCTCGCCACACATGGAATAACAAACCCCTCCCCTCTCATGTGTGCGAGGTAGCGCTAGGAAAAGACAACAAAGGCCCCATTCGTTCACACTCAGTCTCTAGCTGTCATGTAGTAATGCACCGAAACCACGGCTCCCTTTCCACATCCAGGCCCCACAGAACTTTCCATGGTTTACCCCAGACGCTTCACATGCCCTAGTTCAATCCATTGACAGCACGTCGACCCCGGTATACCACATCGTTCCAATTCACTCTATTCCTTGCACGCCTTTCACCCCCCTGCATGTTTCAGGCCCCGATTACTCAAAATCTTTTTCACTCCATCTTTCCACCTCCAATTTGGTCTCCCACTTCTCCTCCTTCCCTCCACCTCTGACACATATATCCTCTTGGTCAATCTTTCCTCACTCATTCTCTCCATGTGACCAAACCATTTTAAAACACCCACTTCTGCTCTCTCAACCACACTCTTTTTATTTCCACACATCTCTCTTACCCTTACATTACTTACTCGATCAAACCACTTCACACCACATATTGTCCTCAAAATTCTTATTTCCAGCACATCCGCCCTCCTGCGCACAACTCTATCTATAGCCCACGCCTCGCAACCATACAACATTGTTGGAACCACTATACCTTCAAACATACCCATTTTTGCTTTCCGAGATAATGTTCTTGACTTCCACACATTCTTCAAGGCTCCCAGAATTCTCGCCCCCTCCCTCACCCTATGATTCACTTCCGCTTCCATGGTTCCATCCGCTGCCAGATCCACTCCCAGATATCTAAAACACTTTACTTCCTCCAGTTCTTCTCCATTCAAACTTACCTCCCAACTGACTTGACCCTCAACCCTACTGTACCTAATAACCTTGCTCTTATTCACATTTACTCTCAACTTTCTTCTTTCACACACTTTACCAAACTCAGTCACCAGCTTCTTCAGTTTCTCACATGAATCAACCACCAGCGCTGTACCATTAGTGAACAACAACTGACTCACTTCCCAAGCTCTCACATCCACAACAGACTTCATACTTGCCCCTCTTTCCAAAACTCTTGCATTCACCTCCCTAACAACCCCATCCATAAACAAATTAAACAACCATGGAGACATGAAACACCCCTGCCGCAAACCTACATTCACTGAGAAGAAATCACTTTCTTCTCTTCCTACACGTACACATGCCTTACATCCTGGATAAAAACTTTTCACTGCTTCTAACAACTTGCCTCCCACACCCTATATTCTTAATACCTTTCACAGAGCATCTCTATCAACTCTATCATATGCCTTCTCCAGATCCATAAATGCTACATACAAATCCATTTGCTTTTCTAAGTATTTCTCACATACACAAGGACTGTGTCGTCCACAAATGATTTAATGCTAGCACGTCATGCGAAGATCTACTTCTACATATCTGATAAAAGTCGAGTTCAAAGAAACCTCATGGAGTCGGTTCTGTCTCTTTGTCTTATCATTACACCAGTGTTTGTTCCAGGGAACTCGCCGCTAAAATGTTCTAGCCATTAGTTAGAGTGCTCAATACTGGGCAAATTACTGCACCATTTGATTACACTCAGATGGTGGGCCATTGTGATGTTCGTTTCTACACTCGGAATCTCAAGCTTTGGGACTGTCTTCAGAACCAATTGGATTGCATCCCCTCTTATTTATTTCGATAGGTTGGTTAGAGGAGGATAGGAAGATGAGGTGGGACAGGGGAAGAAATAGTTTGGAATGGAAAAGAAAACTGAAGTGCATACAGGTGTGTGATGAAGTTTTTTTTATGAAAGTGAGTGTTTTTCTGGACGCATTTTCTTGCTTCTCTCTCTCTCTCTCTCTCTCTCTCTCTCTCTCTCTCTCTCTCTCTCTCTCTCTCTCTCTCTCTCTCTCTCTCTCTCTCTCTCTAGACCATCTATCTTACACTTTTGTATTTGCTTCAATGAGATTCTTTTTTTTTTCAACCAAATCTTTAATCAAAAGAAATAGAGAATTTCCTACCAGCTATTAGATTCCTGAGCCAGCTTTCTTTTTACTTCGACCAAACATGTTCAGCCTTACGCTTGTCCTCTGACGCAATAGGATTTTTATGTGTGCCACAGACATCCTTAATCGTTTTGTTTCCATTTCTGCTCACAACTGCCCTAAATCTGTATCAAGAGCGCTGAATAGCCTTAGAAACTCTAGTGCTTGGCTTATAAGCCTAAATTCTATAATCCAATCCAGTCAGAACTGGCTTAGGATATGAAAAACTAATCTTCGTTCAACTCAAACTTATGATATACCTTGGCAACATATGTGCTTATTATTGCTCCCAGTGTAGTGGAATACTACATTTAACACACTAGAGATCAGCAATGTACAATTGCTTTATCACATATTTAATCACCACAAATAGAACTGAGGTCAAACCAGGTCAAGCTTCCTTGCCATATTCTATGGCAGCGATATTTATTGGATAACTAAGGTAGACAATCAGAAGGGCTGTTTATATTGACATATCACGCCCTTTTTCCTGTTTTAGGTAATCCTGAATAGCAGATCAGCTTTTACGGCCAGACAGATGAAACAGTTTCCATACATAGAAAACAGTTGCATATGCACAGCACATGACCACAATGAACAACCAGACAAAACTTTAAAGTTATCTCCAACATAACAAGAGCACAGCGTAACACAAAAACCCTTCATCGCTTGCCATATAATCAATCACTTTAGATAGCACTATATTTTTTTTTCTCAACGTTGCTTAGTTTGAACTTGAGGATGTATGTAAAAAGGATGAACATTAGTAAGCGGAATTCTCCAACATTACTGCCCTAACGCCTCAAATATTTTTCTTCCAGGATGGGCGTGGAGACGTGGTTGTTGTTGGTGATCGTTGTGGTGTTAGCGTCGTGGGCGTACTCCAGGTGGCGCCTCAGCTATTGGTCCTCCAGGGGAATAACAGCCCCGCCTGCCCTCCCATTCGTGGGCCACGCACACAAGATATTTTCCAAAACTCAAGGACGATGGGTGTTTGATGATGAGGTAAGCAAAGTTTCCTCCACGAGTTTCACGGATACATGACCTTGATATGTGACGTTAACGTCATATAGGCTACAGCAACATTACCATCAGAGGGACCAAGCTGCCCAGAGAAATTATATGTCACTTTAATCTTCGTACATAAATTTTTCTTGCATTTTTTCATATTTTTGTGCTGATAAACTTAACCTGTGTTGTATTTTAGAATATCTATCGACATATTACACTTATATTTAATGCAAGGTTACCTAGCGGCAGCACCATCATAGAGAGTCTGGAACAAGCAAAATTCACCCAAAGATTAGGAATACACTGAAAAGGGGAAGATTACGAAGTCCCGAAGAATTGAGCCACGAAGCTTTGACGTAATGAGCCACACAGATCCCTGGGTAAACTACATTTTTCAGCCTTTACTCACACATGGTGAACGTACCTAATGTTTCGGTAAAAGACGAGTAAACCTTAAGATGAAGGATTGGCTTTCTTTACAATTACGTAACATGTCATGAAATTTACGTAAGGTCATTTTGGAATAGCCCTAAGAAACAAACTTTTTCTTGGTGCACCGCTACCCTCATATGTGGAGTCCCTAACAGTTTAACCTGATAACGTTTCTACATCTGCCCATAAACAAAAGGGATGGGAATTGTTATATTAACATAGCCTTTGGGACTACAACATTAAAAGATAAAGACACTCGCACCAGTTGATGTTGAGGTATTGCAGGTTTTATAATATGAAGTGACTTGAGTTAGATAAACGAGGCGAGCCATTTCTGCAAGTGGAAATAGTACGAGGATAATAATTGTATGATTAGCTTAGTTTAGATTTGTTACAAGTTCATTAAATGAGCCAATATAGCAGGCTTCTTGATCATGCAGTAAACCATCTGAAATTGTAAGAGTGATTAATTTAAAAAGTCGATCGACGGTGTTTGTGAAGTAATTTCGATGCATGTTTATATCGTCTACTAACTCACCTTATCCAGTTGAACAGTATGTTCAGTCAACCTGGCGTGTGAATCCTTCTGACTGTATTTCTGTTATATGCTTTTCCTCATGCTTACAGGCGTCGCCTTTTGTCTATAGAGCTACTAATAGCTGAAGAGCCGTCCCTCCAACACTGGAAAAAAGAAAAAATATCTTTCCGTGCGCCTGCCTCTCTCATTTGCATTATGAGCAGGAAATTGTGCCAAAACTTGTGATACTATACATGCAATCTCTCCTAACTTCCATTTCAACCGCTACTTTAATTGTTATAAAGAAGGAGTACTATTATGTTCAGATTACAGTGGCTCAAGTTTGTGTGTGATTGGTCTGATGATGAGGGATTACCTTAAACTTCCTGAGCTTGGACCTGTCCGTCACACTGTATCTAGTTGTTACTGTGTCCTGAATTAAGAGAACATCCAAAGCTTTCAATCTGTCAGATGTCTTAGGCGGTAGTGCCGTCACCAACCCTGGCGGCAAAAAAAGATATAGAGGGAAAACCATGCTGGACTTGTCGAGTGAACATGCACGTTAGTTATAGCAAGGATGTAGGTCTAGACGTAGGTTATGAAAATGTTTCAAGTATCATGCCAAGAGTTGGGTATCACTTTGTTTATTATTACGGGGACCTCCGGACTAGCCTCAAGATCTTCATTTTTCTCATCATATTTAAGTAAACTAAGATGGTCGGTATGTCCTCTCGAACGTCTTGAATATTAAGATATCCTCTTATGTGCTAAATACCTTATACGGTTCTGTGAATTTTGATGCTAACATAAGGTGGGGCCACTCCGTAACATTATTAGACATGATGTGAACAATAGCTTGTGTGTTGTGTTTCTAACAATGATGGTAGCGTTATTATTCCACAAAGTTGCCGACACTGATACCAATATTGTTGCGATGTTGTGAATCCAGTGGAAGCAATGACAGTAATATATTTTGATTGCAGTGTTATCAACCATGTTTTGACGCATCCACGAATATATTGGCAACATTGCAATTAGGTACGCTGTTGGAAACGTACAACTGTGTCCTGTTGATGAGCTTAATGTTGGTAGCATTAGCTGGCTTTGGTGCAAACTGTTGACAGCTTTGGTCGTAACACTGTTGCGTTTGTTTAGACATGCCTATGTTCGATATTTTTCCAAACACTGTTGGCAGCTTTTGTTGGGACTGTTTACAGCTATGTTCCTAACACTGTTCTGTTGGTGGGGACGTGACTCTCACACATTTACCAACACATTACAGTGTTTGTATATGGTGTGGCCCCACATTTTCGATCTGGCTTGTGTAACGCTCAAGTTCTTCAACATCGCCAAATTACCTTTTTTGATCTGATTAGGTCCAACTAGCCTGTTTTCAACTTAAGGGAACTGTCAAATTGCTCCTACAGTTAGTACTACGTTCTGTTTACGTTGATGATGTGTGCGTTGTGTACATGAGAACTATTTTGCTGTAAGGTTGTCACCATCATATGTTGTTCGTCGTCTGGAGATAAATATGTCAAAAGAAAACATTTTGTTAAAGCCTTATAACCAGGACTTAATATGGTATGGTAAGAGGCATTAATGTCACCCTGTACATCTGAGATACATTCAACTCTCTGACCGTTTTGAAAATCAGTAGTTGTTCCAGGTCCCTAACAGCATGCAGTTCAACTTCTCTGCTAACCCAATCGACACCGGGTGGTAGGCTGTAATATATAGTCCTTTATTCACTGTGTTTTACTCATAACTCTTCTGTGAAGTTATCATTCAAATCTCTGCCACTGTCATTGCAGTGTGGCGATCCAGAATGTTGTCATTAAATGCCTTAACGACTGATTTTGCGGTTTTGTCAAGGAATGAGACTGGTTTACATTCTGGAGTAAATGCATCAGTCATGACGAGCAAGTTTCTATTACCTTGGCGAGTTTGAAACAACCCTGATGGTACAGCCGTTGAAACTCTCTCCCGTAGTTCTGTGGCTTCCTGGTATGTCAATACTTTGCCTTTATGCTGAGTACATGTAGGACGTCTCCCCACAACGTGTGCAGTTTGCTTTACCATCCATGCTCAATACACCTGTCCTTACCAAAGTGAGCTGCTTGCGGAGTATCATCAATCAAAACCTGAATCTGTGGCACGAAGCTAAGTGGTATAACTAACTACAATGAGAGGGAGCCGGTACATATAGTTTCACAATCTCTAAAAAATATCATCCAGTAAGTGGAACTCCCGAGTTGGGACAAGAAATCTTAATAGACACAAACAGAAGTTACTTACGTATTTTATTACCGTATCTTTCTGCATCGAAGGCATGGTACTCGGTAAGTGAATCCTTCACTCGCGTTAAGGCATCTCCAAAAAAATTCTGCTTCCCAACCATATAATCCGAAGTTCAAAAACCGAAAACCTTACTAACTAGTAAAATCTGCCAACTGGTTTTTCGATTTCGAATAACACACCACTGATAGGTGGTCAATGTAAACGTATGACTGAGAAGTAATAGATAATTTCGAGATAATTAAGTACTTATGACCTTCAAGGAGAATAATTCCTTTTGCTTTCGTATAAAGTTCCAAACCTGCCGTAAGTTTTATGGGTGTGAGCGTCGTTGCTATTCCTTGTATGAATGCAACTCAAACCCTTGGCACTTGCATCACTTGATGAAGATCAGCGGAACAACGCAACACAGAGATAGATAGTGCAGAAATTAGTGCCTGGGTTAAATGTGACCATCGCATATTTTTGTACGAAGAAAAAGTGTATCTTACCTCTGTACTAGGAAAGGGGGGGGAAGACTGAAACCTGCACGAACAATCCACAGTAACCAGCTATTTCTATAAAATGATCGGAATCTCAACAGTGCTTCAAGGTTGGTGAATTATGTTACTATACTGTCTCTACTATTCACATAATCTGAGTAAACACCCTCTCCACGTCAACTTGTCCCAAGGCGATTTATTCTTGTATCCTTATGAAGTTTCCTTTGAACAGAAGTTGCCAAGAAAACGTCAGCGGTAACCTTCGTACAAGACGTCCTGAAAATTTCTCTAATGAGCTGGATACAATACTAATTAAATGCAGTGGCTTGAAAGATAGACCTGATGGATTTGTATTCGAGATATTCATTGTCAGAACCTTGAAAAAAGGTCATGGTCGAAGATCCTTAATGCAAAATGGGGGGGCACCCAAAAAAAAAAATCCCCCCCCAAGTATTCAGAAAAATCCCAGTGCTTATAAGAGTGCCGCACGTAGTTAGTTGAAAGTGTCATCCAGAATGTATTTGCCAAAAATACGTGTAACACATCCTCAGGATGAAGATATTACCTCAAAGAATCTGGAGAAGGTCGTGGGACCGGGAACTAGGAACAATATGGGAACGGTAGCCATATTAAAACTGTTTATAGTCTTATCAACTGATCCCCAAGATAATGGGGTGTCCACCGGGGAGCTATAGGATGAATATATCTTCTGATCATTTCATCAGCTGCCTGACCGTTGGGAATCTGCTATACTTAAAGCAGGGACGAACATAGAAGTAAAGTACGGAAGTGGGAAAATATGAGATAATCCTAATGTTTCCCTTTAAAGCAAAAGGAATACTATAATTAATCTATAATAATATAACGCATTTCGGTGTAACAGCATTAGTTCTACATTAACTGCAACTAAAAAAAAAAATTTTTTAATAAAAAAAAAAGTTTTGGAGCGAAGAGGTGACTAGATTCAAACAGACTATATCTTCTCTGTTGACTTGCAACCCTGTGACAGATGCTTGAAATGGACCAAGTCAACTGGATTAATGTCCAATGGACAAGAAAAGGTCTGTGTCTGGTCTACTGGCCAGGAAAGAGAAAATTCCATGTTCCGTCTCACGGAGTTTGTGTTCTATAGAGATTCGTCTTATTTTTCTTCTCGTCCACTATGTCCGGCAGTAGCAAGTGTCACTTCTTACCATAACCTATTGCAAACCTTCCTTTAAACGTCATAAGTGTCTCCTATTAGGTGTTTTAAATGTTGATCATACTAGTTAAGTTTTTAACTCTTGCTTCACATTTACGACAGTGGGTAACACAATAATATGAATGACCTTGAGGGCTTGATTTTCCTCTCTGTTCTACAGGAGGAAAATCTAGAAGGATCGATGGGCAATAAATTCCAACAATTATATTGTATGAATTAAAAAAGGAACAGTACATCCCTGAACGATTATGATGAAATTCATAGGTTAGTTTCCTATCCAAATTAAAAACTCGCATAAAACTGAAACCCAAACATTCTTGAATTTGACCTGTTACCGTATGAAGCACTTCATATTTATGGTCTTATTGGTAAATGTACAACTAACGTGACACATGACTTATTATTCCCCCTCAAGGATTCTCAGAAACCCTAGATTTATTATAATGTAATCACATTCTTGCGTGATCCATTTGTAATCTTTTGATACATTCAGTTCATCATGATGGTTTTTGGTCCAATGTCGTATAAGACTTTAACAGACATTCCATTGAGTTTTGCTACAAATTACGACTATGTGACCGCACATATGGTTAAGCTTCTATCTCTCAACTTTCGGCACATTGATTTTCTCCCAACTCACAGGGCTTATACAAATTAAAAGAAACCTAGCGTCCGATGTCAGATCCTGTTTTGTTGATGCAACTTTGAATCTGTATTTGGAACTCCCGCTGCGATATGGAGTGGTCTGGTTAAATATCACTGAATCGTACAAGAGTATCAGCGTTTTTATTTCCACACATCTCTCTTACCCTTACATTACTTACTCGATCAAACCACTTCACACCACATATTGTCCTCAAAATTCTTATTTCCAGCACATCCGCCCTCCTGCGCACAACTCTATCCATAGCCCACGCTTCGCAACCATTCAACATTGTTGGAACCACTATACCTTCAAACATACCCATTTTTGCTTTCCGAGATAATGTTCTTGACTTCCACACATTCTTCAAGGCTCCCAGAATTTTCGCCCCCTCCCTCACCTTATGATTCACTTCCGCTTCCATGGTTCCATCCGCTGCCAGATTCCACTCCCAGATATCTAAAACACTCAACTTCCTCCAGTTTTTCTCCATTCAAACTTACCTCCCAATTGACTTGACCCTCAACCCTACTGTACCTAATAACCTTGCTCTTATTCGCATTTACTCACAACTTTCTTCTTTCACACACTTTACCAAACTCAGTCACCAGCTTCTTCAGTTTCTCACATGAATCAACCACCAGCGTTGTACCATCAGCGAACGACAAATGACTCACTTCTCAAGCTCTCACATCCACAACAGACTGTATACTTGCCCCTCTTTCCAAAACTCTTACATTCACCTCCCTAACAACCCCATCCATAAACAAATTAAACAACCATGGAGACATGAAACACCCCTGCCGCAAACCTACATTCACTGAGAAGAAATCACTTTCTTCTCTTCCTACACGTACACATGCCTTACATCCTGGATAAAAACTTTTCACTGCTTCTAACAACTTGCCTCCCACACCCTATATTCTTAATGCCTTTCACAGAGCATCTCTATCAACTCTATCATATGCCTTCTCCAGATCCATAAATGCTACATACAAATCCATTTGCTTTTCTAAGTATTTCTCACATAAACAAGGACTGTGTCGTCCACAAATGATTTAATGCCAGCACGTCATGCGAAGATCTAGCTCCACGTATCTGATAAAAGTCGAGTTCAAAGAGACTCCATGGAGTTGGTTCTGTCTCTTTGTCTTATCATTATTACACCAGTTTTTGTTTCAGGGAACTCGCCGCTAAAATGTTCTAGCCATTAGTTAGAGAGCTCAATACTGGGCAAATTACTGCACCATTTGATTACACTCAGATGGTGGGCCATTGTGATGTTCGTTTCTACACTCGCAATCTCAAATTTTGGGACTGTCTTCAAAACCAATTGGATTACATCCCCTCTTATTTATTTCGATAAGTTGGTTAGAGGAGGATAGGAAGATGAGGTGGGACAGGGGAAGGAACAGTTTGGAATGGAAAAGAAAACTTAAGTGCATACAGGTGTGTGATGAAGTTTTTTTTATGAAAGTGAGTGTTTTTCTGGACGCATTTTCTTGCTTCTCTCTCTCTCTCTCTCTCTCTCTCTCTCTCTCTCTCTCTCTCTCTCTCTCTCTCTCTCTCTCTCGACCATCTACCTTTCACCTATGTATTTGCTTCAGTAAGATTCTTTTTTTTAACCAAATCTTTAATCAAAAGAAATAGAGAATTTCCTACCAGCTATTTGCTTTCCTGAGCCAGGTTTCTTTTTACTTCGACCAAACATGTTCAGCCTTACGCTTGTCCTCTGACGGAATAGGAATTTTATGTATACCACAGACATCCTTAATCGTTTTCTTTCCATTTCTGCTCATAACTGCCCTAAATCTGTATTAAGAGCGCTGAATAGCCTTAGAAACTCCAGTGCTTGGCTTATAAGCTTAAATTCTATAATCCAATCCAGTCAGAACTGGCTTAGGATATGAAAAACTAATCTTCGTTCAACTCAAACTTATGATCTACCTTGGCAACATATTTGCTTTTTATTACTCCCAGTGTGGTAGAATACTACATTTAACACACTGGAGATCAGCAATATACAACTGCTTTATCGCATATTTAATCACCACAAATAGAACTGAGGTCAGACCAGGTCATGCTTTCTTGCCATATTATATGGCAGCGATGTTTGTTGGATAACTAAGGTAGACAATCAGAAGGGCTGTATATGTTGACATATCACGCCCTTTTACCTGTTTTAGGTAATCCTGAAGAGCAGAACAGCTTTTACGCACAGACAAATGAAACCGTTTCCATGCATAGAAAACAATTGCATATGTACAGCACATGACCACAATGAACAACCAGACAAAACTTTAAAATTAGTTCCAACATAACAAGAGCACAGCATAACACAAAAACCCATCATCGCTTGCCATATAAGTAATCATTTCAGATAACACCATACTTTTTTTTTTCTCAGCGTTGCTTAGTTTGGACTTGAGGATGTATGTAAAAGGGATGAACATTAGTAAGCGGAATTCTCCAACATTACTGCCCTAACGCCTCAAACATTTTTCTTCCAGGATGGGCGTGGAGACGTGGTTGTTGTTGGTGAGCGTTGTGGTGTTAGCGTTGTGGGCGTACTCCAGGTGGCGCCTCAGCTATTGGTCCTCCAGGGGAATAACAGCCCCGCCTGCCCTCCCATTCGTGGGCCACGCACACAAGCTATTTTCCAAAACTCGAGGACGATGGGTGTTTGATGATGAGGTAAGCAAAGTTTCCTCCACGAGTTTCACGGATACATGACCTTGATATGTGACTTCAAACGTCATATAGGCTACAGCATCATAACTATCAGAGGGACCAAGCTGCCCAGAGAAAGTATTTGTCACTTTAATCTTCGTACATAAATTTTTCTTGCATTTTTTCACATTTTTTTGCTGATAAACTTAATCTGTGTTGTATTCTAGAATATCTATCGACATATTACACTTATATTTAATGCTAGGTTACCTAGCGGCAGCACCATCATAGGAATTCTGGAACAAGCGAAATTCACCCAAAGAATAGGAATACACTGAAAAGGGGAAGATTACGAAGTCCCGAAGAATTAAGCGACGAAGCTTTGACGTAATGAGCCACACACACCCCTGGGTAAACTACATTTATCAGCCTTTACTCACACGTGGTGAACGTACCTAATGTTTCGGTAAGGGACAAGTAAACCTTAAGCTGAAGGTTTGGCTTTCTTTACAATTACATAACATGTCATGAAAGTTACGTAAGGTCATTTTGGAATAGTCCTTAGAAACAAACTTTTTTTGGGTGCTCCGCTGCCCTCATATGAGGAGTCCCTAACAGTTTAACCTGATAACGTTTCTACATCTGCCCATAAACAAAAGGGATGGGAATTGTTATATTAACATAGCCTTTGGGACTACAACATTAAAAGATAAGGACACTCGCACCAGTTGATGTTGAGGTATTGCAGGTTTTATAATATGAAGTGACTTGAGTTAGATAAACGAGGCGAGCCATTTCTGCAAGTGGAAATAGTACGAGGATAATAATTCTATGATTAGCTTAGTTTAGATTTGTTACAAGTTCATTAAATGAGCCAATATGGCACGCTTCTTGATCATACAGTAAACCATCTGAAATTGTAAGAGTGATTAATTTAAAAAGTCGATCGACGGTGTTTGTGAAGTAATTTCGATGCATGTTTATATCGTCTACTAACTCACCTTATCCAGTTGAACAGTATGTTGAGTCAACCTGGCGTGTGAATCCTTCTGACTGTATTTCTGTTATATGCTTTTCCTCATGTTTACGGGCGTCGCCTTTTGTCTATAGAGCTACCAACAGCTGAAGAGCCGTCCCTCCAAGACTGGAAAAAAGGAAAAAAAACTCTTTCCGTGCGCCTGCCTCTCTCATTTGCATTATGAGCAGGAAATTGTGCCAAAACTTGTGATACTGTACATGCAATCTCTGCTAACTTCCATTTCAACCGCTACTTTAATTGTTATAAAGAAGGAGTACTATTATGTTCAGATTACAGTGGCTCAAGTTTGTGTGTGATTGGTCTGATGATGAGGGATTACTTTAAACCTCCTGAGCTTGGACCTGTCCGTCACACTGTATCTAGTTGTTACTGCGTCCTGAATTAAGGGAACATCCAAAGCTTTCAATCTGTCAGATGTCTTAGGCGGTAGTGCCGTCACCAACCCTGGCGGCAAAAAAAGATGTAGGGGAAAAAACCATGCTGGACCTGTCGAGTGAACATGCACGTTAGTTATAGCAAGGATGTGGGTCTAGACGTAGGTTATGAAAATGTTTCAAGTATCATGCCAAGAGTTGGGTATTACTTTGTTGTTACGGGGACCTCCGGACTAGGCTCAAGATCTTCATTTTTTTTCATCATATTTAAGTAACCTAAGATGGTCGGCATGTTCCTCTCGAACGTCTTGAGAATTAAGATATCCTCTTACGTGCTAAATACCTTATACGGTTCTGTGAATTGTGATGCTAACATAAGGTGGGGCCACATTATTAGACATGATTGAACAATAGCTAGTGTGTTGTGTTTGTAACAATGATGGTAGCGTTATTATTCCACAAAGTTGCCGACACTGATACCAATATTGTTACGATGTTGTGAATCCAGTGGAAGCAATGACAGTAATATATTTTGATTGCAGTGTTATCAACCATGTTTTGACGCATCCACGAATATATTGGCAACATTGCAATTAGGTACGCTGTTGGAAACGTACAACTGTGTCCTGTTGATGAGCTTAATGTCAGTAGCATTAGCTGGCTTTGGTGCAAACTGTTGACAGCTTTGGTCGTAACACTGTTGCGTTGGTTTAGACATGCCTATGTTCGATATTTTTCCAAACACTGTTGGCAGCTTTTGTTGGGACTGTTTACAGCTATGTTCCTAACACTGTTCCGTGGGTGGGGACGTGACTCTCAGCACTTTTAGTCACACATTTACCAACACATTACAGGGTTGTATATGGTGTGGCCCCACATTTTCGATCTGGCTTGTGTAACGCTCAAGTTCTTCAACATCGCCAAATTGCCTTTTTTGATCTGATTAGGTCCAACTAGCCTGTTTTCAACTTAAGGGAACTGTCAAATTGCTCCTACAGTTAGCACTACGTTCTGTTTACGTTGATGATGTGTGAGTTGTGTACATGAGAACTATTTTGCTGTAAGGTTGTCACCATCATATGTTGTTCGTCGTCTGTAGATAATAATGTCAAAAGAAAACATTTTGTTAAAGCCTTATAACCAGGACTTACTATGGTATGGTACGAGGCATTAATGTCACCTTGTACATCTGAGATACATTCAACTCTCTGACCGTTTTGAAAATCAGTAGTTATTCCAGTTCCCTAACAGCATGCATTTCAACTTCTCTGCTAACCCAATCGCCACCGGGTGGTAGGCTGTAATATATAGTCCTTTCTTTCACTGTGTTTTACTCATAACTCTTCTCTGAAGTTATCATTCAAATCTCTGCCACTGTCATTGCAGTGTGGCGATCCAGAATGTTGTCATTAAATGCCTTAACGACTTATTTTGCGGTTTTGTTAAGGAATGAGACTGGTTTACATTCTGGAGTAAATGCATCAGTCATGACGAGCAAGTTTCTATTACCTTGGCGAGTTTGAGACAACCCTGATGGTACAGCCGTTGAAATTCTCTCCCGTAGTTCTGTGGCTTCCTGGTATGTCAATACCTTGCCTTTAAGCTGAGTACATGTAGGACGTCTCCCCACAACGTGTGCAGTTTGCTTTACCATCCATGCTCAATACACCTGTCCTTACCAAAGTGAGCTGCTTGCGGAGTATCATCAATCAAAACCTGAATCTGTGGCACGAAGCTAAGTGGTATAACTAACGACAGATGTGAGCGAGCCGGTACATATAGTTTCACATCTCTACAAAATATCATCCTGTAAGTGGAACTCCCGAGTTGGGACTAGAGGCTTAATTGTCAAAACTAGAAGTTTCGTTACGTAAGTATTTTATTACTGTAATTTTCTGCATCGAAGGCATGGTACTCGGTAAGTGAAGCTTCACTCCGCGTTAAGGCATCTCCTAATAAATTCTGCTTCCCAACCATATATCCGAAAGTTCAACAGAAAACCTGAACTAACTAGTAAATCTGCCAACTGGTTTTCGATTTCGAAATAACACACCACTGATAGGTGGTCAGTGTATACGTAGACTGAGCAGTAATAGATAATTTCGAGATAATTAAGTACTTATGACCTGCAAGTGAATAATTCCTTTTTGCTTCGTATAAAGTTCAACTGCCGTATGTTATGGGTGTGAGCGTCTTGCTATTCCTTGTATGAATGCTACTCCAGTACCCTTGGCACTTGCATCACTTGATGAAGATCAGCGAACACCGAGATAGATAGGTGCAGAAATTAGTGCCTGGTTAAATGTGACCATCGCATATTTTTGTACAGAAGAAAAAGTGTATCTTTCCTCTGTAATAGGTAAGGGGGGTGAAGACTGAAATCCTGCACGAAACATCCACAGTAACCAGCTATTGCTATAAATGATCGGATCTCATCAGTGTTTCAAGGTGTGGTGAATTATGTTACTGTCTCTACTTTCTCATAATCTGAGGAAACTCCTCTCACGTTCAGTACTTGTCCAAGGCCATTTAATCTTGTATTTTAGATGTTTCATTTGAACAGAGTTGCCCTTAGATTCGTCAGCGGTAAACTTCTTCAAGACGTCCTGTAAATTTCTCTAATGAGCTGGAACATTACTAATTACTGCAGTGGCATGAAAGTAGACCTTGAGGGTTTGTCTTCGAGATATCATTGTCATGAACCTTGAAAAGGTCATGGTCGAAGATCTTAATGCAAAATGCATCCTAGTAAATCCCAGTGCTTTATAAGAGTGCCGCACGTAGTTAGTGAAAGCGTCATCCAGAGGTATTTGCCAAAATCCGTGTAACAAATCTAAGGAGGAAGATATTACCTCATAGATTCTGGAGAAGGTCTGTGGGGTCGGGTACTAGGAATCAATATGGGACGGTAGCCTTATTAAACTGTTTATAGTCTTATCACTGATCCCCAAGATAAGTGGGGTGTTCCACGGGGAGCTATTAGGTTGAATATATCTTCTGAACATTCATCAGCTGCCTGTCGTTGGGAATGTGCTAGACTTAAAGCAGGGACGTATTCATAGAATGTAAAGGTATGGAAGGGGAAATATGAGTTAATCCTAATGGTTTCCCCTTTAAAGCTAAAGGATTACTATAATTATTCTATATATTTAGCATTTCTGGTGTATACTGCATTAGTTCTACATTAACTGCAACATTAGTTTTGGAGCGTAGGAGGTGACTTGATTCAAACAGACTATATCTTCTCTGTTGACTTGCAACTCCTGTGACAGATGCTTGGAATATGGACAAGTCAACTGGATAATGTCCTATGGACAAGAAAAGGTCCTGTGTCGGTCTACTGGCCAGGTTGAAAGAGAAAATTCCATGTTCCGTCTCACGGAGTTTGGGTTCTATAGAGATTCGTCTTATTTTTCTTCGCGTCCACTTGTCCGGCAGTAGCAAGTGTCACTTCTTTCCTTATCCTATTTGCAAACGTCTTTACGTCATAAGTGTCTCCTTTTAGTGTTTTATGTTGATCATAACTAGTTATGTTTTAACTCTTGCTTCACATTTACGACAGTGGGTAACACATTAGATATGAATGACCTTGAGGTGCTTGTTTTCTCTCTGGTTCTACAGGAGGGAAAATCTAGAGAGGTTCGATGGGCAATATAATTCTCAACAATTTATTGTATGAATTAACAAAAGGAACATTACATCCCTGAACGATTATGATTAATTCTTGAGGTTTAGTTTCCACTTTAAAATCTCGCATAAAACTGAAACCCATACATTCTTTGAATTTGACCTGTTCCGTTATGAAGCACTTCATATTTATGGTCTTGTTTGGTAAATGTCATCTACGTGACACATGACTTATTATCCTCAAAGGATGCTCAGAAACCCTAGTTTTATTATATGTAATCACATTCTTGCGTGATCCATTTGGTAATCTTTTGATACATTTCAGTTCAGTCATGATGGTTTTTGGTCCAATGTCTGTATAGACTTTAACAGACATTCCATTGAGTTTTGCTACAAATTACGACTATGTGGACGCACATAGGGTTAAGCTCTAACTCTCATCTTTCGCACATTGATTTTCTCCCAACTCACAGGGCTTTTACAAAATTAAAAGAACCTAGCGTCCGATGTCAGTCTGTTGTTGATGCAACTTGAATCTGATTTGGAACTCCCCGCTGCGTTATGGTGTGGTCTGGTTCACTGATTTGTACAAGAGTAGTCAGCGTCTGCATGGACCCAATAGGGAGGTGGTGCTTTCTTTATCGGCTTTGTAGACCTCCTTTGACTAGCGTGTGCTTAAAGCTTGTTGCAGTCTTTCTATAGAAAGAACATTATTTCTGCAAGGACTTTGTTGTATGGGTTTGCGTTTCACCACGTGCAGACGGATAATCTGCCAAGTATAGGACTGGGAGGTTTGTAGTGTCCTATTTACTTGGTAAACACATTTGTGGTTGAGAGCATTGTTGGGAAGTATACGAATGCAAGGTAAATCTGAGGTTAGGGTAGGGTATATTGGTTGCTGTGTCCTTTGGAATAGTAAAAGTATAAGTGGGTTGAAAGGCTCTTTTTATTTCCACACATCTCTCTTACCCTTACGTTACTTACTCGATCAAACCACCTCACACCACACATTGTCCTCAAACATCTCATTTCCAGCACATCTATCCTCCTGCGCACAACTCCATCCATAGCCCACGCCTCGCAACCATACAACATTGTTGGAACCACTATTCCTTCAAACATACCCATTTTTGCTTTCCGAGATAATGTTCTCGACTTCCACACATTCTTCAAGGCTCCCAGAATTTTCGCCCCCTCCACCACCCTATGATCCACTTCCGCTTCCATGGTTCCATCCGCTGCCAGATCCACTCCCAGATATCTAAAACACTTCACTTCCTCCAGTTTTTCTCCATTCAAACTCACCTCCCAATTGACTTGACCCTCAACCCTACTGTACCTAATAACCTTGCTCTTATTCACATTTATTCTTAACTTTCTTCTTTCACACACTTTACCAAACTCAGTCACCAGCTTCTGCAGTTTCTCACATGAATCAGCCACCAGCGCTGTATCATCAGCGAACAACAACTGACTCACTTCCCAAGCTCTCTCATCCCCAACAGACTTCATACTTGCCCCTCTTTCCAAAACTCTTGCATTCACCTCCCTAACCACCCTATCCATAAACAAATTAAACAACCATGGAGACATCACACACCCCTGCCGCAAACCAACATTCACTGAGAACCAATCACTTTCCTCTCTTCCTACACGTACACATGCCTTACATCCTCGATAAAAAACTTTTCACTGCTTCTAACAACTTGCCTCCCACACCATATATTCTTAATACCTTCCACAGAGCATCTCTATCAACTCTATCATATGCCTTCTCTAGATCCATAAATGCTACATACAAATCCATTTGCTATCGACATATTACACTTATATTTAATGCTAGGTTACCTAGCGGCAGCACCATCATAGGAATTCTGGAACAAGCGAAATTCACCCAAAGATTAGGAATACACTGAAAAGGGGAAGTTTACGAAGTCCCGAAGAATTAAGCGACGAAGCTTTGACGTAATGAGCCACACACACCCCTGGGTAAACTAAATTTATCAGCCTTTACTCACACGTGGTGAACGTACCTAATGTTTCGGTAAGGGACAAGTAAACCTTAAGCTGAAGGTTTGGCTTTCTTTACAATTACATAACATGTCATGAAAGTTACGTAAGGTCATTTTGGAATAGTCCTCAGAAACAAACTTTTTCTTGGTGCACCGCTACCCTCATATGTGGAGTCCCTAACAGTTTAACCTGATAACGTTACTACATCTGCCCATAAACAAAAGGGATGGGAATTGATATGTTAACATAGCCTTTGGGACTACAACATTAAAAGATAAGGACACTCGCACCAGTTGATGTTGAGTTATTGCAGGTTTTATAATATGAAGTGACTTGAGGTAGATAAACGAGGCGAGCCATCTCTGCAAGTGGAAATAGTAATTGTATGATTAGCTTAGTTTAGATTTGTTACAAGTTCATTAAATGAGCCAATATAGCAGGCTTCTTGATCATGCAGTAAACCATCTGAAATTGTAAGAGTGATTAATTTAAAAAGTCGATCGACGGTGTTTCTGAAGTAATTTCGATGCATGTTTATATCGTCTACTAACTCACCTTATCCAGTTGAACAGTATGTTCAGTCAACCTGGCGTGTGAATCCTTCTGACTGTATTTCTGTTATATGCTTTTCCTCATGTTTACGGGCGTCGCCTTTTGTCTATAGAGCTACTAATAGCTGAAGAGCCGTCCCTCCAACACTGGAAAAAAGAAAAAATATCTTTCCGTGCGCCTGCCTCTCTCATTTGCATTATGTGCAGGAAATTGTGCCAAAACTTGTGATACTGTACATGCAATCTCTGCTAACTTCCATTTCAACCGCTACTTTAATTGTTATAAAGAAGGAGTACTATTATGTTCAGATTACAGTGGCTCAAGTTTGTGTGTGATTGGTCTGATGATGAGGGATTACTTTAAACCTCCTGAGCTTGGACCTGTCCGTCACACTGTATCTAGTTGTTACTGTGTCCTGAATTAAGAGAACATCCAAACCTTTCAATCTGTCAGATGTCTTAGGCGGTAGTGCCGTCACCAACCCTGGCGGCAAAAAAAGATATAGAGGGAAAACCATGCTGGACTTGTCGAGTGAACATGCACGTTAGTTATAGCAAGGATGTAGGTCTAGACGTAGGTTATGAAAATGTTTCAAGTATCATGCCAAGAGTTGGGTATCACTTTGTTGTTACGGGGACCTCCGGACTAGCCTCAAGATCTTCATTTTTCTCATCATATTTAAGTATACTAAGATGGTCGGTATGTTCCTCTCGAACGTCTTGAATATTAAGATATCCTCTTAAGTGCTAAATACCTTATACGGTTCTGTGAATTTTGATGCTAACATAAGGTGGGGCCACTCCGTAACATTATTAGACATGATGTGAACAATAGCTTGTGTGTTGTGTTTGTAACAATGATGGTAGCGTTATTATTCCACAAAGTTGCCGACGCTGATACCAATATTGTTGCGATGTTGTGAATCCAGTGGAAGCAGTGACAGTAATATATTTTGATTGCAGTGTTATCAACCATGTTTTGACGCATCCACGAATATATTGGCAACATTGCAATTAGGTACACTGTTGGAAACGTACAACTGTGTCATGTTGATGAGCTTAATGTCAGTACCATTAGCTGGCTTTGGTGCAAACTGTTGACAGCTTTGGTCGTAACAATGTTGCGTTGGTTTAGACATGCCTATATTCGATATTTTTCCAAACACTGTTGGCAGCTTTTGTTGGGACTGTTTACAGCTATGTTCCTAACACTGTTCCGTTGGTGGGGACGTGACTGTCATCACTTTTAGTCACACATTTACCAACACATTACAGGGTTGTATATGGTGTGGCCCCACATTTTCGATCTGGCTTGTGTAACGCTCAAGTTCTTCAACATCGCCAAATTACCTTTTTTGATCTGATTAGGTCCAACTAGCCTGTTTTCAACTTAAGGGAACTGTCAAATTGCTCCTACAGTTAGTACTACGTTCTGTTTACGTTGATGATGTGTGCGTTGTGTACATGAGAACTATTTTGCTGTAAGGTTGTCACCATCATATGTTGTTCGTCGTCTGGAGATAATTATGTCAAAAGAAAACATTTTGTTAAAGCCTTATAACCAGGACTTAATATGGTATGGTACGAGGCATTATTGTCACCTTGTACATCTGAGATACATTCAACTCTCTGACCGTTTTGAAAATCAGTAGTTGTTCCAGGTCCCTAACAGCATGCAGTTCAACTTCTCTGCTAACCCAATCGACACCGGGTGGTAGGCTGTAATATATAGTCCTTTATTCACTGTGTTTTACTCATAACTCTTCTCTGAAGTTATCATTCAAATCTCTGCCACTGTCATTGCAGTATGGCGATCCAGAATGTTGTCATTAAATGCCTTAACGACTGATTTTGCGGTTTTGTCAAGGAATGAGACTGGTTTACATTCTGGAGTAAATGCATCAGTCATGACGAGCTTGTTTCTATTACCTTGGCGAGTTTGAGACAACCCTGATGGTACAGCCGTTGAAATTCTCTCCCGTAGTTCTGTGGCTTCCTGGTATGTCAATACCTTGCCTTTATGCTGAGTACATGTAGGACGTCTCCCCACAACGTGTGCAGTTTGCTTTACCATCCATGATCAATACACCTGTCCTTACCAAAGTGAGCTGCTTGTGGAGTATCATCAATCAAAACCTGAATCTGTGGCACGAAGCTAAGTGGTATAACTAACGACAGATGTGAGCGAACCGGTACATATAGTTTCACATCTCTACAAAATATCATCCTGTAAGTGGAACTCCCGAGTTGGGACTAGAAGCTTAATTGTCAAAACTAGAAGTTTCGTTACGTATTTTATTACTGTGTTCTTTCTGCATCGAAGGCATGCTACTCGGTAAATGAAGCTTCACTCCGAGTTAAGGCTTTTGCTTTGTCGCTGTCTCCCGTGTTAGCGAGGTAGCGCGAGGAAACAGACGAATGAATAGCCCAACCCACCCACATACACATGTATGTACATACACGTCCACACACGCAAATATGCATACCTATACATCTGAACGTATACATATATATACACATACAGACATATACATATATACACGTGTACATAATTCATACTGTCTGCCTTTATTCATTCCCATCGCCACCTCGCCACACATGAAATAACAACCCCCTCCCCCCCTCATGTGCCCGAGGTAGCGCTAGGAAAAGACAACAAAGGCCACATCTGTTCACACTCATTCTCTAGCTGTCATGTAATAATGCACCGAAACCACACCTTTCTTTCCAAATCCAGGCCCCACAGAACTTTCCATGGTTTACCCCAGACGTTTCATATGCCCTGGTTCAATCCATTGACAGCACGTCGACCCCAGTATACCACATCGTTCCAATTCACTCTATTCCTTGCACGCCGTTCAACCTCCTGCATGTTCAGGCCCCGATCACTCAAAATCTTTTTCACTCCATCTTTCCACCTCCAATTTGGTCTCCCACTTCTCTTCGTTCCCTCCACCTCTGACACATATATCTTCTTGGTCTACCTTTCCTCACTCATTCTTTCCATGTGATCAAACCATTTCAAAACACCCTCTTCCGCTCTCTCAACCACACTTTTTATTACTACACATCTCTCTTACCCTATTATTTCTTACTCGATCAAACCACGATAAGGCATCTCCCAATAAATTCTGCTTCCCAACCATATATCCGAAAGTTCAACAGAAAACCTGAACTAACTAGTAAATCTGCCAACTGGTTTTCGATTTCGAAATAACATACCACTGATAGGTGGTCAATGTATACGTGGACTGAGCAGTAATAGATAATTTCGAGATAATTAAGTACCTATGCCCTGCAAGTGAATAATTCCTTTCTGCTTCGTATAAAGTTCAGTTGCCGTATGTTATGGATGTGAGCGTCTTGCTATTCCCTGTATGAATGCTACTCCAGTTCCCTTGGCACTTGCATCAGTTGATGAAAAAAATGATTGCTGAAGATCAGCGAACACCGAGATAGATAGGTGCAGAAATGAGTGCCTGGTTAAATGTGACCATCGCATATTGTTGTACAGAAGAAAAAGTGTATCTTTCCTCTGTAATAGGTTAGGGGGGTGAAGACTGAAATCCTGCACGAAACATCCACAATAACCAGCTATTGCTATAAATGATCGGATCTCATCAGTGCTTCAAGGTGTGGTGAATTATGCCACTGTCTCTACTTTCTCATAATCTGAGGAAACTCCTCTCACGTTCAGTACTTGTCCAAGGCGATTTAATCTTGTATTTTAGAAGTTTCATTTGAACAGAGTTGCCCTTAGATTCGTCAGCGGTAAACTTCTTCAAGACTTCCTGTAAATTTCTCAAATGAGCTGGATCATCCTTACTAATTACTGCAGTGTCATGAAAGTAGACCTTGAGGGTTTGTCTTCCAGATATCATTGTCATGAACCTTGAAAAGGTCATGGTCGAAGATCTTAATGCAAAATGCATCCTAGTAAATCCCAGTTCTTTATAAGAGTGCCGCACGTAGTTAGTGAAAGCGTCATCCAGAGGTATTTGCCAAAATCCGTGTAACAAATCTAAGGAGGAAGATATTACCTCATAGATTCTGGAGAAGGTCTGTGGGGTCGGGTACTAGGAATCAATATGGGACGGTAGCTTTATTAAACTGTTTATAGTCTTATCACTAATCCCCAAGATAAGTGGGGTGTTCCACGGGGAGCTATTAGGTTGAATATATATTCTGAACATTCATCAGCTGCCTGTCGTTGGGAATGTGATAGACGTAAAGCAGGGATATTCATAGGATGTAAAGGTATGGAAGGGGAAATATGAGTTAATCCTAATGGTTTCCCCTTTAAAGCTAAAGGATTACTATAATTATTCTATATATTCAGCAATTCTGGTGTATACTGCATTCGTTCTACATTAACTGCAACATTAGTTTTGGAGCGTAGGAGACTGTTTCGAGGAGGTGACTTGATTCAGACAGACTGTATCTTCTCTGTTGACTTGCAACTCCTGTGACAGATGCTTGGAATATGGACAAGTCAACTGGATAATGTCCTATGGACAAGAAAAGGTCCTGTGTCGGTCTACTGGCCAGGTTGAAAGAGAAAATTCCATGTTCCGTCTCACGGAGTTTGGGTTCTATAGAGATTCTTCTTATTCTTCTTCGCGTTCACTTGTCCGGCATTAGCAAATGTCACTTATTTCGTTATCCTATTTGCAAACGTCTTTATGTCATGAGTGTCTCCTTTTAGTGTCTTATGTTGATCATAACTACTTATGTTTTAACTCTTGCTTCACATTTACGACAGTGGGTAAGTAACACATTAGATATGAATTACCTTGAGGTACTTGTTTTTTCTCTGGTTGTACAGGAGGGAAAATCTAGAGAAGTTCGATGGGCAATATAATTCTCAACAATTTATTGTATAGATTAACACAGGAACATTACATCCCTGAACGATTATGATTAATTCTTGAGGTTTAGTTTCCACTTTAAAATCTCGCATAAAACTAAAACCCATACATTCTTTAAATTTCAACAGTTCCATTATGAAGCACTTCATATTTATGATCTTGTTTGGTAAATGTCATCTACGCGACACATGACTTATTATCCTCAAAGGATGCTCAGAAACCCTAGTTTTATGATATGTAATCACATTCTTGCGTGATCCATTTGGTAATCTTTTGGTATATTTCAGTTCAGTCATGATGGTTTTTGGTCCAATGTCTGTATAGACTTTAACAGACATTCCATTGAGTTTTGCTACAAATTACGACCATGTGGACGCACACAGGGTTAAGCTCTAACTCTCATCTTTCGCACATTGATTTTCTACCAACTCACAGGGCTTTTACAAAATTAAAAGAACCTAGCTGTCCGATGTCAGTCTGTTGTTGATGCAACTCTACGCTGATGGAATTTGAGTCTGATTTGGAACTCCCCGCTGCGTTATGGTGTGGTTTGGTTCACTGATTTGTACAAGAGTAGTCAGCATCTGCATGGACCCAATTGGGAGGTGGTGCTTTCCTTTCTTTATCGGTCTTGTAGACCTCCTGTGACTACCGTGTGCTTGAAGCTTGTTGCGGTCTTTCTGTAGAAAGAACATTATTTCTGCAAGGACTTTGTTGTATGGGTTTACGTTTCACCACGTGCAGACGGATAATCTGCCAAGTATAGGACTGGGAGGTTTGTAGTGTCCCATTTACTTGGTGAAAACATTTGTGGTGGAGAGCATTGTTGGGAAGGATACGAATGCAGGGTAAATCTGAGGTTAGGATAGGGTATATTGGTTGCTGTGTCCTTTGGAATAGTAAGAGTATAAGTGGGTTGAAAGGCCAGAAGGAAACATTTACAGTAGGTATTATGATTTTAACATATGCATATCTGAGATTTTAGATGAGAATATGGGGTCCCTGACATGACAGCCCCTTCGTATAAGACCTCTTCTCTCACTTATGGTGGAAGTGTATTCGGTACCAAAGGCAACCATGGGATTCAGTGAAAGTCCCTAACCTGTCAAGATTTAAGCATATCGTGCCCAGTAATGCCAGCTTTGATCCGTTTCCTGAGCTGTCACTCTTATACAGATATATAGCGGTAATAATTTTTCCTCATTACTAGCTTCTATCAGTAACATCTCCAAAACTACTGCTGTTGCATCTTCCCTCTTGTCAAATTTGATGAAATCTTTCTACAGCCTTGTTTAAAGTTCCGTTTTCACAGCCACCGAGTGTCTCCGTCCTTATAATCCATCAGTTATCTTAGTTTCTCTAATCAAGTCATCGTCTGAAGGAATTTTGCTTCCCGCTAACGCTTGGCGTACTGTATTCCCCTTTTAACACGATGTTGGTAGCGTGTTTATAAACTCTTACACACAGTTATCCTGTTTGTGAAGGAAGACTCCCTGAATGTTGGCAACCCGACGTTGTTAGGTCTGTCAGGTGATCAGCGTGTGTAGCGATGCCAGCAGGGTGCGATGCGTTCGGGGTCCACCTCACCTAGGAGACATAGGGTGGTGCTTGATATGATGACGTCGTCGATGACGTAGTTCTTGTAATGACGTGCTGGCTTTGGTCTAAGTATTGTATATCGTATAGGAAATATTTGTATCCCGTTGTTGGCCATCAAAATTGGATCTATAGGACGTGGGTTGTAACAAGGGATATAAGCCCCTGAGAAACTGGAAAATTTCGTCAGCTCTCTCTCATTTTTTTTGGCTGTCGATGACTATGAATGAACAAGACCAAGAGCCAGCCTGAGGATTGAATCTAAAGGGAAGTGGTCAAAGTTTTTTATGTGGTTTTTGACCTGGTTTTGACTTCCGTCCTGTTCTACGGAAAACGAGACTGTATTGCATACACAAACATTCTAATTTCCATGACTAACACCTAAATCTGTATCAGAGTATTAAACCCCAATGGTTATATATCCTCTCACTTTATTGATATATGATAACATTATTCCATCCTTGGTCACCATTCAGTTAATGGAGATTACTTCGGTTTTCCTTGCTTTTCATGTGTAATAGATTTTACTGTGCATCAGTTATCTGGGTTGTCTTTATATTTTGTTTTGTCTTTATCTTATAAAGGTCTACACCAAGTATGGAGGGTCAACCTTCTGCGGGACGTATGAAATGCACAGACCAGTCTTGATGATCGGTGACCCAGACCTCATCAAGCATATTCTTGTTAAGGACTTCGACCACTTTGTGGACCGTCGGACAATGAAGCTGCAACACGAGTCTGATAAGATAATGAATGAGATGTTGTCTATGAAGACGGGAGAAGAGTGGAAGACTTCTACGATCCATTATGACGCCAGCATTTACTTCGGGGAAGATACGGGGTATGTTCCCTCTAGTGTGTGACAATGCCGACGTCCTCGTGTCTTTCTCGCTTAAACAGGCAGCTACACAGCCATACGTTGATATGAAGGACTACTTCGGACGGTTCACTATGGACACCATCGCCTCTTGTGCCTTTGGAATTGAATGTAACTCTTTCGAAGACGTCAATGCAGATTTTCCAAACAAGGCTGCAACTTTCTTTTCTATGTCTCTTGTGGAGATTCTTGAAATTTATAGTCTTTCTAACCTTCCCAAGTTTATTAAGAGGTCTTAAAATTCGTGTTAACCCTCCCGAGATGGACTTTTTTGAGGAAGTGGTTCGCGAGACAGTTGCAGCCAGAGAGAAGGGTCATACACGTGGAGACTTCCTTGATCTGTTGATGGAGGCTCGTGACGACCAGAACTTACCCAACAGCAAGAGAAAAGGTAAGCATTGCTTGATGAGCTGCAGAACATTTGCTTGTCCATAAATCCGTGTAACCTGAACTTTCTTGGCATGTGCATGTGTATGTCAATCATCGTTCGTGTACGTAAGTATGAGGAAGATGATGATGCAGCCATCCAGATCATCTCTTTCTCCCTGAAGTCTGCCTTCTTTTTCAACTCCTATATCCTCCGTGTGACCTCTTGCCGCTTTCTCTTTTCATCTCCCGCGTAGTTGCAAATGAGAGTTTGGTTGAGGGAGTGGTCAGCAAATTTCCAAGGTGATCAGATGTTTTGGATGAGGGTTATAATTAAAAAAAAAAACTAAAGAGAGCGAGTGGGATTATATGTGAAGGGGACAAATACAGAAGTGATATGAAGTGAAGAGGAGACGGAGTGAATATTTTGAAGAGTTGTTTAATGTGTTCAGTGATAGAGCGGCGGATGTGGGATGTTTTCGAGGTAGAGCTCTGTATTCGAAATGAGAGAGTCATGGAAAGCAGTTTGGCAAGAAGAGTTAATGAAATCCTTGCGTAAGATGAAGTGCGGCAAAGCGAGTTGAAGTGGATGGTATTGCAGGAGAATTCCTTAAGGAAGGGGATGATTGCGTCGTAGATTAACTTATTAGGATTTCCATTGTATGTATGGCTCATAGCGAAGTCCCTAAGGATTGGCGGAATACCCGTATAGTGCCACATAAAGGGGAGAAAGGTGAAAGTGACTGTCCACATTATATAGGAATAAGTTTTCTGAGAATAGCTGCTAAGTTGTATGGGAGGATGATAATTAGGAGGGTGGGTCACGCAGGAGTGGTAAAGAATGTATGGCTTAGATGTTTGCCTTGAAGAATGTGTGCTGTAAATGATTAAAGAAGCAGAAATGTATCCTAGGGCCGACTTCTTCATTCAGTGATACTTAATGAATTTCAGGCGGCCTTTACAGTTTTATTCGAAAAATAAGTACGTGCATATATAGTACTCTGAATTATGGTCTTATAACACATTACGACACACACTAATGGACGGTGTGAGGAGGCTGGTCAGCGTGTCCCAAAGCTAGTGCTGCGTCAAGCTTTTCTCAGGGCCTGACAACAACCCTCACGTGTTTGAGCGAACGTTCTGATCTTCCTTGTGTCGTCTGCAGGTCCGCTTTACATGTTACAAAAAGACGAAACAATACTTGTGCAGTAAGCCAGTAAAACAATTCCCTGTGTTGCAACTACATATGTACAACTCGCAGTGAAATGATAAAACTAAATAGCTTGTGAAAAATTAATGGTATGCGTGTATATCTTGCACCTCTCTAACAGAAGAAGGTGTTTGTGATTTTTTTTTTATCTGGACAAGCGTATGATAGGGTTTATAGAGATGATTCGTGGGAGGCATTGAGAATAAATGATGTGGGCGTGAAGCTGATAGAAACAGTGAAGAGTTGTGATCTAGAGAGTAAAACATGTGTGGGAGTAGGAACAAAGGGGTGGGAGTTGTTCTAGGTGAGGATGATTCTACGTCAGGACTGTGTGGTGTCACCCTGGCATTCAATTCATACATATATACATAGGGTGAAAGAGGGGCATAGGAAGAAACAGTTCTCTGCTGAGAACACGGCGCTGTTGACAGATTCAAGTGGGAAAATGCAGAAGCTGTTGTATGAGTTTGGAAGAATTTGTGGAAGGGAATTGAGAGTAAGCGTGAATAAAAGCAAAGTTGTTAGGTTTGTAGGTGTACAGAGACGGGTTAACTGGAGTGTGAGTTCAAATGAGGAGTACTTAAAAGAAGTGGATTGTTTTAGATACCTGGGAGTGGATATGGAAACGAATGGAACCACGAGAGCTGAAATGAATCATAGGATGAATTAGGAGTAAAGTTCTTGGTCGCATTCAGAAATATGTGAAGAATGGGTATATTTGATGGTACACTTGCGTTTGTGCTGTATGGATACAACGCGTGGGCCTACGACAAAAATTTAAATGAGAAGGTGAATATGTTGTAAATGAAATGTTTGAAGACAATACGTTGTGTGAAGGCGTTGATCGAATAAGAAATTATAGGGTAAGAGAAAGATATGGTAGTAAGAGGACATATGAGAGAGTTGAAAAGGGTGTGCTGAAATGGTTTAGACGTACTGAGAGAATGAGTGAGGAAAAGGAGGACTAAGGGATTATACATATAAGAAGTGAAAGGAAAAGAAACTTTAGGAATCAAGGTGGATCCGGAAGGTTGAGGTGAAAGATGCTTTGAAGGTTATGGGCCTGAACGTGCAGGAGGGTGCGGGACGTGCAACACATAGAGCGAACTGGAGGAATGTGGTTTACAGGGAATGACATGTTAATGGGCTTAACCAGGGCGTATGAAGCTGTCGGACAAATTGTGGAAGCCATTTCTTTGTACATATATATATATAAAAATATATATATATATATATATATATATATATATATATATTTTTTTTTTTTTTTTTTTTACTTTGTCGCTGTCTCCCGCGTTTGCAAGGTAGCGCAAGGAAACAGACGAAAGAAATGGCCCACCCCCCCCCCCCCCATACACATGTATATACATACGTCCACACACGCAAATATACATACCTACACAGCTTTCCATAGTTTACCCCAGACGCTTCACATGCCTTGATTCAATCCACTGACAGCACGTCAACCCCGGTATACCACATCGCTCCAATTCACTCTATTCCTTGCCCTCCTTTCACCCTCCTGCATGTTCAGGCCCCGATCACTCAAAATCTTTTTCAATCCATCTTTCCACCTCCAATTTGGTCTCCCTCTTCTCCTTGCTCCCTCCACCTCCGACACATATATCCTCTTCGTCAATCTTTCCTCACTCATCCTCTCCATGTGTCCAAACCACTTCAAAACACCCTCTTCTGCTCTCTCAACCACGCTCTTTTTATTTCCACACATCTCTCTTACCCTTACGTTACTCACTCGATCAAACCACCTCACACCACACATTGTCCTCAAACATCTCATTTCCAGCACATCCATCCTCCTGCGCACAACTCTATCCATAGCCCACGCCTCGCAACCATACAACATTGTTGGAACCACTATTCCTTCAAACATACCCATTTTTGCTTTCCGAGATAATGTTCTCGACTTCCACACATTCTTCAAGGCCTCCAGAATTTTCGCCCCCTCCCCCACCCTATGATCCACTTCCGCTTCCATGGTTCCATCCGCTGCCAAATCCACTCCCAGATATCTAAAACACTTCACTTCCTCCAGTTTTTCTCCATTCAAACTCACCTCCCAATTGACTTGACCCTCAACCCTACTGTACCTAATAACCTTGCTCTTATTCACATTTACTCTTAACTTTCTTCTTCCACACACTTTACCAAACTCAGTCACCAGCTTCTGCAGTTTCTCACATGAATCAGCCACCAGGGCTGTATCATCAGCGAACAACAACTGACTCACTTCCCAAGCTCTCTCATCCCCAACAGACTTCATACTTGCCCCTCTTTCCAAAACTCTTGCATTTACCTCCCTAACAACCCCATCCATAAACAAATTAAACAACCATGGAGACATCACACATATATATATATATATATATATATATATATATATATATATATATATATATATATATATATATATATATATATATATATATATGTGCATATATATTTTTTTTTTCATACTATTCACCATTTCCCGCATTAGCAAGGTAGCGTTAAGAACAAAGGACTGGGCCTTAGAGGGAATATCCTCACCTGGCCCCCTTCTCTGTTCCCTCTTTTGGAAAATTGAAAAAAAAAATGAGAGGGGAGGATTTCCAGCCCCCCGCTCCCTTCCCTCTTAGTCGCCTTCTACGACACGCAGGGAATACGTCGGAAGTATTCTTTCTCCCCTATCCCCAGGGATATATATATATATATATATATATATATATATATATATATGATTTGGTAAATAGAGAAGAGGTAGTAAAAGCTTTGCGGAAGATGAAAGCCGGCAAGGCAGCGGGTTTGGATGGTATTGCAGTGGAATTTATTAAAAAAGGGGGTGACTGTATTGTTGACTGATTGGTAAGGTTATTTAATGTATGTATGACTCATGGTGAGGTGCCTGAGGATTGGCGGAATGCGTGCATGGTGCCATTCTACAAAGGCAAAGGGGAAAAGAGTGAGTGCTCAAATTACAGAGGTATAAGTTTGTTGAGTATTCCTGGTAAATTATATGGGAGGGTATTGATTGAGAGGGTGAAGGCATGTACAGAGCATCAGATTGGGGAAGAGCAGTGTGGTTTCAGAAGTGGTAGAGGATGTGTGGATCAGGTGTTTGCTTTGAAGAATGTATGTGAGAAATACTTTGAAAAGCAAATGGATTTGAATGTAGCATTTATGGATCTGGAGAAGGCATATGATAGAGTTGATAGAGATGCTCTGTGGAAGGTATTAAGAATATATGGTATGGGAGGCAAGTTGTTAGAAGCAGTGAAAAGTTTTTATCGAGGATGTAAGGCATGTGTACGTGTAGGAAGAGAGGAAAGTGATTGGTTCTCAGTGAATGTAGGTTTGCGGCAGGGTTGTGTGATGTCTCCATGGTTGTTTAATTTGTTTATGGATGGGGTTGTTAGGGAGGTGAATGCAAGAGTTTTGGAAACAGGGGCAAGTATGAAGTCTGTTGGGGATGAGAGAGCTTGGGAAGTGAGTCAGTTGTTGTTCGCTGATGATACAGGGCTGGTGGCTGATTCATGTGAGAAACTGCAGAAGCTGGTGACTGAGTTTGGTAAAGTGTGTGAAAGAAGAAAGTTAAGAGTAAATGTGAATAAGAGCAAGGTTATTAGGTACAGTACGGTTGAGGGTCAAGTCTATTGGGAGGTGAGTTTGAATGGAGAAAAACTGGAGGAAGTGAAGTGTTTTAGATATCTAGGAGGGGATCTGGCAGCGGATGGAACCATGGGAGCTGAAGTGGATCATAAGGTGGGGGAGGGGGCGAAAATTCTGGGAGCCTTGAAGAATGTGTGGAAGTCGAGAACATTATCTCGGAAAGCAAAAATGGGTATGTTTGAAGGAATAGTGGTTCCAACAATGTTGTATGGTTGCGAGGCGTGGGCTATGGATAGATTTGTGCGCAGGAGGATGGATGTGCTGGAAATGAGATGTTTGAGGACAATGTGTGGTGTGAGGTGGTTTGATCGAGTAAGTAACGTAAGGGTAAGAGAGATGTGTGGAAATAAAAAGAGCGTGGTTGAGAGAGCAGAAGAGGGTGTTTTGAAATGGTTTGGGCACATGGAGAGGATGAGTGAGGAAAGATTGACCAAGAGGATATATGTGTCGGAGGTGGAGGGAACGAGGAGAAGAGGGAGACCAAATTGGAGGTGGAAAGATGGAGTGAAAAAGATTTTGTGTGATCGGGGCCTGAACATGCAGGAGGGTGTAAGGAGGGCAAGGAATAGAGTGAATTGGAGCGATGTGGTATACCGGTGTTGACGTGCTGTCAGTGGATTGAATCAAGGCATGTGAAGCGTCTGGGGTAAACCATGGAAGGCTGTGTAGGTATGTATATTTGCGTGTGTGGACGTATGTATATACATGTGTATGGTGGTGGGCCGGGCCACTTCTTTCGTCTGTTTCATTGCGCTACCTCGCTAATGCGGGAGACAGCGACAAAGCAAAAAAAAAAAAAAAAAATATATATATATATATATATATATATATATATATATATATATGTATATATATATATATATATATATATATATATATATATATATATATATATATATATATATATATATATACCTTTCATACTATTGCCACTTCCCGCATTAGCGAGGTAGCGTCAAGAACAGAGGACTGGGCCCTTGAGGGAATATCCTCACCTGGCCCCCCTCTCTGTTCCTTCTTTTGGAAAAAAAAAAAAAAAAAAAAAATGAGAGGGGAGGATTTCCAGCCCCCCGCTCCCTTCCCTTTTAGTCGCCTTCTACGACACGCAGGGAATACGTGGGAAGTATTCTTTCTCCCCTATCCCCAGGGAGGATAGGGGAGAAAGAATTCAATCCACATTAACATCCAAAAGTCTCTTTTTTCGCGCTCCTATCAATTAAGACGGAATCTAATAACGCTCTCTGTCCATCTCTCCTACTTGCATACGTATACTTTTCTATATATCTCTTTATAAACAGGTATTCCCAATCACCAGTTATACATATATATATATATATATATATATATATATATATATATATATATATATATATATATATATATATATATATATATATACATATATATATTATCCCTGGGGATAGGGGAGAAAGAATACTTCCCACGTATTCCCTGCGTTTCGTAGAAGGCGACTAAAAGGGAAGGGAGCGGGGGGCTGGAAATACTCCCCTCTCATTTTTTTTTTAATTTTCCAAAAGAAGGAACAGAGAAGGGCGCCAGGTGAGGATATTTCCTCAAAGGCCCAGTCCTCTGTTCTTAACGCTACCTCGCTAATGCGGGAAATGGCGAATAGTACGAAAGAAAAAAGAAAGATATATATATATATATATATATATATATATATATATATATATATATATATATATATATATATATGACTGGTGATTGGGATTACCTCTTTATAAAGAGATATATAGAAAAGTATACGTATGCACGTAGGAGGGATGGACAGAGAGTGTTATTAGATTCCGTCTTAATTGATAGGAGCGCGAAAAAAGAGACTTTTGGATGTTAATGTGCTGAGAAAGGCAAGTGGAGGGATGTCTGATCATTATCTGGGGGAGGCGAAGGTGAAGATATGTAGAGGTTTTCAGAAAAGAAGAGAGAATGTTGGCGTGAAGAGAGTGGTGAGAGTAAGTAAGCTTGGAAAGAAGACTTGTGTGAGGAAGTACCAGGAATGGAAAAAGGTGAGACCAAAGGCATAAGGGGATTGGGGGAGGAATGGGATGTATTTAGGGAAGCAGTGATGGCTTGCGCAAAAGATACTTGTGCCATGAAAAAGTGGGAGATGGGAAGATTAGAAAGGGTAGTGAGTGGTGGGATGAAGAAGTCAGATTGTTAGTGAAAGAGAAGAGAGGGGCATTTGGAAGATTTTTGGATGGAAATAGTGCAAATGACTGGGAGATGTATTAAACAAAGAGGCAAGAGGTCAAGATAAAGTTGCAAGAGGTGAAAAGAGGGCAAATAAGAATTGGAGTGAGAGAGTACCAGTAATTTTGGAAGAGAATAAAAAAGATGTTTGGACGGAGGTGAATATAGTGCGTAAGACAAGAAAACAAATGGGAACGTCGGTGAAGGGACGAATGGTAAGGCAGTATTAAGTAGTGGTGAAATGAGAGGGAGATGGAGTAAGTATTTTGAAGGTCTGTTGAATGTGTTTAATGATAGATTGGCAGATATAGGGTGTTTTGGTCGAGGTGGTGTGCAAAGTGAGAGGGTCAAGGAGAATGATTTAGTAAACAGAGAAGAGGTAGTGAAGGCTTTGCGGGAGATGAAAGCCGGCAAGGCGGCGGGTTTCGATGGTATTGCATTAGAATTTATCTTAAAAGAGGGTGACGGTGTTTTTGACTAGTTGGTGAAGATATTCATTGTATGTACGATTCATGGTGAGGTGCTGAGGATTGGCGGAGTGAATGCAGACTGCCCTTGTACGAAGATAAAGGTGATAAAAGTGAGTGTTTAAATTACAAATGTATAAATTTGTCGAGTATTCCTGGGAAATTATATGGGAAGGTATTGATTGAGAGGGTGAAGGCATGTACAGAGCATCAAAATGGGGAAGACCAGTGTGGTTTCAGATATGGTAGAGGATGTGTGGATCAGGTGTTTGCTTTGAAGAATGTATGTGAGAAATACTTAGAAAAACAAATGGATTTCTATTTAGCATTCAAGATCTTGAGAAGGCATATGATAGAGTTGATAGAGATGTTCTGTGGAAGGTATTAAGAGTATATGGTGTTGGAGGTAAATTGCTAGAAGCAGTGAAAAGTATTTATCGGGGATGTAAGGCATATATACGAGTAGGAAGAGAGGAAAGTGATTAGTTCCCATTGAATGTCGGTTTCCGGCAAGGACGTGTTATGTCTCCATGGGTTTTTAAAATGTTTATAGATGGGGTTGTTAGGAAGGTGAATGATAGCAAGTGTTTTTGAGAGAGGGGCAAGTATGCAGTCTGTTGTAGATGAGAGGGCTTTGGAAGTGAGTCAGTTGTTGTTCGCTGATGATAGAGCGCTGGTGGCTGATTCGGGTGAGAAACTGCAGAAGTTGGTGACTGAGTTTGGTAAAGTGTGTGAAAGAAGAAAGCTGAGGGTAAATGTGAATAAGATTAGGGACAAGTCAATTGGGAAATAAGTTTGACTGGAAAAAAACTGGAGGAAGTTAAGTGTTTTAGATATGTGGGAGTGGATTCGGCAGCAGATGGAACCATGGAAGCGGTAGTGAATCACAGAGTTGGGGATGGGCCGAAGGTTCTGGGAGCGTTGAAGAATGTGCGGAAAGCGAGAACGTTATCTCCGAGAGCAAAAATGAGTATGTTTCAAAGAATAGTGGTTTCAACAATGTTATATGGCTGTAAGGCATGGAGTATAGATAGGGTTGTGCGGAGGAGGATGGATATGTTGGAAGTGAGATGTTTCAGGGCATTATGTGGTGTGAGGTGAATTGATCGAGTAAGTAATGAAAGGGTGAGAGAGATGTGTGGTAATAAATTGAGTGTGGTTGAGAGAGCAGAAGAAGGCGTTTTGAAATGGTTTGGTCACATGGAGAATATGAGTGAGGAAAGGTTGACAAACAGGATATATGTGTCAGAGGTGGAGGGAACGACGGAGATGTGGGAGACCAAATTGGAGGTGGAAGGATGGAGTGAAAAAGATTTTGAGCGATCGTGGCTTGAACATACAGGAGGGCGAAAGCCACTAAAGGAATAGAGTGAACTGGAACGATGTGGTATACCGGGATCGACGTTCTGTCAGTGGATTGAACCAGGGCATGTGAAGGGTCTGGGGTAAAACATGGAAAGTTTTGTGGGGCCTGGATGTGGAAAGAGAGCTATGGGTTCTGTGTGTTACACATGAGAGCTGGAAACTGAGTGTGAATGAATGTTTCCTTTTGTCCTTTCCTAGAACTACCTCGCGGGGGGAGGTGTTATCCTTTTTCATGTGTGGCGGGGTCGCGACGGGAATGAATAAAGGCAGAAAATATGAATTATATGCATGTGTATATATGTATATGATGTATGTTTATATATGTATACGTTAAAATGTTATCCTTGGGGATAGGAGAGAAAGAATACTTCCCACACACTCCCCATGTATCGTAGAAGGCGACTAAAGAGAACGGGGGGCTAGAAACCCACCCCTCCTTGTATTTTAACTTTCTAAAAGGGGAAACAGAAGAAGGAGTCACGCAGGGAGTGCTCATCCTCCTCGATGGCTCAGATTGGGGTGTCTAAATGTGTGTGGATGTAACCAAGATGAGAAAAAGGGAGAGATGAGTAGAAGGTTTGAGGAAAGGAACCTGGATCTTTTGACTCTTGAATGAAACGAAACTCAAGGGCAAAGGGGAAGAGTGGTTTGGGAATGTTTTGTGAGTAAAGTCAAGGGTTGGTGATAGGACAACAGCAAGGGAAGGAGTAGCACTACTCCTGAAGCAGGAGTGGTGGGAGTATGGCATAGAGAGTAAGAAAGTGAAGTGTAAGAAAAATTGATATGGGTAGCACTGAAAGTGGATGGAGAGAGATGGGTGATTATTGGTGCCTATGCACCTGGGCATGAGAATAAAGATCACGAGAGGCAAGTGTTTTGGAAGTAGCTGAGTGAGTGTGTTGGTAGTTTTGATGCACGAGACTGTGTTATAGTGATGGCCGATTTGAATGCAAAGATGAGTAATTTAGCAGTTGAAGGAATAATTGGTGTAAATGGAGTGTTCAGTGTTGTACATGGAAATGGTGAAGTGCTTGAAGATATGTGTGCTGAAAAAGGACTGGTGATTGGGAATTCCTGGTTTACAAAGAGAGATATACATAAGTATACGTATGTACGTAGGAGAGATGGTCAGAGATCATTATAGGATTACGTGTTAATTGATAGGTGCGTGAAAGAGAGACTTTTGGATGTTATGTGGTGTGAGGTGCAAAAGGATTGATGTCTGATCATTATCTTGTGGAAGCGAAGGTGAAGATTTGTAGAGGTTTTCAGAAAAGAAGAAAAAATGTTGGGGTGAAGAGATTGGTGAAAGTTAGTGTGCTTGGGAATGAGACGTGCGAGGAAGTACCAGGAGATACTGAGTAATGGAAAAAGGTGAGAGCAAAGGATGTAGCGGGAGTTGTGGAGGAATGGCATGTATTTAGAGAAGTAGTGATGGGTTGCTCAAAAGATGCTTGTGCGATGAGAGGTGTGGGAGGTGGGGCAGATTAGAAAGGGTGGTGAGTGGTGGGATGAAGTAAGATTATTAGCGAAAAAAACGAGAGAGGCATTTGGACGATTTTTGCAGGGAAATAGTCCTAATGACTGGGATATGTATAAAAGAAAGAGGCAGGAGGTCAAGATAAAGGTGCAAGAGGTGAAAAAGAGGGCAAATAAGATTTGGGGTGAGAGAGTATCATTAAATTTTAGGGAGAATAAAACGATGTTTTGGAAGGAGGTAAATAAAGTGAGCAAGACAAGAGAATAAAAGAGAATATCGGTGAAGGGGGCTAATGGGTAGGTAATAACAAGTATTGATGATGTGAGGAGATGGAGTGAGTATTTTGAGGGTTTCTTTAATGTGTTAGATGATAGAGTTGCAGATATAGGGTGTTTTGGTCGAGGTGGTGTGCAAAGTGAGAGGGTTAGGGAGAATGATTTGGTAAACAGAGAAGAGGTAGTGAAAGCTTTGCGAAAGATGAAAGCCGGCAAAGCGGCGGGTTTGGTTGGTATTGCATTGGAATTTATTTACAAAGGCTAATGGGATAAAGGTGAGTGTTTGAATTAATGTGATATGTTTGTTTAGTATTCCTGGGAAATTATATGAGAGGGTATTGATTGAGAGGGTGAAGACTTGAACAGATGATGTGGGATCAGGTGTTTCCTTTGAAGAATGTATGTGAGAAATACTTAGAAAAGCAAATAGATTTGTATGTAGCATTTATGGATCTGGAGAAGGCATACGATAGAGTTGATAGAGATGCTGTATTAAGAATACATGGTGTGAGAGGCAATTTGCTAGAAGCAGTGAAAAGTTTTTATCGGGAATGTAAGGCATATCTAAGAGTAG
This sequence comes from Panulirus ornatus, assembly GCF_036320965.1. Classification (NCBI taxonomy): domain Eukaryota; kingdom Metazoa; phylum Arthropoda; class Malacostraca; order Decapoda; family Palinuridae; genus Panulirus; species Panulirus ornatus. The sequence continues at coordinate 10,703,035 of NC_092250.1, forward strand.
GACGAGAGGAAAGTGATTAATTACCAGGGAATGTCGGTTTGCGGCAGGGGTGCGTGATATGTCATGGTGGTTTAATTTGTTTATGGATGGGGTTGTTAGGGAGGTGAATGCAAGAGTTTTGGAGAGAGGGGCAAGTATGCAGTCTGTTGTGGATGAGAGCGGAGGAGGGTGGATGTGTTGGAAATAAAGTGTTTGAGGACAATATGTGGTGTGAGGTGGTTTGATCGAGTAAGTAATGAAAGGAGAAGAGAGATATGTGGTAATAAAAGGAGTGTGGTTGAAATTGCAGAAGAGGGTGTTTTGAAATGGTTTGGTCACATGGAGAGAATGAGTGAGGAATGACTGTCAAAGAGGATGTACGTGTCAGAGGTGGAGGGAATAAAGAGAAGTGAGAGACCAAATTGGAGGTGGAAGGATGGAGTGAAAAAGATTTTGAGTGATCGGGGCCTGAACATGCAGGAGGGTGTAAGGCGTGCAAGGAATAGAGTGAAATGAAACGATGTGGTATACCGGGGTCGACGTGCTCTCAGTGGATTGAACCAGGGCATGTGAAGCTTTTGGGATAAACCATGGAAACTTTTTTAGGGCCTGGATGTGGAAACGGAGCAGTGGTTTCGTTGCATTATACATGACAGCTAGATACTGAGTATGATCGACTGTGGCCTTTGCTATCTTTTCCTAGCGCTACCTTGCGAGCGTGCAGGGGGAGGGGGTTGTCATATATATACCTATACATCTCAACGTATACATATATATACACACACAGACATATACATAAATACACTTGTCCATAATTCATACTTTATACCCTTTTTCATTCCCGTTGCCTCCCCGCCGTACATGATATGAAAACATCCTCCCCCCGCATGTGCGCGAGGTAGCGCTAGGAAAAGAACAATGGCCACATTCGTTCACACTCAGTTTCTAGCTGTCATGTATAATGCAGCGAAACCACAGCTCCCTTTCCACATCCAGGTCCCACAAACCTTTACATGATTTACCCCAGACAATTCACATTCCCTGGTTCAATCCATTGACAGCAGGTCGACCCCGGTATACCGCATTGTTCCAATTCATTCTATTCCTTGCAAACCTTTCACCTTCCTCCATGTTCAGGCCCCTATCACTCAAAATCTTTTTCACTCCATCCTTCTACCTCCAATTTGGTCTCCCACTTCTCCTTGTTCCCTCCACCTCTGACACGTATATCCTCTTTGTCAGTCATTCCTCACTCATTCTCTCCATGTGACCAAACCATTTCAAAACACCCTCTTCTGCTCTCTCAACCACACTCTTTATATTACCACACATCATTCTTACCTTTTTATTACTTACTCGATCAAACCACCTCACACCAAAGAGCTCATTTCCAGCACATCCACCCTCCTCCACACAACTCTTATCTATAGCCCACGCCTAGCGACCATACAACATTGTTGGAACCACTATTCATTCAAACATACCCATTTTTGCTTTCCAAGATAACGTTCTCAACTTCCACATATTTTTCAACGCTCCCAGAACTTTCGCCCCCCTCCTCCACCCTATGATTCAATTCCGCTTCCATGGTTCCATCCGCTGCCAAATCCACTCCTAGATATCTAAAACACTTCACTTCCTCCAGTTTTTCCCATTCAAACTTACCTCCCAATTTACTTGTCCCTCAACCCTATATATATATATATATATATATATATGTATATATATATATATATATATATATATATATATATATATATATATATACATACATATATATATATATATATTTTTTTTTTTTTTTTTTTTACTTTGTCGCTGTCTCCCGCGTTTGCGAGGTAGCGCAAGGAAACAGACGAAAGAAATGGCCCAACCCCCCCCCCCCCATACACATGTATATACATACGTCCACACACGCAAATATACATACCTACACAGCTTTCCATGGTTTACCCCAGACGCTTCACATGCCCTGCTTCAATCCACTGACAGCACGTCAACCCCGGTATACCACATCGCTCCAATTCACTCTATTCCTTGCCCTCCTTTCACCCTCCTGCATGTTCAGGCCCCGATCACACAAAATCTTTTTCACTCCATCTTTCCACCTCCAATTTGGTCTCCCTCTTCTCCTTGTTCCCTCCACCTCCGACACATACATCCTCTTGGTCAATCTTTCCTCACTCATCCTCTCCATGTGCCCAAACCACTTCAAAACACCCTCTTCTGCTCTCTCAACCACGCTCTTTTTATTTCCACACATCTCTCTTACCCTTACGTTACTCACTCGATCAAACCACCTCACACCACACATTGTCCTCAAACATCTCATTTCCAGCACATCCATCCTCCTGCGCACAACTCTATACATAGCCCACGCCTCGCAACCATACAACATTGTTGGAACCACTATTCCTTCAAACATACCCATTTTTGCTTTCCGAGATAATGTTCTCGACTTCCACACATTCTTCAAGGCCCCCAGGATTTTCGCCCCCTCCCCCACCCTATGATCCACTTCCGCTTCCATGGTTCCATCCGCTGCCAGATCCACTCCCAGATATCTAAAACACTTCACTTCCTCCAGTTTTTCTCCATTCAAACTCACCTCCCAATAGACTTGACCCTCAACCCTACTGTACCTAATAACCTTGCTCTTATTCACATTTACTCTTAACTTTCTTCTTCCACACACTTTACCAAACTCAGTCACCAGCTTCTGCAGTTTCTCACATGAATCAGCCACCAGCGCTGTATCATCAGCGAACAACAACTGACTCACTTCCCAAGCTCTCTCATCCCCAACAGACTACATACTTGCCCCTCTTTCCAAAACTCTTGCATTTACCTCCCTAACAACCCCATCCATAAACAAATTAAACAACCATGGAGACATCACACACCCCTGCCGCAAACCTACATTCACTGAGAACCAATCACTTTCCTCTCTTCCTACACGCACACATGCCTTACATCCTCGATAAAAAACTTTTCACTGCTTCTAACAACTTTCCTCCCACACCATATATTCTTAATACCTTCCACAGAGCATCTCTATCAACTCTATCATATGCCTTCTCCAGATCCATAAATGCTACATACAAATCCATTTGCTTTTCTAAGTATTTCTCACATACATTCTTCAAAGCAAACACCTGATCCACACATCCTCTACCACTTCTAAAACCACACTACTCTTCCCCAATCTGATGCTCTGTACATGCCTTCACCTCTCAATCAATACCCTCCCATATAATTTACCAGGAATACTCAACAAACTTATACCTCTGTAATTTGAGCACTCACTCTTATCCCCTTTGCCTTTGTACAATGGCACTATGCACGCATTCCGCCAATCCTCAGGCACCTCACCATGAGTCATACATACATTAAATAACCTTACCAACCAGTCAACAATACAGTCACCCCCTTTTTTAATAAATTCCACTGCAATACCATCCAAACCTGCTGCCTTGCCGGCTTTCATCTTCCGCAAAGCTTTCACTACCTCTTCTCCGTTTACCAAATCATTTTCCCTAACCCTCTCACTTTGCACACCACCTCGACCAAAACACCCTATATCTGCCACTCTATCATCAAACACATTCAACAAACCTTCAAAATACTCACTCCATCTCCTTCTCACATCACCACTACTTGTTATCACCTCCCCATTTGCGCCCTTCACTGAAGTTCCCATTTGCTCCCTTGTCTTACGCACTTTATTTACCTCCTTCCAGAACATCTTTTTATTCTCCCTAAAATTTAATGATACTCTCTCACCCCAACTCTCATTTGCCCTTTTTTTCACCTCTTGCACCTTTCTCTTGACCTCCTGTCTCTTATACATCTCCCACTCAATTGCATTTTTTCCCTGCAAAAATCGTCCAAATGCCTCTCTCTTCTCTTTCACTAATACTCTTACTTCTTCATCCCACCACTCACTACCCTTTCTAATCAACCCACCTCCCACTCTTCTCATATATATATATATATGAGAAGAAATATATATATATATATATATATATATATATATATATATATATATATATATATATATATATATATATATATATATATATATATATATATATATATATATATATATATATATATATATATATATATATATATATATATATATATATATATATATATATATATATATATATATATATATATATATATATATATATATATATATATATATATATATATATATATAGGCGTGCAAGGAATAGAGTGAATTGGAACGATGTCGTATACCGTTATCTGTCAATGGATTGAACCAGGGCATTTGAAGCGTCTGGGGTAAACCATGGAAATTTCTGTGGGGCCTGGATGTGGAAAGGGAGCTGTGGTTTCGGTGCATTATTACATGACAGCTAGAGACTGAATGTGAACGAATGGGGCCTTTGTTGTCTTTTCCTAGCGCTACCTCGTACACATGAGAGGGGAGGGGGTTGTTATTTATTGTGGCGAGGTGGCGATGGGAATGAATAAAGGTAGACAGTTTATACATGTGTAAATATGTATATATATATATATATATATATATATATATATATATATATATATATATATATATATATATATATATATATATATATATATATATATATATACGTTGAGATGTATAGGTATGTATATTTTCGTGTGTGGACGTGTATGTATATACATGTGTATGTAGGTGTGTTGGGTCATTCTTTCGTCTGTTTCCTTGCGCTACCTCGCTAACGCGGGAGACAGCGACAAAGCAAAATAAATAAATAAATGAATAAAATATATATATATATATATATATATATATATATATATATATATATATATATATATATATATATATATATACATATATATATATATATATATATATATATATATATATATATATATATATATATATTATATATATATATTTTTTTTTTTTTCCTTTGTCGCTGTCTCCCACGTTTGCGAACAACAACTGACTCACTTCCCAAGCTCTCTCATCCCCAACAGACTTCATACTTGCCCCTCTTTCCAAAACTCTTGCATTCACCTCCATAACAACCCCATCCATAAAGAAATTAAACAACCATGGAGACATCACACACCCCTGCCGCAAACCTACATTCACTGAGAACCAATCACTTTCCTCTCTTCCTAAACGTCCACAGGCCTTACATCCTCGATTAAAACTTTTCACTGCTTCTAAGAACTTGCCTCCCACACCATATATTCTTTAACCTTCCACAGAGCATCTCTATCAACTCTTACCATATGCCTTCTCCAGATCCATTAATGCTACATACAAATCCATTTGTTTTTCTAAGTATTTCTCACATACATTCTTCAAAGCAAACACCTTATCCACACATCCTCTACCACTGTTCTTTCCACACTGTTCTTCCCCAATCTGATGCTCTGTACATGCCTTCACCCTCTCAATCAATACCCTCCCATATAATTTACCAGGAATACTCAACAGACTTATACCTCTGTAATTTGAGCACTCACTCTTATCCGCTTTGCCTTTGTACAATGGCAATATGCAAGCATTCCGCCAATCCTCAGGCACCTCACCATAAATCATACATACATTAAATAACCTTACCAACCAGTCAACAATACAGTCACCTCCTTTTTTAATAAATTCCACTGCAATACCATCCAAACCTGCTGCCTTGCATTTCTTTCATCTTCCGTAAAGCTTTTACTACCTCTTCTCTATTTACCAAATCATTTTCCCTAGCCCTCTCACTTTGCACACCACCTCGACCAAAACACCCTATATCTGCCACTCTATCATCAAACACATTCAACAAACCTTCAAAATACTCACTCCACCTCCTTCTCACATCTCCACTACTTGTTATCACCTCCCCATTTGCCCCCTTCACTGAAGTTCCCATTTGCTCCCCTGTCTTACGCACTTTATTTACCTCCTTCGAAAACATCTTTTTATTCCCGTGAAATTTAATGATACTCTCTCACCCCAACTCTCATTTGCCCTCTTTTTCACCTCTTGCACCTTTCTCTTGACCTCCTGCCTCTTTCTTTTATACCTCTCCCTCTCATTTGCATTTTTTCCCTGCAAAAATCGTCCAAATGCCTCTCTCTTCTCTTTCACTAAACATCTTACTTCTTCATTCCACCACTCACTACCCCTTCAAATCAATCCACCTCCCACGCTTCTCATGCCACAAGCATCTTTTGCGCAAGCCATCACTGCTTCCCTAAATACATCCCATTCCTCCCCCACTCCCCTTACCTCCTTTGTTCTCACCTTTTTCCATTCTCTACTCAGTCTCTCCTGGTACTTCCTCACACAAGTCTCCTTCCCAAGCTCACTTACTCTCACCACTCTCTTCACCCCAACATTCTCTCTTCTTTTCTGAAAACCCCCACAAATCTTCACCTTCGCCTTCACAAGATAATGATCAGACATTCCTCCAGTTGCACCTCTCAGCACAATAACATCGAGAAGTCTCTGTTTAGTGCGTCTGTCAATTAACACGTAATCCAGTAACACTCTCTGGCCATCTCTCTTACTTACATACGTATACTTATGTATATCTCGCTTTTTAAATCAGGTATTCCCAATCACCAGTCCTTTTTCAGCACATAAATCTACAAGCTCTTCACCATTTCCACTTACAACACTGAACACTCCATGTATACCAATTATTCCCTGAACTGTCGCATTACTCACCTTTGCATTCAAATCACCCATCACTATAACCCGGTCTTGTGCATCAAAACCACTAACACACTCATTCAGCTGCTCCCAAAACACTTGCCTCTCATGATCTTTCTTCTCATGCCCAGGTGCATATGCACCAATAATCACCCATCTCTCCATCAACTTTCAGTTTTACCCATATCAATCTAGAATTTACTTGCTTACACTTTATCACATACTCCCACAACTCCTGATTCAGGAGTAGTGCTACTCCTTCCCTTGCTCTTGTCCTCTCACTAACCCCTGATTTTACTCCCAAGACATTCCCAAACCACTCTTCCCCTTTACCCTTTAGCTTCGTTTCACTCACAGCCAAAACATCCAGGTTCCTATCCTCAAACATACTACCTATCTCTCCTTTTTTTTCATCTTGGTTACATCCACACACATTTAGACACCCCAATCTGAGCCTTCGAGGCTGATGAGCACTCCTCGCGTGACTCCTTATGTTTCCCCTTTTAGAAAGTTAAAATATTATCCATTGGGATAGGAGAGAAAGAATTCTTCTCACGTATTCCCTGCGTGTCGTAGAAGGTGACTAAAAGCGGAGGGAGCGAGGGGCTGCAAATCCTCTCTTTACGATTTTAACCTTCCAAGAGAAGGAACAGAGAAGGGGGCCAAGTGAGGATATTCCCCCTAAGGCAAAAATTTTTCTTGCCTGCGAGGTAGCACAAGGAAACAGACGAAAGAATTGGCCCAACCCACCCCCACACATATGCACACACACACACGTCCACACACGCAAACATACACACCAACACATCCCAACGTACACACATAAATACACAGACAGACACCCACATATACACACATGCACACAATTCACACTGTTTGCCCCTACTCACCCCCATCGCCACCCCGCCAAACACGGAATAACATCCCCCTCTCCCCTCATGTGCGCGAGGCAGCGCCAGGAAAAGACAACAAAGGCCGCATTCGTTCACACTCAGTCTCCAGCTGTCATGCAATAATGCCCGAAACCAAAGCTCCCTTACCACATCCAGTCCCCACAGAACTTTCCATGGTTTACCACAGACGATTCACATGCCCTGATTCAATCCATTGACAGCACGTCGACCCCGGTATACCACATCGATCCAATTCACTCGATTCCTTGCCCGCCTTTCATCCTCCTGCATGTTCAGGCCCCGATCACTCAAAATCTTTTTCACTCCATCTTTCCACCTCCAATTTGGTCTCCTACTTCTCCTCGTTCCCTCCACCTCCGACATATATATCCTCTTGGGCAATCTTTCCTCACTCATTCTCTCCATGTGCCCAAACCATTTCAAAACACCCTCTTCTGCTCTCTCAACTACGCTCTCTTTATTTCCACACATCTCTTTTACCCTTACATTACTTACTCGATCAAACCACCTCACACCACTTATTGTCCTCAAACATCTCATTTCCAGCACATCCACCCTCCTGCGCACAACTCTATCCATAGCGCACGCCTCGCAACCATACAACATTGTTGGGACCACTATTCCTTCAAACATAGCCATTTTTGCTTTCCGAGATGATGTTCTCGACTTCCACACATTCTTCAAGGCTCCCAGGAGTTTCGCCCCATCCCCCACCCTATGATTTACTTCCGCTTCCATGAAGAATGTGTGGAAGTCGAGAACATTGTCTCGGAAAGCAAAAATGGGTATGTTTGAAGGAATAGTGGTTCCAACAATGTTGTATGGTTGCGAGGCGTGGGCTATGGATAGAGTTGTGCGCAGGAGGATGGATGTGCTGGAAATGAGATGTTTGAGGACAATGTGTGGTGTGAGGTGGTTTGATCGAGTAAGTAACGTAAGGGTAAGAGAGATGTGTGGAAATAGAAAGAGCGTGGTTGAGAGAGCAGAAGAGGGTGTTTTGAAATTGTTTGGGCACATGGAGAGAATGAGTGAGGAAAGATTGACCAAGAGGATATATGTGTCGGAGGTGGAGGGAACGAGGAGGAGTGGGAGACCAAATTGGAGGTGGAAAGATGGAGTGAAAAAGATTTTGTGTGATCGGGGCCTGAACATGCAGGAGGGTGAAAGGAGGGCAAGGAATAGAGTGAATTGGATCGATGTGGTATACCGGGGTTGACGTGCTGTCAGTGGATTGAATCAGGGCATGTGAAGCGTCTGGGGTAAACCATGGAAAGCTGTGTAGGTATGTATATTTGCGTGTGTGGACGTATGTATATACATGTGTATGGGGATGGGTTGGGCCATTTCTTTCGTCTGTTTCCTTGCGCTACCTCGCAAACGACAGCGACAAAGCAAAAAAAAAAATATATATGTATATATATATATATATATATATATATATATAGAGAGAGAGAGAGAGAGAGAGAGAGAGAGAGAGAGAGAGAGAGAGAGAGAGAGAGAGAGAGAGAGACAGAGAGAGAGAGAGAGAGAGAGAGAGAGAGAGAGACAGACAGACAGACAGACAGACAGAGATAGTATTTCTATCAGCTCATCATCAGATGACCCCTCATAGCCTGCTGGAGAATCAAATAACAACTTCTCTCTTTTACTTGCTTATTCAGTGCTCAGCGGCGAGAGTATGGTAGCTCAGAGCGTTCTGTTCCTGATAGCTGGCTATGACACCACAGCTTCCACCCTGGCTTTCTTATCATATCTGCTGGCCAAGAACCCAAAGGAACAGCAGAGACTCCGTGAAGAGGTGCAAGAGATGGTCCAGAATCACGGTGAAATAACCTACCAGGGAATCATGGAATCCAAATTCCTGGATTCTTGTATACAGGGTAAGAGGTTCCACTGAGCCATTCCTGTAATCAGTTTCGATCTTTTGATATATTTTTTCTTTGTCCAAAAAATCTTTGTTCACTTAATAGATAGAGTTCTTTACTTCATGGTTCATGTATTTCCAGAAACTCTCCGTCTATACCCACCTCTTCCCATGGGAGAACGGGTGTGCACGAAGCCTTACCAGTAAGTATATTTTGCAGTATTTACGGTCGCCTATGTCAAATATAGAAAATTGACTCATATGTATACCATTCGCTTTTCTGAATGACTTTTCTTCAGCTTATGTATATGTATATGTTCTATGACGGTGCGCATTCATATGCACTTTCTTCGTATTCATATACCTCCGCGTTGTACAGTTAGGTTCGGTAAAATGTTATCTGCTGGCTATGTTCGCCTGTTGGGAAGTGACCGTTGTAGACCCCATGGATCACCAACGTGAGACGAAGGGTATTCGAATACATAGTATTCGAATAGTTATTTCCTCTTAGCCAGGCCCATAGCTTAGCGGTAGTATTCCCGGCTGTGGCACAGGGGTCCCGGGTTCGATCCTGGCTGTTGGAGGTTTGTATGTTCTATAAAGGTGCGCGTTCCTCTGCACTTTGTTCGTATGTATATATATATATATATATATATATTTTACTTTGTCGCTGTCTCCCACGTTAGCGAGGTAACGCAAGGAAACAGACGAAAGAATAGCCCAACCCACCCACATACACATGTATATATATACACGTCCACACACGCGCAAATAAATTCCTACACATCTCACCGGATACATATATATATACACACACAGACATACACATATATACACATGTACATAATTCATACTGTCTGTCCTTATTCATTAACGTCGCCAAACCGCCACACATGAAATGAAAACCCCCTACCCCCGCATGTACGCGAGGTAGCGCTAGGAAAAGACAACAAAGGAGACATTCGTTCACACTCAGTCTCTAGCTGTCATGTATAATGCATCGAAACCACAGCTCCCTTTCCACATCCAGGCCCCACAAAACTTTCCATTGTTTACCTCAGACGCTTCACATTCTCTGGTTCAATCCATTGACAGCACGTTGACCCCGTTATACCACATCGCTCCAATTCATTCTATTTCTTGCACGCCTTTCACCCTCCTGCATGTTCAGGCCCCGATCACTCAAAATCTTTTTCACTCCATCCTTCCACCTCTAATATGGTCTCCTACTTCTCCTGGTTCCCTACACTTGTAACACATATATCCTCTTTCTCAATCTTTCCTCGCTCATTCTCTCCATGTGACCAAACCATTTCAAAACACCCTCCTCTCCTCTCTCAACCACACTCTTTTTACCTCTCTTACCCTTTCATTGCTTACTCGATCAAACCACCTCACACCACATATTGTCCTCAAACATCTCATTTCCATCACATCCACCCTCCTCCGCACAACTTTATCCTGAGCCCACGCCTTGCAACCATATATCATTGTTGGAACCACTATTCCTTCAAACATACCCATTTTTGCTTTCGAGATAATGTTCTCGACTTCCACACATTCTTAAACGCTCCCATAACTTTCCTCCCCTCCTTCACCCTATGATACACTACCGCTTCCATGTTTCCATCCGCTGCCAAATCCACTCCCAGATATCTAAAACACTTCACTTCCGTCAGTTTTTCTCCATTCAAGCTTACCTCCCAATTGACTTGTCCCTTAACCCTACAGTTCCTAGTAACCTTGCTCTTATTCATATTTACTCTTGGCTTTCTATTTCACACACTTTACCAAACTCAGTCACCAGCTTTTACAGTTTCTCACACGAATCATCCACCAGCGCTGTATCATCAGCGAAACAACTGACTCACTTCCCAAGCTTTCTCGTCCACAACTGACTGCATACTTGCCCCTCTTTCCAAAACTCTTGCATTCGCCTCCCCAACATCCCCACCCACAAACAAATTAAAAAACCATGCAGACATCACGCATATATATATATATATATATATATATATATATATATATATATATATATATATATATAATATATATATATATATATATATATATATATATATATATATATTTTTTTTTTTTTTTTTTTTTTTTGCTTTGTCGCTGTCTCCCGCGTTTGCGAGGTAGCGCAAGGAAACAGACGAAAGAAATGGCCCAACCCACCACCATACACATGTATATACATACGTCCACACACGCAAATATACATACCTACACAGCTTTCCATGGTTTACCCCAGACGCTTCACATGCCCTGGTTCAATCCATTGCCAGCACGTCAACCCCGGTATACCACATCGCTCCAATTCACTCTATTCCTTGCCCTCCTTTCACCCTCCTGCATGCTCAGGCCCCGATCACACAAAGTCTTTTTCACTCCATCTTTCCACCTCCAATTTGGTCTCCCTCTTCTCCTCGTTCCCTCCACCTCCGACACATATATTCTCTTGGTCAATCTTTCCTCACTCATTCTCTCCATGTGCCCGAACCATTTCAAAACACCCTCTTCTGCTCTCTCAACCACGCTCTTTTTATTTCCACACATCGCTCTTACCCTTACGTTACTTACTCGATCAAACCACCTCACACCACACATTGTCCTCAAACATCTCATTTCCAGCAAATCCATCCTCCTGCGAACAACTCTATCCATAGCCCACGCCTCGCAACCATACAACATTGTTGGAACCACTATTCCTTCAAACATACCCATTTTTGCTTTCCGAGATAATGTTCTCGACTTCCACACATTCTTCAAGGCTCCCAGAATTTTCGCCCCCTCCCCCACCCTATGATCCACTTCCGCTTCCATGGTTCCATCCGCTGCCAGATCCACTCCCAGATATCTAAAACACTTCACTTCCTCCAGTTTTTCTCCATTCAAACTCACCTCCCAATTGACTTGACCCTCAACCCTACTGTACCTAATAACCTTGCTCTTATTCACATTTACTCTTAACTTTCTTCTTTGACACACTTTACCAAACTCAGTCACCAGCTTCTGCAGTTTCTCACATGAATCAGCCACCAGCGCTGTATCATCAGCGAACAACAACTGACTCACTTCCCAAGCTCTCTCATCCCCAACAGACTTCATACTTGCCCCTCTCTCCAAAACTCTTGCATTCACCTCCCTAACAACCCCATCCATAAACAAATTAAACAACCATGGAGACATCACACACCCCTGCCGCAAACCTACATTCACTGAGAACCAATCACTTTCCTCTCTTCCTACACGTACACATGCCTTACATCCTCGATAAAAACTTTTCACTGCTTCTAACAACTTTCCTCCCACACCATATATTGTTAATTCCTTCCACAGAGCATCTCTATCAACTCTATCATATGCCTTCTCCAGATCCATAAATGCTACATACAAATCCATTTGCTTTTCTAAGTATTTCTCACATACATTCTTCAAAGCAAACACCTGATCCACACATCCTCTACCACTTCTGAAACCACACTGCTCTTCCCCAATCTGATGCTCTATACATGCCTTCACCCTCTCAATCAATACCCTCCCATATAATTTACCAGGAATACTCAACAAACTTATACCTCAGTAATTTGAGCACTCATTCTTATCCCCTTTGCCTTTGTACAATGGCACTATGCACGCATTCCGCCAATCCTCAGGCACCTCACCATGAGTCATACATACATTAAATAACCTTACCAACCAGTCAACAATACAGTCACCCCCTTTTTTAATAAATTCCACTGCAATACCATCCAAACCTGCTGCCTTGCCGGCTTTCATCTTCCGCAAAGCTTTCACTACCTCTTCTCTGTTTACCAAATCATTTTCCCTAACCCTCTCATTTTGCACACCACCTCGACCAAAACACCCTATATCTGCCACTCTATCATCAAACACATTCAACAAACCTTCAAAATACTCACTCCATCTCCTTCTCACATCACCACTACTTGTTATCACCTCCCCATTTGCGCCCTTCACTGAAGTTCCCATTTGCTCCATTGTCTTACGCACTTTATTTACCTCCTTCCAGAACATCTTTTTATTCTCTCTAAAATTTAATGATACTCTCTCACCCCAACTCTCATTTGCCCTTTTTTTCACCTCTTGCACCTTTCTCTTGACCTCCTGTCTCTTTCTTTTATACATCTCCCACTCAATTGCATTTTTTCCCTGCAAAAATCGTCCAAATGCCTCTCTCTTCTCTTTCACTAATACTCTTACTTCTTCATCCCACCACTCACTACCCTTTCTAATCAACCCACCTCCCACTCTTCTCATGCCACAAGCATCTTTTGCGCAATCCATCACTGATTCCCTAAATACATCCCATTCCTCCCCCACTCCCCTTACTTCCATTGTTCTCACCTTTTTCCATTCTGTACTCAGTCTCTCCTGGTACTTCCTCACACAGGTCTCCTTCCCAAGCTCACTTACTCTCACCACATATAGATATATATATATATATATATATATATATATATATATATATATATATATATATATATATATATATATATATATATATATATATATATATATATATATATATATATATATATATATATATATATATATATGTATGTATATATATATGTATATTTCTTTATGGATGGGGTTGTTAGGGAGTTGAATGCAAGAGTTTTGGAAAGAGGGCAAGTATGCAGTATGTTGTGGATGAGAGAGCTTGGGAAGTGAGTCAGTTGTTGTTCGCTGATGATACAGCGCTGGTGGCTGATTCAGGTGGAAACTGTCAAAAGCTAGTGACTGAGTTTGGTAAAGTGTGTAAAAGAAAAAAGTTAAGAGTAAATGTGAATAAAAGTAAGGTTATTAGGTACATTAGGGTTGAGGGTTGAGTAGATTTGAGAGGTAGGTTTGAATGGTGAAAAACTTGAGGAAGTGAAGTGTTTTAGATATCTGGGAGTGGATTTGGCAGCGGATGGAACTATGGAAGCGGAATTGAATCATAGGGTGGGGGAGGGGGCGAAAATTCTGGGAGCCTTGAAGAATGTGTGGAAGTCGAGAACATTATCTCTAAAAGCAAAAATGGGTATGTTTGTAGGAATAGTGGTTCCAACAATGTTGTATGGTTGCGAGGCGTAGGCTATGAATAGAGTTTTGCGGAGGAGGGTGGATGTGATGGAAATGAGATGTTTGAGGACAAAATTTGGTATGAGGTGGTTTGCTCGAGTAAGTAATAATAGGGTAAGAGAGATGTGTGGTAATAAACAGAGTGTGGGTGAGAGAGCAGAAGAGGGTGTTTTGAAATGGTTTGGTCACATGGAGAGAATGAGTGAGGAAAGACTGACGAAGAGGATATATGTTTCAGAGGTGGAGGGAACGAGGAGAAGTGGGAGACCAAATTGGAGGTAGAAAGATAGAGTGAAAAATATTTTGAGTGTTCTGGGCCTGAACATGCAGGAGGGTGAAAGGCTTGCAAGGAATAAAGTGAATTGGAATGATGTGGTATACCGGGGTCGACTTGCTGTCAATGGATTGAAGCAGGGCATGTGAAGCGTCTGGGGTAAACCATGGAAAGTTCTGTGGGGCCTGGATGTGGAAAGGGAGCTGTGGTTTTGGTGCATTACTACATGACAGCTAGAGACTGTGTGTGGACGAATGTGGCCTTTGTTGTCTTTTCCTAGCGCTACCTTGCACACATGAAGGTGGAGGGTGTTGTTATTCCATATGTGGCGTTGTGGCCATGGGAATGAATAAAGGCAGACAGTATGAACTGTGTACATGGGGACATATGAATATGTCTGTGTGTGTATATATATGTATACATTCATATGTATTGGTATGTATTTGTGTTGTGTGTGGACGTGTATGTATATACATGTGTATGTTGGTGGGTTGGGCCATTCTTTCGTCTATTTCCTTGCGGTACCTCGCTAACGCGGGAGACAGCGACAAAGCAAAACAATAAAGATAATAATAATATATATATATATATATATATATATATATATATATATATATATATATATATTATATATATACAGGATTGGTGGGAGTATGTGATAGAGTGTAAGAAAGTAAACTCTAGATTGATATGGGTAAAACTGAAAGTTGATGGAGAGAGATGGGTGATTATTGGTGCATATGCACATGGGCATGAGAAGAAAGATCATGAGAGGAGAGTCTTTTGGGAGCAGCTGAGTGAGTTTGTTAGTACTTTTGATGCTCGAGGCTGAGTTATAGTGATGGTGATTTGAATGCAAAGGTGAGTAATGTGGTAGTTCAGGGAATGATTGGTGTACATTGGGTGTTCAGTGTTGGAAATGGAAGTGGTGAAGAGCTTGTAGATTTATGTGCTGAAAAAGGAGTGGTTATTGGGAAAACCTGGTTTACAAAGAGAGATATACATAAGTATACGTATGTAGGTAGTAGACATGGCCAGAGAGCGTTATTGGATTACCTGTTAGTTGATAGGCGCGCGAAAGAGAGACTTTTTGTTGCTAATGTGCTGAGAGGTGCAACTGGAGGGATGTCTGATCATTATCTTGTGGAGGCGAAGGTGAAGTTTTGTAGAGGTTTTCAGAAAAGAAGAGAGAATGTTAGGGTGAAGAGGGTGGTGAGAGTAAGTGAGCTTGGGAAGGAGACTTGTGTGAGGAAGTACCAGGAGAGACTGACTACGAAATGGAAAAAGGTGAGAACTAAGGACGTAAGGGGGAGTGGGGGAGGAATGGGATGTATTTAGCGAAGCAGTGATGGCTTGCGCAAAAGATGCTTCTGGCTGAGAAGCATGGGAGGTGGGCAGAATAGAAAGGGTAGTGAGTGGTAGGATGAAGAGGTAAGATTATTAGTGAAAGAGAAGAGAGGAATTTGGACGATTTTTTCAAGGAAATAATGCAAATGAGTGGGAGATGTATAAAAGAAAGAGGCAGGAGGTCAACAGAAAGGTGCAAGAGGCGAAAAAGAGGGCAAATGAGAGTTGGGGTGAGAGAGTGTCATTAAATTTTAGGGAGAATAAAAAGATGTTTTGGAAGGAGGTAAATAAAGTGCATAACACAAGGGAACAAATGGGAACTTCAGTGAAGGGGCCTAATGGGGAGGTGATAACAAGTAGTGGTGATGTGAGGAGATGGAGTGAGTATTTTGAAGGTTCCTTGAATGTGTTTCATGATACAATGGCAGATATAAGTTGTCTTAGTCGAGGTGGTGTGTAAAGTGAGAGGGTTAGGGAAAAACGATTTTGTAAACAGAAAAGAAGTAGTACAAACTTTGCGGAAGATGAAAGCCGACAAGGCAGCGGGTTTCCATGGTATTACAGTAGAATTTTTTAAAAAGGGGGTTCACTGTATTGTTGACTGGTTGGTAAGGTTATTTTATGTATGTATGTCTCATGGTGAGGCGCCTGAGGATTGGCGGAATGCTTGCATATTGCCACTGTGCAACGACAAAGGAGAAAAAAGTGAGTGCTCAAATTACAGAGGTATAAGTTTTTTGAGTATTCCTGGGAAATTATATGGGAGGGTATTGATTGAGAGGGTGAAGGCATGTACACAGCAGCAGATTGGGGAAGAGTAGTGTGGTTTCAGAAGAGGTAGAGGATATGTGGATCAGGTGTTTGCTTTGAAGAATGTGTGAGAAATACTTAGTAAAGCAAATGTATTTGTATTTAGCATTTACGGATCTGGAGAAGGAATATGATAGAGTTGATAGAGATGCTCTGTGGAAGGTATTATGAATATATGGTGTGGGAGGCAAGTTGTTAAAAGCAGTGAAAAGCTTTTATCGAGGATGTAAGGCATGTGTACGTGTAGGAAGAGAGGAAAGTGATTGGTTCTCAGTGAAGGTAGGTTTACGGCAGGGGTGTGTTATGTCTCCGTGTTTGTTTAATTTGTTTATGGATAGGGCTGTTAGGGAGGTGGATGCAAGAGTTTTGGAAAGAGGGGCATTTATGCAGTCTGTTGTGGATGAGAGAGCTTGGGAAGTGAGTCAGTTGTTGTTCGCTGATGATGCAGCGCTGGTGGCTGATTCGTGTGAGAAACTGCAGAAGCTGGTGACTAAGTTTGGTAAAGTGTGTGAAACAAGAAAGCTGAGAGAAAATGTGAATAAGAGCAAGGTTACTAGGTACTGTAGGGCGAAGGGACAAGTCAACTGGGAGGTAAGTTTGAATGGAGAATAACTGGAGGAAATGAAATGCTTTAGATATCTGGGAGTGGATTTGGCAGCGGATGGAACCATGGAAGCGGAAGTGAATCGTAGTGTGGGGGAGGGTGAGAAAGTTTTGGGAGCGTTCAAGAGTGAGGAAGTCGAGAACATTATCGCGGAAAGCAAAAATGGGTATGTTTCAAGGAATAGTGGTTCCAACAATGTTATATAGTTGCGAAGCGTGGGCTATGGATAGAGTTGTGTGGAGGAGGCTGGATGTGCTGGAAATGAGATGTTTCAGGACAATATTTGGTGTGAGATGGTTTGATCGAGTAAGTAATAAGAGGGTAAGAGAGATGTGTGGTAATAACAAGAGTGTGGTTGAGAGAGCAGAAGAGGGTGTTTTAAAATGGGTTTTGTCACATGGAGAGAATGAGTGAGGAAAGATTGACCAAGAGGATATATGAGTCAGAGGTGGAGGGAGCGAGGAGAAGTGGGAGACCAAATTGGAGGTGGAAAGATGGAGTGAAAAAGATTTTGAGTGATCGGGTCCTGAACATGCAGGAGGGTGGAAGGCGTGTAAGCAATAGAGTGAATTGGAACGATGTGGTATACCGGGGTCGGGTCGACATGATGTCAATGGATTAAACCAGGGCGTGTGAAGCATCTGAGGTAAACCATGGAAAGTTCTGTGGGCCCTGGATGTAGAAAGGGAGCTGTGGTTTCGCTGCATTATTACATGACAGCTAGAGACTGAATGTGAACGAATGTGGCCTTTGTTGTGTTTTCCTAGCGCTACCTCGCGCACATAAGGGGGAGGGCGTTGTTATTTCATGTGTGGCGGGTTGGCGATGGGAATGAATAAAGGCAGACAGTATGAATTATGTACATGTATATATATGTATATGTCTGTGTGTGTATATACATGTATAAGTTGAGATGTATAGATATGTATGATTGCGTGTGTGGACGTGTATGTATATACATGTGTATGTGGGTGGGTTGGGCCATTTCTTTCGTCTGTTTCCTTGCGCTACTTCGCTAATGCTGGAGACAGCAACAAAGCAAAATAAATTAAAATAAATAAATAAATAGGTATATATATATATATATATATATATATATATATATATATATATATATATATATATATATATATATATATATTATACTTTGTCGCTGTCTCCCGCGTTTGCGAGGTAGCGCAAGGAAACAGACGAAAGAAATGGCCCAACCCCCCCCCCCATACACATGTATATACATACGTCCACACACGCAAATATACATACCTACACAGCTTTCCATGGTTTACCCCAGACGCCTCACATGCCCTGATTCAATCCACTGACAGCACGTCAACCCCGGTATACCACATCGCTCCAATTCACTCTATTCCTTGCCCTCCTTTCACCCTCCTGCATGTTCAGGCCCCGATCACACAAAATCTTTTTCACTCCATCTTTCCACCTCCAATTTGGTCTCCCTCTTCTCCTTGTTCCCTCCACCTCCGACACATATATCCTCTTGGTCAATCTTTCCTCACTCATCCTCTCCATGTGCCCAAACCACTTCAAAACACCCTCTTCTGCTCTCTCAACCACGCTCTTTTTATTTCCACACATCTCTCTTACCCTTACGTTACTCACTCGATCAAACCACCTCACACCACACATTGTCCTCAAACATCTCATTTCCAGCACATCCATCCTCCTGCGCACAACTCTATCCATAGCCCACGCCTCGCAACCATACAACATTGTTGGAACCACTATTCCTTCAAACATACCCATTTTTGCTTTCCGAGATAATGTTCTCGACTTCCACACATTCTTCAAGGCCCCCAGGATTTTCGCCCCCTCCCCCACCCTATGATCCACTTCCGCTTCCATGGTTCCATCCGCTGCCAGATCCACTCCCAGATATCTAAAACACTTCACTTCCTCCAGTTTTTCTCCATTCAAACTCACCTCCCAATTGACTTGACCCTCAACCCTACTGTACCTAATAACCTTGCTCTTATTAACATTTACTCTTAACTTTCTTCTTCCACACACTTTTCAAAACTCAGTCACAAGCTTCTGCAGTTTCTCACATGAATCAGCCACCAGCGCTGTATCATCATCGAACAACAACTGACTCACTTCCCAAGCTCTCTCATCCCCAACAGACTTCATACTTGCCCCTCTTTCCAAAACTCTTGCATTCACCTCCCTAACAACCCCATCCATAAACAAATTAAACAACCATGGAGACATCACACACCCCTGCCGCAAACCTACATTCACTGAGAACCAATCACTTTCCTCTCTTCCTACACGTACACATGCCTTACATCCTCGATAAAAACTTTTCACTGCTTCTAACAACTTGCCTCCCACACCATATATTCTTAATACCTTCCACAGAGCATCTCTATCAACTCTATCATATGCCTTCTCCAGATCCATAAATGCTACATACAAATCCATTTGCTTTTCTAAGTATTTCTCACATACATTCTTCAAAGCAAACACCTGATCCACACATCCTCTACCACTTCTGAAACCACACTGCTCTTCCCCAATCTGATGCTCTGTACATGCCTTCACCCTCTCAATCAATACCCTCCCATATAATTTACCAGGATACTCAACAAACTTATACCTCTGTAATTTGAGCACTCACTCTTATCCCCTTTGCCTTTGTACAATGGCACTATGCACGCATTCCGCCAATCCTCAGGCACCTCACCATGAGTCATACATACATTAAATAACCTTACCAACCAGTCAACAATACAGTCACCCCCTTTTTTAATAAATTCCACTGCAATACCATCCAAACCTGCTGCCTTGCCGGCTTTCATCTTCCACAAAGCTTTCACTACCTCTTCTCTGTTTACCAAATCATTTTCCCTAACCCTCTCACTTTGCACACCACCTCGACCAAAACACCCTATAGCTCAAGGGTAAAGGGGAAGAGTGGTTTGGGAATGTCTGGGGAGTAAAGTCAGGGGTTAGTGAGAGGACAAGAGCAAGGGAAGGAGTAGCAATACTCCTGAAACAGGAGTTGTGGGAGTATGTGATAGAGTGTAAGAAAGTAAATTATCGATTAATATGGGTAAAACTGAAAGTTGATGGAGAGAGGTGGGTGGTTATTGGTGCATATGCACCTGGGCATGAGAAGAAAGATCAAGAGAGGCAAGTTTTTTGGGAGCAGCTGAATGAGTGTGTTAGTGGTTTTGATGCACGAGACCGGGTCATAGTGATGGGTGATTTGAATGCAAAGGTGAGTAATGTGGCAGTTGAGGGAATAGTTGGTATACATGGGGTGTTCAGTGTTGTAAATGGAAATGGTGAAGAGCTTGTAGATTTATGTGCTGAAAAAGGACTGATGATTGGGAATACCTGGTTTAAAAAGCGAGATATACATAAGTATACTTATGTAAGTAGGAGAGATGGCCAGAGAGCGTTATTGGATTACGTGTTAATTGACAGGCGTGCGAAAGAGAGACTTTTGGATGTTAATGTGCTGAGAGGTGCAACTGGAGGGGTGTCTGATCATTATCTTGTGGAGGCTAAGGTGAAGATTTGTATGGGTTTTCAGAAAAGAAGAGTGAGTATATATATATATATATATATATATATATATATATATATATATATATATATATATATATATATATATATATATATATATATATATATATATATATATATATATATATATATATATATATATATATATATATATATATATACACACATAAGTATACGTATGTAAGTAGGAGAGATGGCAAGAGAGCGTTACTGGATTACGTGTTAATTGATAGGCGCGCGAAAGAAAGACTTTTGGATGTTAATGTGCTGGTAGGTGCAACTGTAGGGATGTCTGATCATTATCTCGTGGAAACAAAGGTGAAGCTTTGTAGAGGTTTTCAGATATGATTAGAGAATGTTGGGGTGAAGAGAGTGGTGAGAGTAAGTGAGCTTGGGAAGGAGACTTGTCTGAGAAAGTACCAGGAGAGTCTGAGGACAAAATGGAAACAGGTGACAAAAAATGACGTAATGGGAGTTGTGAAGGAATTGGATGTATTTAGGGAATCATCGATGGCTTGTGCAAAAGATGCTTGTGGCATGAGAAGCGTGGGAGGTGGGCAGATTAGAAAGGGTAGTGGGTGGTGGGATGAAGAAGTAAGATTATTATTAGAGAAGGGAAATAAAGCAAATGAGAGGGAGATGTATAAAAGAAAGAGGCAGGAGGTCAAGAGAAGGTGCAAGAGGCGAAAAAGAGGGCAAATGAGAGTTGGGGTGAGAGAGTATCATTAGATTTTAGAGAGAATAAAATAATGTTTTGGAAGGAGGTAAATAAAGTGCGTAAGACAATGGAACAAAAGGGAACATCAGTGAATGGGGCTAATAGGGAAGATGATAACAAGAAGTGGTGATGTGAGAAGGAGATGGAGTGAGTATTTTGAAGGTTTGTTGAATATGTTTGATTATAGAGTGGCAGATATAGGGTGTTTTAGTACTTCATACTTGCCCTTCTCTCCAAAACTCTTGCATTTCCCTCGCTAACAACCCCATCCAGAAGCCATGGAGACATCATGCACCCATGCCGCAAACCATCATTCACTTGGAACCAATCACTTTCCTCTCTTCCAGCTTCTACACTTGCCTTACATCCTTAAAAACTTTTCACTGTTTCTAGCAGACCCATTAATGCCACATACAAATCCATTTGTTTTTCTAAGTATTTCTCACCTATATTTTTCAAAGCAAACACTTGATCCACACATCCTTTGCCACTTCTGAAACCACACTGTTCTTCCCCAGTCTGATGCTTTGCACATGCCTTTACCCTCTCAGTCAATACCCTCCCATATAATTTCTCAGGAATACCCAACAAACTTATACCTCTGTTATTTGAACACTCACCTTTATCCTCTTTGCCTTTGTACAGTGGTACAATGCATGCATTCCGCCAATCCTTAGGCACTTCACCATGAACCATACATATTCTGAATATCCTTACCAACCATTCAACAACACAGTCACCCCCTTGAAAGGTAAATTTCACTGCAATACCATCGAAACCCGCCGCCTTGCCGGCTTTCATCATCCGCAAAGTTTTCACTACCTCTTCTCTGTTTACCGAACGATTTACCCTTACCCTCTCACTTTTCACACCACCTCGACCAAAACACCATATATCTGCCACACTATCATCAAACACATTCAACAAATCTTTAAAGTACTCACTCCATCTGCTCACTTCACCACTTGTTATTACCTCCCCATTAGCCCCTTCACCGATGTTCCCATTTGTTCTGTTGTCTTTTGCACATTATTTACCTCCTTCCAAAACATATTCTTATTCTCCCTTAGATTTAATGATACTCTCTCATCCCAACTCTCATTTGCCCTCTTTTTCACCTCTTGCACCTTTTTCTTAACCTCCTGCCTCATACTTTTATACATCTCCTAGTCGTTCACACTATTTCCCTGCAAAAATCATCCAAATGCCCCAGTCTTCTCTTTCAATAACAATCTTACTTCTTTATCCCACCACTCACTACCCTTTGTAATCTGCCCACCTCCCAACTTTCTCATGCCACAGGCATCTTTTGCGCAAGCCATTACAGCTTCTCTTAATACATCTCATTAATTCCCCGCTCCTATTACGTCATCTGCTCTCACCATTTTCCATTCTGCTCTTAATCTCTCTTGGTACTTCCTCACATAAGTCTCCTTTCCAAACCCACTTACTATCATCACTCTCTTCATCCCAACATTCTCTCTTCTTTTCTGGAAACGTCTACAAATCTTCACCTTCGCTTCCACAAGATAATGATCAGACATCCCGCCAGTTGCCCCTATCAGCACATTAACATCCCAAATTCTCTCTCTCACACGCCTCTTAACCCAATAACGCTCTATAGCCATCTCTCCTACTTACATATATGTACTTATTATATCTCTCTTTTTAAACCAGGTATTACCAGTTACCAAGCCTTTTTCAGCACACAAATCTACAAGCTCTTCACCATTTTCATTTACAACTCTAAACAACCCATATACCCCCATTATACCCTCAACTGCCACATTACTCACTTTTGCATTCAAATCGCCCATCACTTTAACCCGGTCTCGTGCATCAAAACTGCGAACACCCTCACTCAGCTGCTCCCAAAACACTTGCCTGTTATGATCTTTCTTCTCATGACCTGGTGCACAGGCACCAGTAATCACCCATCTCTCTCCATCCACTTCAGTTTTCCCCATATCAATGTAGAGTTTACTTTCTTACACTATATCTTATACTCCCACAAATATATATATATATATATATATATATATATATATATATATATATATATATATATATATATATATATATATATATATTGCGCAAAAGATGCTTGTGGCATGAGAAGCGTGGGAGGTGGGTTGATTAGAAAGGGTACTGAGTGAAGGGATGAAGAAGTATGATTATTAGTGAAAGAGAAGAGAGATGCATTTGGACAATTTTTGCAGGGACAAAATGCAGATGAGTGGGAGATGTATAAAACAAAGAGACAGGAGGTCAAGAGAAAGGTGCAAGAGGTGAAAAAGAGGGCAAATGAGAGTTGGGGTGAGAGAGTATCATTAGATTTTAAGGAGAATAAAAACATGTTCTGGAAGGAGGTAAATAAAGTGCGTAAGACAAGGGAGCAAATGGGAACTTCAGTGAAGGGGGCAATTGGGGAGGTGATAACAAGTAGTGGTGATGTGAGAAGGAGATGGAGTGAGTATTTTGAAGGTTTGTTGAATGTGTTTGATGATACAGTGGCAGATATAGGGTGTTTTGGTCGAGGTGGTGTGCAAAGTGAGAGGGTTAGGGGAAATGATTTGGTACACAGAGAAGAGGTAGTAAAAGCTTTGCGGAAGATGAAAGCCGGCAAGGCAGCAGGTTTGGATGGTATTGCAGTGGAATTTATTAAAAAAGGGGGTGACTGTATTGTTGACTAGTTGGTAAGGTTATTTAATGTATGTATTGTTCATGGTGAGGTGTCTGAGGATTAGCGGAATGCGTGCATAGTGCCATTGTATAAAGGCAAAGGGGATAAGAGTGAGTGCTCAAGTAACAGAGGTATAAGTTTGTTAAGTATTCCTAGTAAATTATATGGGAGGGTATTGATTGAGAGGGTGATGGCATGTACAGAGCGTCAGATTGGGGAAGAGCAGTGTGGTTTCAGAAATGGTAGAGGATGTGTGGATCAGGTGTTTACTTTGAAGAATGTATGTGAGAAATACTTAGAAAAGCAAATGGATTTGTATGTAGCATTTATGGGTCTGGAGAAGGCATATGATAGAGTTTATAGAGATGCTCTGTGGAAGGTACTAAGAATATATGGTGTGGGAGGCAAGTTGTTAGAAGCAGTGAAAAGTTTTTACAAGGATGGAAGGCATGTGTGCGTGTAGGAAGAGAGGAAAGTGATTGGTTCTCAGTGAATGTAGGTTTGCGGCAGGGGTGTGTGATGTCTCCATGGTTGTTTAATTTGTTTATAGATGGGGTTGTTTGGGATGTGAATGCAAGAGTTTTGGAAAGAGGGGCAAGTATGCAGTCTCTTGGGGATGAGAGCTTGGGAAGTGAGTCAGTTGTTGTTCGCTGATGATATAGCGCTGGTGGCTGATTCATGTGAGAAACTTGCAGAAACTGGTGACTGAGTTTGGTAAAGTGTGTGAAAGAAGAAAGTTAAGAGTAAATATGAATAAGAGCAAGGTTATTAGGTACAGTAGGGTTGAGGGTCACGTCAATTGGGGAGGTAAGTTTGAATGGAGAAAAACTGGAGGAAGTAAAGAGTTTTAGATATCTGGGAGTGGATCTGGCAGCGGATGGAACCATGGAAGCGGAAGTGAATCATAGGGTGGGGGATGGGGCGAAAATCCTGGGAGCCTTGAAGAATGTGTGGAAGTCGAGAACATTATCTCGGAAATTAAAAATGGGTATGTTTGAAGGAATAGTGGTTCCAACAATGTTGTATGGTTGCGAGGCGTGGGCTATGGATAGAGTTGTGCGCAGGAGGATGGATGTGCTGGAAATGAGATGTTTGAGGACAATGTGTGGTGTGAGGTGGTTTGATCGAGTAAGTAAAGTAAGGGTAAGAGAGATGTGTGGAAATGAAAAGAGCGTGGTTGAGAGAGCAGAAGAGGGTGTTTTGAAATGGTCTGGGCATATGGAGAGAATGAGTGAGGAAAGATTGACCAAGAGGATATATGTGTCGGAGGAGGGAACGAGGAGAAGTGGGAGACCAAATTGGAGGTGGAAAGATGGAGTGAAAAAGATTTTGTGTGATTGGGGCCTGAACATGCAGGAGGGTGAAAGGAGGGCAAGGAATAGAGTGAATTGGATCGATGTGGTATACCGGGGTTGACGTGCTGTC
The DNA here is from genome assembly GCF_036320965.1 of Panulirus ornatus. NCBI lineage: Eukaryota > Metazoa > Arthropoda > Malacostraca > Decapoda > Palinuridae > Panulirus > Panulirus ornatus. The sequence continues at coordinate 10,728,981 of NC_092250.1, forward strand.
AGTGGATTGGGACAGGGCGTGTGGGGCGTCTGGGGTAAACCATGGAAAGCTGTGTAGGTATGTATATTTGCGTGTGTGGACGTATGCATATACATGTGTATGGGGGTGGGTTGGGCCATTTCTTTCGTCTGTTTCCTTGCGCTACCTCGCACACGCGGGAGACAGCGGCAAAAAAAAAAAGAAAAAAAATGATATATATATATATATATAAAGATAGATATAGATGGATAGATAGATGGATAGATAGATAGATATACGTGTTCACAGCTTTCCACGTCAGCGAGGCAGTGTCAGGAACAGACGATGAAAAGGCCTCATTCGCCCACATCCGTCGTTTAGCTTCACTGCGCCAAAACGACAGCTCCCTATCCAGAACCAGGGAACGCAGACCTTTCCATAGATTCCTTGATTTAGATCAATGACGGATAGTTTCACCCTGTATATCGTATCGCTGAAAACTCATTCTCCAGTTCACGCCTTGCACCATCCTATGTGTTCGGGCTTAGAACACTCAAAATCTAATCAACTCTGTCCTTCCATCTTCAACTTGGTCTCCATCTTCTCCTTGTCCTATTCACTTAATTGTCAACCTTTCCTCGCTCTTTATTTGCATAATTCAAAACATTTCGGTATACCATTTCCAATTATCTAAACCATACTCATTTTATTACTCTTATTTCCCCATTATCTCATACTCGATCGACTCCTCTCATACCACATGTCCTCAGACTTTCATTTCCAGCAGACTCACCTTACTCCGTAAATTCCCATCTACAGTCCATACGTATAACATCAATACACCCATGGGAACACTCTACCTTCAAACATGTAAACATCTTCGCTCTTCTAGCTAGCTGACTCTCTTTGCACACATTACTCAAAGCTCCCTGAACATTTGCCCTATCAGCCACCCTTTAACTCACCTCGGATTCTGTGGTCCCATTCACTACCACAGTCAGTCCCAGGTATCTAAAACATCTAACTTTTTCAAAGTTTTCTTCATTCCAACTATCATCCAGCTAAGCAGTCCCTTTGCACTGTCCATTCTATTAAGCCCAGAGCCTTACTTTTATTCATATTTACTCTCACTTTCTTCTTTCACACTCGCCCCCAAACTCAGACACCACCCTTTGCAGTTTCTTACTCGAATCTGCCACCAGCGCCATGTCTTTAATTGAAGACAGTACATTGTATTTGGTGTATGTAAATATTTGGATATAGTTTTTTGAGGCAGTCACCTTGAGAAGATATAATGGAATTACATCACCCGTATGTGTGTATTAACAAATACTTAGTGTGTGTCTAGGTACTGAATACATAACGCCATTAGCCCCCTTTTTCTCCCTTTTCCATGTGAAGTGGATCCATTAGCTAAATACATGGAGCCCTTTGCCCACCCCTGCAACTTAACTCTCATATCAGAGTTCTGTCCATAGATGTGTGTACTGAATGAATACAAGGGGCCCTCAGCCCATCTCCAGGACCAAACTCGTATTCTTATTCTACTTTTCATGTATACACTTATACTGTCCCAACCTTTACAATGCTTTTGTTATCGTGTACTGAATAACACGGGGCCCTTAGTCCATCTCTGATAATGAATGGATCAATGATTGATTGGGAACACAGAATTTGGTGCCTGAGATAGACCTGTTTTTAGGTAAATTTCGGTCACTGATTCTAAATATGCCATCAATTTAGCAGCTCTGGTTATCGAGATATGATATACCTCTAATTGCTATACATACAACCGATCGGGCACAATGATTGATGACTACATATCATTATTGTTGCCTTTTTATATAGAATAAAGAAAAGCTTCATACAAGTAGAATTTGTTTATTTATGATTGAAATACATCCATAGAATCGGATAATAGTGGAACAAGCATAGAAAGTTATACATCATTGATACAATGTTCATTTACTCAGACATCTCACGTTTAAAGACTTCTTGCGGTGAGCTGCCTCAGGACAATCATGTTGAATAGACCAGCAGTAATCCGCCATCATATGAGTACCCCAGTGTCCCCGGTATCTTTCTTCCATGGTTCCTAAACCTTGGTGGAGTCGTTCACCCTGTTCCTCACTTAGGTCACCAAGGTTGTCTGGGAAACGATCCAAGTAGCTGTAGAGGTAATGCACTTTGATGCTCAATTTACAGTCAAGATGACGGAAAGAAGAGAACATGTTCTCCACTAGTGCAGAGTAATTATCTGCTCTATTGCTCTCAGGAAAATTCCTTACAACGAGAGCGAACGAAGACCATGCATCTGCCTCAGCAATGTTCATTGAATCTTGACAATGTAGGTCTTTCACGAGTTCCCTGATCTACGGCCCGTCGAAAACACCTGGCTTCAGCTTCTCCATGCTCAGCGCTGGAAATTTTCTGCATGTGTAGTCCAAGCATAATCCCTCTTTTTGACCAAACGCTTCACAAACTGTTTCATTAAGCCTAGTTTGATGTGCATTGGAGGTAAAATGATAATATCTCTGTCAACCAAGGGTTCTGCGATTACATTCTTTTCTCCAACCACCATGTTTTCTCTCAGAGGCCATTATTTTCGCACCCAGTGCTCATCCTCAGCTCTACTATCCCAGAGACAGATAAAGCAGGGATACTTGGAGTATCCACTCTGCTGAACCAGGAGAAAAGTCACCATCTTAAGATCCACAGAGATTAGCCATTGGTGATGGTGGCATGATATCTTCTGTAAGACCAGGGCGATTGTTTTCTGCTGTTCAGTCATCTTACTTGAGTGACCAATTGTGGCTGATCAATATCTGTTACCATTATGCAAAAGTAAAACATTTTAAGCTCCGCTTAAAATTATCTATGAATAACCGCCATTTACTTGGTACATATTTTGATATACTCATTTTCATCGGCAAGCCTTGAACATCGTTGGAAAAATCGAAATCATTTTCCTCCTAGAAGAAGGGCAGTAAATCCATTTTGGTTCCCGGTTGCAGTAAGTTCTTTTCTGCTTGCCTGGCTGGAAGCCAACATTTCCTGCTGAGTTCTTCGAAAAATTTAGCCCCTTAAGGGGTCATTGAGCTCCAGCTGGCTAAAAACTTCTGCTACTGCTGAGGTTCCTTCAAAATCGCTGTCACTTTCCCCACGAATACTGTCTACAACAGAAGTAAAGTATTCATCTTATTCAGGGAGTTCTTCCAGATCAGTGAATGTTGGGACAGGTATTTCATCTGAGTGTGCAACAGGTCGTTTTTTTCGAGTCTAGGTCAGGATACGTCCATTTACTCCGATTACGTCCATTAATATCCTGTGTTAACCAGTCAGAAGTAAGTCATCACAGTGGTTCCTTTGTTTTTTCCAGACCATTAGTATGCCAAACTCCAGACATTTCCTCATGCTATCAGTCCACTGCCGCAGGTGCTCAACAAAAGTTTTACAAGCAATATGTGGAGCCCATGTCTTATTTTGGTCCCCTAGTTGTATTTTGAAATAGCTTAAGTATGCCCTTTTCACAAAATCACAAATAGAGCAGAAAGAATGTGGATGATCCAAACACTTTCTTCTTAAAGGAAGCCATGTCATCACCTGCAACTGAAAAGAAAATAAAAAGTATGAAAACGGTTGAAGTAGATTTAGATAGACTGATGTGATACCAAGTAGCCTGTACAAGTACCTTGTAACCTACCGCTACACCAAGAATTATTCAGGTCACATTACCCAGTTTGCCAAAGATTATTGTAACGAATGGTTGGGGGAAGAAGCAAACTGTTTGAACTCATGTATTCTATGAGAGGGAAGTACAGCGTCCAGCTGACAACAACCTTTCGGTCCTTCCACCAGGCCCAGACTGACTCAGCGAGATGAGGGGAGACTTCGCCAAGGCGGGAAAATACATAGAGTTGCCAATGGCATTACAAAAGGGAACACACGCTTTGACATGCTTATGAGAGATACATTTATTGATAAGTGCATTATCTCAAAAACTAGTGCTGCTAGAAGGAAATGGACATTTTCAGTGTTGTGGATATACATAGAATCATATCTAAAATCTGAGGCACTTAAAAACTTTTTTTTATATTTATGTTTACGTCTATATATTGCCATGATTAGAAGAGTCCTTTAGCCTACCTCTGATCTAACTCGTATACTAATTTGCTATCCATGTATGCAAGTTCTGACCCACTCTGTATTATGACAGATTAGTCCCATTTGTTCTTCAGATCCTCTGTCAGCTGAATACGATCAAATTTATCAAATTTATTTCAAGTGAAAATCTGTTACACTCTTGCTTCTGGATAATAATTGAATATGTATCTTCAAAACTTACTACTGTTTCAAGTACTTTAGAAATTATTTGTAATTGTATCAGTTTTCATTACAGTGACTATTCAGATTATAGTTTACTAAACTTTTCATGTACGTTCAACCAAGTCGATGTGTAAGATGTCTTCATTGAAATCTTAGATGAATTAGGTAAGCACAACTGGCAAGCACAAGAATTACAACGAGGAACCTGGACACCCGACACCGAGCTGGTCAATGGGTTTCAGTTTGTTCGCTCGTGATAAGTGTCTGGAGTGAGGAACCCGACCGTGTTGGTGTCTTCAAGAACGCAGTGAATCTTAACTGATGGCAAATTTATTTATCTATTTTTTTTTTCTAAATCGGTGAAATAAAAGGGAAATTATAAAATTTAGTTCGTTTGAATTTTTTCTTGAATATGAAAGTTGATGTACAAAAAGTTATTACGGATCAAATGCTCACAGTAGCTATTTTGGTTTTGGCCACTTTTTCTACTTTTTAATCGAGAGAGCTTCATAAACTTAGACATAAATAATAATCAATCATGAAAGAAAGAGTTGAGTGTGGTCTTTAGTTTTGCTATCCAAGGATGTACAATCTCTACCATGAGTTTAACTGTCCGTGAAACAGCAATTCCCATATTTTAAACTTAAAGGTTATGCTTTCCTTTCATGTATATGAAAAAAAAAATACTCGTGATTTGAAGTTACATGACACCTTTTTGATAATGAATAAAAAAAGGTGTCATGTAACTTCCCAAATCACGAGTTTTTTTTTTTTTTATATACAAGAAAGGAAAGCAAAAACCTTTAAGTTTAAAATATGGGAATTTGCTGTTTCACGGAACATTAAACTCAGGGTAGAGATTGTAACCCCTTTTGGAAAGAAAAACAAAAGACCACACTCAACTTTTTTTCTTTTAATGATTGTTTAAATTAAATTTAAAGGTCTAAGTTTATGAAGCTCTCTCGTTAAAAAGTAGAAAAAGTGGCCAAAACCAAAATAGCTACTGTGAGCATTTGATCCGTAATAACTTTTTGTACATCAACTTTTCATATTCAAGAAAAAAATTCAAACGAAAAAATTTTTATAATTTCCCTTTTATTTCACCGATTTAGAAAAACAAAATAGATAATAAATTTGCCATCAGTTAAAAATTCCCATTTGCGTTTGAAGACACCAACACGGTCGGGTTCCTCACTCCAGACACTTATCACGAGCGAACAAACTGAAACCCATTGACCACTCGGTGTCGGGTTTTCCAGGTTCCTCGTTGTAATTCTTGTACCTCCACTGTGCCTTACCTAATTCATCTAAGATTTCAATGAAGACATCTTAAAACATGGGACTTGGTTGAATGACATAAAAAATTTTAAGTAACTAAAATTTAAAATAGTCACTGTAAAAAAAATTTGATACAATTACAAATAATTTCTAAAGACTTGAAACAGTAGAAAGGGTTTTTGAAGATACAATTCAATTATTATCCAAAGCCAAGAGTGTAACAGATTTTCACTGAAAAAAAATTTGATAAATTTTGATCTATTACTGACAGAGGATCTGAAAACAAATGGGACTAATCTGTCATAATACAGAGGGGGTCCAGAACTTGCATACATGGATAGAAATTAGTAACGAGTTAGATCAGGGGTAGGCTAAAGGACTCTTCTAATCAGGGCAAATAAAATAGACATAAACATAAATAAAAAAAATTTTTAAGTGCCTCAGATTTAGATATGTTTCCCTATGTAATCCACAACACTGAAAATGTCCATTTCCTTCTAGCAGCCTAGTTTTTGAAAAATGCACTTATAAATAAATGTATCCTCATAACAATGTCAAAGCGGTGTCCCTTTGTAATGCCTTTGGGCCCAACTCTATTTTTTCCCGCCATTGGGCATCGGATTCTTGTTGGGAAGGGCCGGGAAATTTTTTGTCAGCTGGAACGCCCCTACTTCCCTTGCCTAGAATACATGAGTTCAAACAGTTTGCCTCTTCCCCCAACCAATCGTAAAATAAACTTTGGCAATTGGGGAATGTGGACCTGAAAATTCTTGGGGTAGCGGGAGTTACAAGGTACTTGTACAGGCTACTTGGTATCACATCATTCTATTAAATCTACTTTTAAACCTTTCAATACTTTTTTATTTTCTTTCAGTTGCAGTGATGACATGGCTTCCTTTAAGAAGAAAGTGTTTGGGTCATCCACATTTTTTCTGCTCTAATTTTTGATTTGTGAAAAGGGCTACTTAAGCCCATTTCAAATACAACTAGGGACCCCAAAAAAAGACATGGGCTCCCCCAAAATTGGGTTTGTAAAACTTTTGTTGGCACCTGCGGCAGTGGACTGATAGCAAAGAAATGTCTTGGAGTTTGGGGATACTAAGGTCTGGAAAAAAACAAGGAAACCCCTGTGATGACTTCTTCTGACTGGTTAAAAACAGAAAATTAATGGACGAAATCAAATAAATTTTTACGTAACCTACCTGACTCGAAAAAAACGACCTGTTGCACACTCAGAATTTAAATACCGTCCCAACATTTACTGACTGGAAGAACTCCCTGAATAAAAATGAATACTTTACTTCTGTTGTAACCAAATATTCCCTGGGAAAGTGAAAAGCGATTTTTAAGGAACCTCAGCAGTACAAAGTTTTTAGCCACCCGGAGCTCAAAGACCCTTAAGGGGCTAAATTTTTTCGAAGAACTCAGCAAAATGTTGGCTTTCCAGCCAGGGAAGCAGAAAAGAACTTAATGCAACCGGAAACCAAAATGGTTTATGCCCTTCTTCCCGGAGGAAAATGATTTCGATTTTTCCAACGATGTTCAAGGCTTTCCGATGAAATGAGTAATATCAAAATATGTACCAAGTAAAGGCGGATATTCAAGATAATTTTAAGCGAGCGAAAATGTTTTTTCTTTTGCAAATGGAAACAGATATTGATCAGCCACAATTGGCACTCAAGTAAGATGACTGAACAGCAGAAAACAATCGCCCTGGTCTTACAGAAGAAATCATCCACCATCACCAATGGCTAATCTCTGTGGATCTTAAGATGTGCCCTTTCCTCCGGGTTCAGCAGAGTGGAAACTCCAAGTATCCCTGTTTTAAATCTGCCCTTTGGGATAGTAGACTGAGGATGAGCACTGTGCGAAAAAAATTGGCCTCGAGAGAAAACATGGTGGTTGGAGAAAAAATGTAATCGCAGAACCCTTGTTGACAGAGATTTTAAATCATTTTACCCACCAATGCACATCAAACTAGGCTTAATGAAACAGTTTGTGAAGCGTTTGGCCCAAAAAGAGGGTTTAAATGCTTGGACTACACATGCAAAAATTTCCAGCGCTGAGCATGGAGAAGCTGAAGCCCAGGGTTTTCGAGGGGGCCGTAGATCAGGAACTCGTGAAAGACCTACATTGCCAAGATTCAATGAACTTTGGGCGAGGCAGATCCCATGGCCCTCGTTCGCTCTCTTTTAAGGTTATAAAAAGAAATTTTCTCCTGGGAGAACATGTTTCTCTTCTTTCCGTAAACTTGACGTAAATTAGCATCAAAGTGCATTACCCCCTACAGCTTTTTGGGATCGTTTCCCAGAAAACCGGGTGACCTAAGTGGGGAAACAGGGTGAACGCTCCCCCAAAGGGTTTAGGACCAATGGAAGAAAGAAACCGGGGACACTGGGTACTAAAAAGATGGCGGATTACTGCTGGTCTATTCAACATGATTGTCCTAAAGGCATGCTCACCAGCAGGAAGTCTTTAAAAACGTGAGATGTCTGTAAATGAAAAATTTATCAATGATGAATAACTTTCTATGCTTGTTCCACTATTATCCGATTCTATGATTTTATCAATCATAAATAAACAAATTCTACTTGTATGAAGGCCTTTTCTTTATTTTAAATAAAAAGGCAACAATAAATAGTAGTCATCAAAATTTTTTGTGCCCGATGGGTTGTAATGATAGCAATTAAGGTATATCATATCTCGATACCAAGCTGCTAAATTTGAGGGCATATTTAAAAACAGTGGACCAAAATTTACCAAAAAATAGGTCAAACTCAGTCCCAGATTTTGTGTTCCCAATTAATCATTGACCCATTCATTATCAAAATTGGACTAAGGGCCCTGTATTCATATACGAAAAACAAAAGCATTGTAAAGGTTGGGGCAGGAGAAGTGAAATACATGAAAAGTAGAATAAAAATACGAGTTTGGTCCTGGAGATGCTGGGGCCCTTGTTTTCCCATTCAGAAACACACACTAGGACAGAACTCGATATGAATTTAAAAGTTGCAGGGTGGGCAAAGTGCCCTATGTATTTAGCTAATGGAATCCATTTCACATGGAAAAGGGAGAAAAAGGGCTAATGGCTTTTATGTATTCATACCTAGACACCCACTAATATTGTTAATACACACATACGGGGATGTTTTCCATTAATCTTCTCAAGGTGACTGCCTCAAAAACTATACCCCAAATATTTACATAAAACCAAAAAACAATGTACTGTCTTCAATTAAAGACATGGCGCGGTGGCAAATTCGAGTAAGAAACTGCAAAGGGTGTGTCTGATTTTGGGCGAGTGTGAAAGAAGAAAGTGAAGGTAAATATGAATAAAAGTAAGGCTTTTGGCAATAGAAATGGACAGTGCAGGGACTGCTTAGCTGGAAGATAGTTGGAATGAAGAAAACTTTAAAAGTTTGATGTTTTAGAAAACCTGGAGTGACTATGGTAGTGAATGGGACCCCAAAATCCGAGGTAATTAAAGGGTGGCTGAAAGGGCAAATTTCAGGAGCTTTGAGAAAAGTGTGCAAAGAGAGGCAGCTAGCTAGAAGAGCGATGTTTACATGTTTGAAGGTAGAGTATTCCCAAGGGTTATTGATTTATATGTATGGGACTGTAGATGGAATTTACGGATAAGGGGGCTGCTGGAAATGAAAGTCTGAGGACCTGTGTATAGAGGATCGATCGAGTATGAGATAATGGGGAAAAAAGAGTAATAAAATGAGTATGGTTTAGATAATTGAAAATGGTATACCGAAATGTTTTGGAAATTAAAGCATAAAGAGCGAGGAAAGGGTTTACAATTTAAGTGAATAGGAAAAAAAGGAGAAGATGGAGACCAAATGAAGATGGGAAGGGCAGAGTTATTAGAATTTGAGTGTTCTAAGCCCGAACACATAGGATGGTGCAAGGCGTGAACTGGAGGGAAAGATTTTCAGCGATGCGATATACAGGTTGAAAATATCCGTCATTGATCTAAATCAAGGAATCTATGGAAAGGTCTGCGTCCCTGGTTCTGGATAGGGGAAACTGTCGTTTTTTTTGCAGTGAAGCTAAACAAGGATGTTGGGCGAAAGAAAGGGCCTTTTTATCGTCTGTTCCTGACCCCTGCCTGGCTGACGTGGAAAGCTGTGAAGACTAAATCTATCATCTGTCTATCTATCTATCCCAATCTATTATTTATTTTTATATATATAATAATATATAATCATTTTTTTCTTTTTTTTTTTTTTTGCCGCTGTCTCCCGCGTGTTTCGAGGGAGGCAGGAAACAGACGAAAGAAAAAGGCCCAACCCACCCCCATAACACATGTATATCATACGTCCACACACGCAATAAACATACCTACACACTTTTTCCATGGTTTACCCCAGACGCCCCCACCCGCCCTGTCCCAATTCCACTGACACACTTCAACCCCGGTATAACCCACATCGATCCAATTCACTCTATTCCTTGCCTCCTTTCACCCTCCTGCATGTTCAGGCCCCAATCACAAAAAAAATCCTTTTTCACTCCATCTTTCCACCTCCAATTTGGTCCCCCAAATTCTCCCCGTTTCCCTCCTCCTGACACATATAACCTCTTGGTCAATCTTTCCTCACTCATTCTCTCCATAAAGCCCCGACCATTTTCAAAACACCCCTTCGGCCTCTCTCAACCACGCTCTTTCATTTCCACACATCCCTTACCCTTAACTTACTTACTCGATCAAACCACCTCCCACCACCCCTTGTCCTCAAACATCTCATTTCCAGCACTCCACCCTCCTGCGCACAACTCTATCCATAGCCCACGCCTTCGCAACCATACAACATAGTTGGAACCACAATTCCTTCAAACATAGCCATTTTGCTTTCCGTCTGAAAATTTTAATGGTTTTTGGGCCCCCCCCCCTTTTTCCAAAAAAAAAAACCCACCCCATTCGGTCAAAAGGGCTCCCAGGAATTTTTCCCCCCTTTTAAATAAAAAAAACCCCCCCCCACCCCTTTTTTTTAAAATATAATCCCCCATAATAAATATATATATATAATATATATATAATATAAAAATTATAAAAATAATATATATATTATATTATATATATAAAAATATATATATAAAATATTCCTATGAGTCCACGGGGAAAATGAGACAAAAAATTTCCCCAAGTGCACTTCGTGTAATAATCACATAATCAGGGGAGATACAAGAGAGAAATATAACAGTCAGTTGAATACATGGAAGAGACGAATCTAGGACGCCATTTGGTAAACATGTGTTTTTACCAAAGGGCGTCCTAACTTCATCTCTTCGATGTATATCAAGTGACTGTTATATTTCTCTCTTGTGCCCTCCCCTAAAAAATGTGATTATTAACGAAAGTTCACTTGGGAAAAATTTCGTTTTCCTTTTTCCCCGTGGACAAAGGAATATCTTATCACGCGCAAAATTTGGATCTTTTCCATATTAAATAATATATATATATAAAATAATATATATATTAAAATATATATATATATATATATATATATATAAAATAAATATAATAAATATATATAAAAATATATAATATAATATAAAATATATAACAAAATATATTCAAACCACCTCCAATTGGTCCCCCACTCTCCTCGTTCCCTCCACCGCCGACACATAATATCCTCTTTGTCAATTTTTTCCTCACCCCATTCCCTCTCCATGTGCCCAAACCATTTTCAAAACAACGCTCTCTGCTCTTTTCATCCATGCTCTTCATATTTTCCACACACTTTTCCCCTCAAACATCTCTTTTTTCAGAAAATTTTTTTCACCACCCTCCTGCCCCACTACTCTATCCATAGCCCACGCCTCGCAACCCTACAACATTTTTTTGGAACCACTTTTCCTTCAAACAAAACCCAAATTTTTTTTCCGAAATAATGTTCTCGACTTCCACACATTCTTCAAGGCTCCAGGATTTTTCGCCCCACCCC
>NC_092250.1:10740599-10813099 GCF_036320965.1 Panulirus ornatus
TGCAATCTGTTGGGGATGAGAGGGCCTCAGGAGTGAGTCTGTTGTTGTTCGCCTTCCACACATTCTTCAACGTTCCCAGAACCATCGTCCCTTACCCAAACCTGTGACTCACTTCAGCTTCCATGTTTCCATCAGCTGCAAAATTCACTCCCAGATATCTAAAACACTTTTCTTCCTCCAGTTTTTCTCCATTCAAACTTACCTCTCAATTTACTTGTCCCTCAACCCTACTGAAGCTAATAAACTTGCTCTTATTCACATTTACTCTCAGCTTTCTTCTTTCACACACTTTACTAAACTCAGTCACCAACTTCTGCATTTTCTCATCCGAATCAGCAATCAGCGCTGTATCATCAGCGAGCATTAACTAATTCACTTACCAATCCCCATCATCCACAACAGACTGCATACTTGCCCCTATCTCCAAAACTCTTGCATTCACCTCCCTAACAACCCCATCCATAAACGAATTAAACAACCATGGAGACATCACGTACCCCTGCCGCAACCAACATTCACTTGGAACCAATCATTTCACTGCTTCTAGCAACTTACCTCCCACATCATATCCTCTTAGTACCTTCCAAAGGGCATCTCTGTCAACTTTATCATATGCCTTCTCCAGATCCATAAATGCTACATACAAATACATCTGTTTTTCTATTTCTCACATACATTCTTCAAAGCATACTTCTGATCCACACATCCTCTACCATTTCTGAAACCACACTGGTTTTCCCCAATCTAATGCTCTGTACATGCCTTCACCCTCTCAATCAGTACCCTCCCATATAATTTCCCAGGAATACTCAAAAATCTATACCTCTGTAATTTCAACACTCACCTTGATCCCTCTGCCTTTATACAATGGCACTATGCATATATTACGCAAATCCTCACGCTCTTCACTTTGAACCATACATACATTGAATATTCTCACCAACTAGTCAACAACACAGTCACCCCCTTTTTTGATAAATTCCACTGCATTACCATCAAAACCCGCTGCCTTGCCGGCTTCCATCTTCCGCAAAGCTTTCACTGTCCCTTCTCTTTTTACCAAACCATTCTCCTTGACCCCTCTCACTTCGCACACCACCTCGACCGCTTTATCATCTTATGCGCTATCTTAACCTCCTTCCAAACCATCTTTTATTCTCCCTAAGATTTAATGATACTCTCTCACCCCAACTCTCATTTGCCCTATTTTTCACTAATTGCACCTTTCTCTTGACTTTACGCCTCTTTCTTTTATACATTTCCCAGTCATTCACACTACTTCCCTGCAGAAATCGTCCAAATGCCTCTCTCTTCTCTTTCACTAACAATCTTACTTTTTCATCCCACCACTCGCTACTCTTTCAAATCTCCCACAAGCATCTTTTGCGCAAGCCATCGCTGCCTCTTGAAATACATGCCTTTCCTCCGCCACTCCCCTTCCGTCATTTGCTCTCACCTTTTTCAATTCTGCACTCAATCTCTCCTGATACTTCCTCACACAAGTCTCCTTTCCAAGCTCACATGCTCTCACCACTCTCTTCACCCCAAAATTCTCTCTCATTCTAAAAACCACTACAAAACGTCACCTTCGCCTCCATAAGATAATGATCAGACATCCTTCCAGCTGCTCCTCTCAGCACATTAACATCCAAAAGTTTCTCTTTCATGCGCCTATGAATTAACCCCTTATTTCAATTACGCTCTCTGGCCATTATTATTATTATTATTATTATTATTATTATTATTATTATTATTATTATTATTATTATTATTATTATCTATATTATTATTAATTACTATTATAATGATGATTGTAATGATAATGAAAATAATAATAATAATAATGATAATAATAATAATGATAATAATAATAATAATAATAATAATAATAATAATAATAATAATAATAATAACAATAATAATGATAATAATAGTAATCCCCTTTTCCTGCGTCAGCGAGGTAGCGCCAGGAAACTGACGAAAAGAGGCCCATTCACTCATACACACACACACACACACACACACTCACACACACACACACACACACACACACACACACACACACACACATATATATATATATATATATATCCCTGGAGATAGGGGAGAAAGAATACTTCCCACGCATTCCTCACGTGTCGTAGAAGGCGACTACAGGGGACGGGAGCGAAGGGCCAGAAACCCTCCCCTCCTTGTATTTTAACTTTCTAAAAGGGGAAACAGAAGAAGGAGTCACGCGGGGAGTGCTCATCATCCTCGAAGGCTCAGACTGGGATGTCTAAATGTGTGTGGATGTAACGAAGATGAGAAAAAAGGAGAGATAGGTAGTATGTTTCAGGAAAGGAACCTGGATGTTTTGGCTCTGAGTGAAACGAAGCTCAAGGGTAAAGGGGAAGAGTGGTTTGAGAATGTCTTGGGAGTAAAGTCAGGGGTTGGTGAGAGGACAAGAGCAAGGGAAGGAGTAGCACTACTCCTGAAACAGAAGTTTTGGGAGTATGTGATAGAGTGTAAGAAAGTAAATTCTAGATTGATATGGGTAAAACTGAAAGATGATGGAGAGAGATGGGTGATTATTGGTGCATATGCACCTGGGCATGAGAAGAAAAATCATGAGAGGCAAGTGTTTTGGGAGCAGCTGAATGAGTGTGTTAGTGGTTTTGAAGCACAAGACCGGGTTATAGTGATGGGTGATTTGAATGCAAAGGTGAGTAATGTGGCAGTTGAGGGAATAATTGGTATACATGGGGTGTTCAGAGTTGTAAACGGAAATGGTGAAGAGCTTGTAGATTTACGTGCTAAAAGAGGATTGGTGATTGGGAATACCTGGGTTAAAAAGCGAGATATGCATAAGTATACGTATGTAAGTAGGAGAGATGGCAAGAGAGCGTTATTGGATTACGTGTCAATTGATAGGCGCGCGAAAGAGACTTTTGGATGTTAATGTGCTGAGAGGTGCAACTGGAGGGATGTCTGATCATTATCTTGTGGAGGCGAAAGGGAAGATTTGTAGGGGTTTTCAGAAAAAAAGAGAGAATGTTGGGGTGAAGAGAGTTGTGAGAGGAAGTGAGCTTGGGAAGGAGACTTGTATGAGGAAGTACCAGGAAAGACTGAGTACAGAATGGAAAAACGTGAGAACAAAGGAGGTAAGCGGAGTGGGGGAGGAATGGGATGTATTTAGGGAAGCAGTGATGGCTTTGCGCAAAAGATGCTTGTGGCATGAGAAGCGTGGGAGGTGGGTTGATTAGAAAGGGTAGTGAGTGGTGGGATGAAGAAGTAAGATTATTAGTGAAAGAGAAGAGAGAGACATTTGGACGATTTTTACAAGGAAAAAATGAAAGTAAGTGTGAGATGTATAAAAGAAAGAGGCAGGAGGTCAAGAGAAAGGTGCAAGAGGTGAAAAAGAGGGCAAATGAGAGTTGGCGTGAGAGAGTATCATTAAATTTTAGGGAGAATAAAAAGATGTTTTGGAAGGAGGTAAATAAAGTGCGTAAGACAAGGGAGCAAATGGGAACTTCAGTGAAGGGGGCTAATGGGGAAGTGAAAACAAAGTAGTGGTGATGTGAGAAGTAGATGGAGTGAGTATTTTGAAGGTTTGTTGAATGTGTTTGAAGATAGAGTGGCAGATATAGGGTGTTTTGGTCGAGATGGTGTGCAAAGTGAGAGGGTTAGGGAAAATGATTTGGTAAACAGAGAAAAGGTAGTAAAAGCTTTGTGGAAGATGAAAGCCGGCAAGGCAGCAGGTTTGGATGGTATTGCAGTGGAATTTATTAAAAAAAGAGGGTGACTGTATTGTTGACTGGTTGGTAAGGTTATTTAATGTATGTATGATTCATGGTGAGGTGACTGGGGATCGGCGGAATGCTTGCATCGTGCCATTGTACGAAGGCAAAGGGGATAAGAGTGAGTGCTCAAATTACAGAGGTATAAGTTTTTTGAGTATTCCTAGTAAATTATATGGGAGGGTATTGATTGAGAGGGTGAAGGCATGTACAGAGCATCAGATTCTGGAAGAGCAGTGTGGTTTCAGAAGTGGTAGAGGATGTGTGGATCAGGTGTGTGCTTTGAAGAATGTATGTGAGAAATACTTAGAAAATCAAAAGGATTTGTATGTTGCTTTTTTGGATCTGGAGAATGCATACGATAGAGTTGATAGAGATGCTCTGTGGAAGGTATTAAAAATATATGGTGTGGGAGGCAAGTTGTTAGAAGCAGTGAAAAGTTTTTATCGAGGATGTAAAGTATGTGTACGTGTAGGAAGAGAGGAAAGTTATTGGTTCTCAGTGAATGTCGGTTTGCGGCAGGGGTGTGTGATGTCTCCATGGTTGTTTAATTTGTTTATGGATGGGGTTGCTAGGGAGGTGAATGCAAGAGTTTTGGAAAGAGGGGCAAGTATGCAGTCTGTTGTAGATGAGAGAGCTTGGGAAGTGAGTCAGTTGTTGTTCGCTGATGATACATCGCTAGTGGCTGATTCATGTGAGAAACTGCAGAAGCTGGTGACTGAGTTTGGTAAAGTGTGTGAAAAAAGAAAGGTAAGAGTAAATGTGAATAAGAGCAAGGTTATTAGGTACAGTTGGGTCGAGGGTCAAGGCAATTGGGAGGTAAATTTGAATGGTGAAAAACTGGAGGAAGTGTTTAGATATCTGTAAGTGGATCTGGCAGCGAATGGAACCATGGAAGTGGAAGTGAATAAGAGGGTGGGGGAGGGGGCGAAAATTCTGGGAGCCTTGAAGAATGTGTGGAAGTCGAGAACATTATCTCGGAAATCAAAAATGGGTATGTTTGAAGGAAAAGTGGTTCCAAGAATGTTGTATGGTTGCGAGGCGTGGGCTATGGATAGATTTGTTCACAGGAGGGGGGATGTGCTGGAAATGAGATGTTTGAGGACAATATTGGGTGTGAGTAATGGAGGAGAAGAGGGTGTTTTAAAATAGTTTGGTCACATGGAGAGAACGATTGAGGAAAGATTGACCAAGAGGATATATGTGTCAGAGATGGAGGGAACGAGGAGAAGTGGGAGACCAAATTGGAGGTGGAAAGATGGTGTGAAAAAGATTTTGAGTGATCGGGTCCTGAACATGCTAGAGGGTGAAAGGCGTGCAAGGAATAGAGTGAATTGGACCGATGTGGTATACCGGGGTCGACGTGCTGTCAATAGATTGAACCAGGGCATGTGAAGCGTCTGGGGTAAACCATGGAAAGTTCTTTGAGACCTGGTTGTGAAAATGGAGCTCTAGTTTCGGTGCATTATTACATGACAGCTAGAGACTGAGTGTGAACGAATGGGGCCTTTGGTGTTTTTCCTAGCGCTACCTCGCACACATGAGGGGGGAGGGTGTTGTTATTCCATGTGTGGCGAGGTGAACAAATAAAGGTAGACAGTATGAATTATGTGCATGTGTATATATGTGTATGTCTGTGTGTATATATATGTGTGTAGATTGAGATCTATAGGTATGTATATTTGCGTGTGTGGACGTGTATGTATATACATGTGTATGTGGGTGGGTTGGGCCTTTCGTCTGTTTCCTTGCGCTACCTCGCTAACGCGGGGGACAGCGACAAAGCAAATAATGATAATAATGATATTAATATATATATATATATATATATATATATATATATATATATATATATATATATATATATATATTCATTTATTTATTTATTTATTTATTTATTTATATTTCATTATACTTTGTCGCTGTCTCCCGCGTTAGCGAGGTAGCGCGAGGAAGCAGACAAAAGAATGGCCCAGCCCACCCACATACACATGTATATACATACTCGTCCACACACGCATATATACATACCTATACATCTCAACTTATACATATATATACATAAACAGACATGTACATATATACACATGTACATAATTCATACTTTCTTCTTTTATTCATTCCCTTCGCCACACGTCCAGACATGAAATGACAACTCCCTCCCCTTGCATGCGCGCGAGATAGCGCTAGGAAAAGACCACAAAGGCCATATTCGTTAGCAATCAGTCTCTAGCTGTCATGTATAATGCACCGAAACCACATCTCCCTTTCCACATCCAGGCCCCACAAAATTTTCCATGGTCTACCCCAGACACTTCACATGCCCTGGTTCAATCCATTGACAACACGTCGACCCCGGTATACCGCATCGTTCGAATTCACTCTATTCCTTGCACGCCTTTCATCTTCCTGCATGTTCAGGCCCCAATCGCTCAAAATCTCTTTCACTCCATCTTTCCACCTCCAATTTGGTCTTCCACTTCTCCTCGTTCCTTCCACCTCTGAAACAATATCCTCTTTGTCAGTCTTTCCTCAATCATTCTCTCCATGTGATCAAACCATTTCAAAACACACTATTCTTTTCTCTCAACCACACTCCTTTTATTACCACACATGTCTCTTACTCTTTCATTACTTACTCGATCAAACCACCTCACACTACATAGTGTCCTCTGACATCTCATTTCCAACACATCCACCCTCCTCCGCACAACTCTATCTATAGCCCTCGCCTCGCAGACATATGACATTGTAGGAACCACTGTTCCTTCAACCCTACCCATTTTTGCTTTCCGAGATAATGTCCTCGCCTTCCACACATTTTTCAACGCTCCCAGAACTTTCGCCCACTCTCCCACCCTGTAACTCACTTTCACTTCCATGGTTCCATCCGCTGCCAAATCCACTCCTAGATATCTAAAACACATCACTTCCTCCAGTTTTTCCACATTCAAACTTAGCTCCCAATTGACTTGTCCCCAAACCCTACTGTACCTAATAACCTTGCTCTTATTCATATTTACTCTCAGCTTCTTCTTTCATACACTTTACCAAACTCAGTCACCAGTTTCTGCAGTTTCTCACCCGAATCAGCCACCCGCGCTGTATCATCAGCGAACAACAGCTGACTCACTTCCCAAGCTCTCTCATCCACTACAGACTGCATACTTGCCCCTCACTCCAAAACTCTTGCATTCACCTACCGAAAAACCCCATCCATAAACAAATTAAACAACCATGGAAACATCACGCACCCCTGCCGCAAACCGACATTCACTGAGAACCAATCACTTTCCTCTCTTCCTTCTCGTACACATGCCTTACATCCTCGATAAAAAATGTTCACTGTTTATAGTAACTTGCCTTCCACACCATATCTTCTTAATATGGTGGATGTGTTGAGAATGATATGTTCGTGGACAATATGTGAAGTGAGACTGTTTGATCGATGAAGTAATGAAATGGTAAGAGAGATGCGTGGTAATAAAAAAGAGTGTGGTTTAGAGAGCAGTACAGGGTGTTTTGAAGTGGTTTGGTCACATGGAGAGAATGAGTGAGGAAAGATTAACAAAGTGTATATATTTGTCAGAGTTGGAGGGAACGAGGAGAAGTGGAAAACCAAATTAGAGGTGGAAGGATGGAGTGAGAAAGATTTTGAGCGATCGGGGCTTGAACATGCAGGAGGGTGAAAGGCGTGCAAGGAATAGGGTGAATTAGAACGATGTGGTATACCGGGGTCGACGTGCTGTCAATGGATTGAAACAGGGCATGTGAAGCGTCTGGGGCAAAGTATGGAAAGTTTTGTGGTGCCTGAATGTGGAAAGGGAGGTGGGGTTTCGGTGAATTATACATGACAGCTAGAGACTGCGTGTGAACGAATGTGGCCTTTGTTGTCTTTTCCTAGCTTACCTGGCACGCATGCGTGGGAAGGGGGTTGTCATATCATGTGTAGCGGGGTAGCGACGGAAATGAATAAAGACAGCAAGTATGAATTATGCCCATGTGTATATATGTATATGTGGATCAGGTGTTTGCTTTCAAGAATGTATGTGAGAAATACTTAGAAAAGCAAATGGATTTGTATGTAGCATTTATGGATCTGGAGAAGGCATATGATAGAGTTGATAGGAAGGTATTAAGGAAGGTATTAAGAATATATGGTGTGGGAGGAAAGTTGTTAGAAGCAGTGAAAAGTTTTTATCGAGGATGTAAGGCATGTGTACGTGTAGGAAGAGAGGAAAGTGATTGGTTCTCGGTGAATGTAGGTTTGCGGCAGGGGTGTGTGATGTCTCCATGGTTGTTTAATTTGTTTATGGATGGGGTTGTTAGGGAGGTAAATGCAAGAGTTTTGGAAAGAGGGGCAAGTATGAAGTCTGTTGGGGATGAGAGAGCTTGGGAAGTGAGTCAGTTGTTGTTCGCTGATGATACAGCGCTGGTGGCTGATTCATGTGAGAAACTGCAGAAGCTGGTGACTGAGTTTGGTAACGTGTGTGAAAGAAGAAAGTTAAGAGTAAATGTGAATAAGAGCAAGGTTATTAGGTACAGTAGGGTTGAGGGTCAAGTCAATTGGGACGTAAGTTTGAATGGAGAAAAACTGGAGGAAGTAAAGTGTTTTAGATATCTGGGAGTGGATCTGGCAGCGGATGGAACCATGGAAGCGGAAATGGATCATAGGGTGGGGGAGGGGGCGAAAATTCTGGGAGCCTTGAAGAATGTGTGGAAGTCGAGAACATTATCTCGGAAAGCAAAAATGGGTATGTTTGAAGGAATAGTGGTTCCAACAATGTTGTATGGTTGCGAGGCGTGGGCTATGGATAGAGTTGTGCGCAGGAGGATGGATGTGCTGGAAATGAGAAGTTTGAGTACAATGTGTGATGTGAGGTGGTTTGATCGAGTAAGTAACGTAAGGGTAAGAGAGATGTATGGAAATAAAAAGAGCGTGGTTGAGAGAGCAGAAGAGGGTGTTTTGAAATGGTTTGGGCACATGGAGAGAATGAGTGAGGAAAGGATGACCAAGAGGATATATGTGTCGGAGGTGGAGGGAACGAGGAGAAGTGGGAGACCAAATTGGAGGTGGAAAGATGGAGTGAAAAAGATTTTGTGTGATCGGGGCCTGAACATGCAGGAGGGTGAAAGGAGTGCAAGGAATAGAGTGAATTGGATCGATGTGGTATACCGGGGTTGACGTGCTGTCAGTGTATTGAATCAGGGCATGTGAAGCGTCTGGGGTAAACCATGGAAAGCTCTGTAGGTATGTATATTTTGCGTGTGTGGACGTATGTATATACATGTGTATGGGGGTGGGTTGGGCCATTTCTTCGTCTGTTTCCTTGCGCTACCTCGCAAACGCGGGAGACAGTGGCAAAGCAAAAGAAAAAAAATATATATATATATATGTGTGTATATATATATATATATATATATATATATATATATATACATATTATTATTATTATTATTATTATTTTGCTTAGTCGCTGTCTCCCGCGTTAGCGAGGTAGCGCAAGGAAACAGACGAAAGGATGGCCCAACCCGCCCACATACACAAGTATATACATGCACGTCCACACACGCAAATATACATACCTATACATCTCAATGTACACATACATATACACACACAGAACTATACATATATACACATGTACATAATTCATACTGTCTGCCTTTATTTGTTCCCATCGCCACCTCGCCACACATGGAATAACAACCCCCTCCCCCTCATGTGTGCGAGGTAGCGCTAGGAAAAGACACCAAAGGCCCCATTCGTTCACACTGAGTCTCTAGCTGTCATGTAATAATGCACCGAAACCACAGCTCCCTTTCCACATCCAGGCCCCACACAACTTTCCATGGTTTACCCCAGACGCTTCACATGCCCTGGTTCAATCCATTGACAGCAGGTCGACCCCGGTATACCACATTGTTCCAATTCACTCTATTCCTTGCCCGCTTTTCACCCTCCTGCATGTTCAGACCCCGATCACTCAAAATCTTTTTCACTCCATCTTTCCACCTCCAATTTGGTCTCCCACTTCTCCTCGTTCCCTCCACCTCGGACATATATATCCTCTTGGTCAATCTTTCCTCACTCATAATCTCCATGTGACCAAACCATTTCAAAACACCCTCTTCTGCTCTCTCAACCACACTCTTTTTATTTCCACACATCTCTCTTACCCTTACATTACTTACTCGAACAAACCACCTCACAACACATACTGTCGTCAAACATCTCATTTCCAGCACATCCACCCTCCTGTGCACAACTCTATCCACAGCCCACGCCTCGCAACCATACAACATTGTTGGAACTACTATTCCTTCAAACATACCCATTTTTGCTTTCCTAGATAATGTTCTCGACTTCCAAATGTTCTTCAAGGCTCCAAGAATTTTCGACCCCTCCCCACCCTGTGGAGGGTGGGAGGGTTGTCAAAAAGTAATAATTGATCATTAGCTTTCTGGAATTATGTTTTGACTATGACAGACATGGTGAGATTACTTATGTCAAGTATTCCATCCTTAGATTCGAGGATGGATATGAGTCACTCATAAGCAAGTATGCGTCAATCATTTTCCAGTTATTAACTTGGTTTTAGTACATCCTGTATAGAAGAACGAATTATTGAAAATCTTCTGTCGTTACTGTTGTTTTCATTCAGGATGTAGAAGGTAGGAATTAATATGAGGTAATCAAAAGAAAGAAATTAAGATCTAAACGTAACGCGGAAGGGCAGTAGATGTTTTACCATATCAGTGGATGCTTGGTTACTGTGTTCTAGTTGGTGTAAACGAACTTGATGAAGTACGGTAGACGCGAGAGAGACAACTCGAGTAGGGTAATTTTTTTTGTTTGTTTCTCCCATACTTGTCAGCTGTTTTCCACATTAGCAGGGTAGAAACCACAGCCCTATGGACTTTTTTATGGTTTCCCCCAGGCGCTTCACATGATCTTGTTCAGTCCACTGACTGCATCTCGCCCTCTGTATTCCAAATGGTTCCTATTCATTTTGTTCCTTGCAGGCCTTTCACCCTTCTTAATGTTGAGTCCCCAATCACTCGAAATCGTTTTCACTCTATCCTTCCATTTTGGTAGATTTGGCAGACATGATGTATGACTTTTGCGTTATTATGATAATACATAATCATGAGATTTTTTTAATGCTTTATTGAAAGATAGAGAGTGTGTTTAATGATCCATAGGCTGTCGTCTTCTGCTTATCACAAATAACGCGATGTTTAGAACTATAAAAAAGATATTCCAATCATGGTCTTATCTTCATGGTGGTTTTTGTCCTGGTTTTGCGTGAATACTAGAGTTATCGGGAAAAGCTGAATAATACGACAGTTTGAAAATTTGGCGTCACTCAGATGGATGTAAGAGAGAGAGAGAGAGAGAGAGAGAGAGAGAGAGAGAGAGAGAGAGAGAGAGAGAGAGAGAGAGAGAGAGAGAGAGAGAGAGAGAGAGAGAGAGAGAGAGAGAGAGTATAAGAAAAATATCTACTGAGTAGTTGAGATTCCTACAACCATCCTTACTAGCAGCAAGTCTGCAGATGACAGGGGCTCATCACTCACTCTAACAACTCGGAGGGAGTGAATGGGGACTGGGCCACCACCTGCTGCAGTGGTCCAGAGGAAGATAACCGAAGCCTATCATATGCTTGTCTCTTTATATCTATCAAACAATTTTCATAAGTGTTTGTTGTTGCCCTGTATTCTTTGGAAGAATTTTGCTAGACTTTCTTGCGTCCTGAACATGTACAATAACCGAACTCATCGTTGATAATATATTTTCAGCGATGCGGTTTGCCCTCATGGAAGCAAAGGTGGCCTTGGCGAAGATGATATTAGCAGCAGAACTGCAGCTGGCACCGGGACATGAAGAGATTCAGCTGGAATTTGGTATGGGAATCATCAGGCCCAAGGAAGGTGTCAAACTGGTACTCACATCACTTAGGGAGGAGTGAGGCAACGTGTGACTAACAAGTTTTAAGTATCGTTTGCAGGATTGAGGTTCAAAATTTAACAAAAAGTAACTACCACACCTCTCGTAAACAAGCAACGATATCTCTAATAGAGCATTTTAGATCATAATTTTTGATCTAATATATATATATATATATATATATATATATATATATATATATATATATATATATTTATATATATATATATATATATATATATATATATATATATATATATATATATATATATATATATCTTCCTAAGCTACATGTCCCATTTATACCTTAATTTGTAGGCCTCCCGCAGCGCTCGGGAATTACCGCCTCCACTAGGAGTGGTTCTGTTGTGTGTGTGTCTGTTTGTCTGGGGAAAAGATCGAGCATTTTAGGAACGAGCTCAGTGCTGTTATTTTGGTAATGGCATCTAGAGGAGTATCTAAGATATATTGAATCTATGTTTGTAGTGATGTAGAGATGAGTTTTTCCTAAAAATCTTTGTTCCCTGCAATTCTCAAAGAATTAAAGAAAACGTGCCAAGTAATTACAATTAATGTTGCACTTGATTGTACCAGTTTTGAAGGGAATATTACATTGCAAAAGAAGTCTAAAGATACAAAAGACATATAGGTGTGTATGTATATATTCATGCAAAGAATGTTTTGATAATGTATATTGGAGGTAGTGTGAGCTGAATGATCAGAGGGGTATTGCTTGTCATGTGGTGTATCGGTTAGCGTTCCCGGCCGTGATCCATTCGCGCGCCGCCCAGGATGGAGCACATAGGTTCGAATCCTGTTTGCGGCAGTCGGTCCACAGTCAACCCTGCTGTTCATCCACCCCAAGGGGTTGGTCGATAAAATAGGTACCTGCCTCAGGCGAGATTATATATATATATATATATATATATATATATATATATATATATATATATATATATATATATTTTTTTTTTTTTTTTTTTTTTTTTTTTTTTTTTTATACTTTGTCGCTGTCTCCCGCGTCTGCGAGGTAGCGCAAGGAAACAGACGAAAGAAATGGCCCAACCCCCCCCATACACATGTACATACACACGTCCACACACGCAAATATACATACCTACACAGCTTTCCATGGTTTACCCCAGACGCTTCACATGCCTTGATTCAATCCACTGACAGCACGTCAACCCCTGTATACCACATCGCTCCAATTCACTCTATTCCTTGCCCTCCTTTCACCCTCCTGCATGTTCAGGCCCCGATCACACAAAATCCTTTTCACTCCATCTTTCCACCTCCAATTTGGTCTCCCTCTTCTCCTCGTTCCCTCCACCTCCGACACATATATCCTCTTGGTCAATCTTTCCTCACTCATTCTCTCCATGTGCCCAAACCACTTCAAAACACCCTCTTCTGCTCTCTCAACCACGCTCTTTTTATTTCCACACATCTCTCTTACCCTTACGTTACTTACTCGATCAAACCACCTCACACCACACATTGTCCTCAAACATCTCATTTCCAGCACATCCATCCTCCTACGCACAACTCTATCCATAGCCCACGCCTCGCAACCATACAACATTGTTGGAACTACTATTCCTTCAAACATACCCATTTTTGCTTTCCGGGTATATATATATATATATATATATATATATATATATATATATATATATGATTAATGGGATGACCTTGATTAGGGCCCCAGTTAACATAAAAAAAGATATATGATTGACCACAAAAACTGCAACCTTTTCTTCAAATCTAATTGTCGGAAGAAGAATTGTTGAGTGTAGTTTAACTATTATACCTCCATTAAGATTTCAGTTGAGCAAGTGAGAAATTATTAACACATTTATAAACTGGTTATGTGTAGTGTAAGACTGGCAAGTGAGGACCAGATAGGTGACTTATCGGTCGAAGGTTACTTGTACCTAGAGGCAAAGATTACGTGAAGTTGGATGTAATGATTACCAGAGCTTGTATATTCGCTGTTGCCTTCATCCACCGTTATCTCTTACCAACTGATAAGGGTTCCACGAGTGGCCGAGCATGTACTGGCTTGATAAAAAAACAAGTCAGCAGAACGTGTGGTTTTTCTTTTTGTTGTTGTTTTCTTTTGTCGTCTTTTGTTTCTTTAACTAAATGCACTGTCGCGACACGAATCCCACTTTGCTGTCATTCCTGATTTGAATTACGACATGACTGTCCTGCCTCAAATCTTTCTGGTCTACGAGAGTCTACAGTAACTAAGGTAATTCATCTTCTGATCGTCTCATTCAACCTGATCGTTCTGAAACTAACTCATCAACTGATAAAAGCCACTTTCTTAGCAACACTCGCTGACAAAAGTCTGTCTACAACTTGATCGAAGCAGTATCGAACTTGTGCTGAGCTCTGACTGCAGCGCCATCTGTGAGGTATCCAACAGTAACACTCTTTACATAGGCGACACTCAGTATTCCGTAGTTTTACTGTATACTTCAGTTTGATATCTTAGTACCCACACTGTCACCTTATCTACCCAGTTTGTAAGGTAAAATGGTACGTCACTGCATAACACCTCGCTCTCATACGTTGCCTGACATTTATCTATTGTTCGAACTTTCAAATATACTTGGAATTGTTGCTCTACATGACACACAACTGTTATTCATTTTTTGTTGTGAAATATTCCATATACTGACTAAATTCATTATAGTAATTCATACATTCCTACTACACAAGTAGCATAGGACGTCTCCTCTGATGTCATATCTGGTTAAGGGAGGCATCATAACAATGTGCTAGTCTGAGAAAATGATGGCTGAGGTAGCAAGAGAGACGCTTCGTTGGCAGGTAGAGGTGTCACTTGACACGACCACGCAGTGGACGACCAAGATAAACCGTTGGTCACGAGGATTCTGCAATTACTAAAGTAGTTCCTGAGAGGCCGATGGCATCAGCAGCGCATATGATTTATAACAGATGGATGCTCTTCCATCCTCGCACGACGCACCATAACCTTAATGCGAATGATATTCAGTATTATGTTCCATCTGCAAAGGGCGGATAAACGAGGTGATTCAAATGAGGATGTTCGCTTACTCTTTGCTCAGGAATACTCAGCATATGACTTCAGGTGCTGAAAGTCTATAACATGAACCAATGAAAAGACTTTTAGATCTATGGGAGCGTGGGCTAGACAGTGCTGGAGGACTAGGAACGCAGAGATATCCCTCTCAGTACATCGCGGAGAGGAGTTGACGTGGGCCTAAGGAACATAAGAACTGGTAAATAGTGATGATCGACATGGAAGATGTCTTGCTGCCCTCTGTGCGTACTATGGCTATCCCTGTTCCTGACACTATCAAGGTCGTGCAGGACCGGAGCCCACTGTACAAGAGTGGCGTAGTAGGAATCGTTTCAGGCACTTCCTGAAGCGGAGAACATTAACTGGACCACCAAAAGGTTGTAACAAAAACCCATTCGTAAGCTCGTGGGCCATCAAGTGCCGGGTTTGGGAGGTAGGAATAATGAGTCGCAAAGGTATGGAGAATACGATGCACATGGTGTGGCGAGACCTTCGACCCAAGTAAGATGTATGGATGAATCTCGTTCAGTCCACGCCGGATAGGATGGTCGAGGTGACAGATGATTGTGAAGGTTGGAGCATAACTGAAAGTAGGTTATGAATAAAGAACTCTCTCTTTAATTGTGTATCATTTTAACACATCATCAAAGTATCATCAAGTTTACTTGGATGAATATTCATGATCATGCCACAAGTTGCACCATTGGACCTGATCACAGAAAATGTTCTTATCTGACATTATATAACAACCTGTCGTTTGGACGGGGAGCCAAAAGTTTGCGGCATTAAAGCAGACTAACAATCAGCAAACGTAAAAAATCTGTTAGCGCGTGTCTTCCCTCAGTATATGCAAAAAATATGGTGACTTTTTATTTTTGGTATGTGCGTGAGGATATCCTATACTAAGGCAAGTAGTCATTCAACAACTGACGACTTTGGTACATCAATCTTTTCTTCCGAGACAGTAGTTTTCAAAGCATAAAAAACAGACCAATCTTTATTTCGAAATTCAAGGACGTTATTCCTAAGGAAATCGAGTCAGTTGTTGCTTGACAGTACAACTTCAAACTATTTAATCCCATATGCATTAGCAGGAGTAAATATCACAGGACAAAGAGGGGGACGATCAGCACGAAACAGTTCTCAACCGCCAAACTGCCCATCTTGGCAATTAACACAATAGTGACCACCCAAAGTTGAGTGCGTGTGTGTTAACTGGGTAGATGAAAAACAGTTGAACAAATAGTGCAATTTCTTGTTATTCTTGCCATCATATGAACAGGACAGAGTTTAATATATTGAAACTAGGCGACGCTTTGACATATATAGTTGTATTTCATAAAGCTTCATAGTTTGTATGTATAGCACAAGGCTTGATATTTGCACAGAGAATAATTAGGAAAAAGCGGCAATAAAACAGCAGCTGTTGTGGGTAGCTTACAGTGGAACACCCATGAAAGACTAACACACAAAAGAGCGACCTCTGCCATCCTGCTCAGTCTCCTTCCTCAGCCTCCCTTAACCCCTCCCCTAATATCATCCTTTCCTTCTATACACTCATCGCTCGATGATGTATACCCGATCAACCAATCATTTCTTCCTCTTCACGCTCTACCTCCCTCCCTCATTCCTAACCTTTTCTCTCCCTTCATTCTTCTCGATCTTCCTCCTTCCTTCACGCTCGCTCCCTCTCCCTTCCTTCACATCCTTCCGCCTCACTAACCCTCTCTCAACCCTTAACCATCATATTGTATTTTTTTTTTTTCGCCCGTGTCCCTCCTTCCTTCTTTCTAACTCTTTATCATCTCCCTCACACTCTTCCTCCTTCCTGGGTTTCTGTTCCTCCTTGCTCTCTCCCTGCGTCATCGCTCTTCATAAAGTCCCATTTATCTACCCTACACCCCCCCCTCCCCCATTCTTCACTCTACCCCGAACAATACTCCTTCCCTACCCTGTAATCCTACCTTACACTTCTCTCCCACCCTTCCTCACCCTCCTGTACCAAACCCCTACCCTATCCAGTAACCCTGCCTTACACCTTCCCTTCAGTACCAAACCCCTCCCCTACCCCATCATCTACCGCAACACCCCACCTCCCCCTTCCTCACTCCCTAATACAATACCTCTCCCCTCCAACCCCGCTACACCGTCCACATGTAAGTTATCGCTTTAACTTTGTCAGTGACTTGATAAAGCTCGCCAAAATGAAACGTTGTCATTTAGATAGAGGATTTTCCGAATAGAGTGATTTATTTCAAACGCGGTCATGCCACGTAACCTCTAAGTTTAACATAAAACCCAGGAACTCTTAGTGATCATCATGCAGCGCGCTAGGTATGCGCTACGAGGCCAGAGGGAGGTCGGGCACTTAGGGGTTCAGAGTCTCGCCTGAGCAGTTCAAGGATTCAAACTTCTCTTGCACTACTTTTACCTAAGACTGTACACGAGTTACCAAGGAGGGGTTGTGATTTAGAGTTCTCTTGTATGAGCCTGTAGGTCGAACGGAGCTTACTCTCTTTCTTAAGCTTCTTTTTATCGTTTCGTTGCGATATAAGAGACACTGGCAGTATGGGCTCACTTGACCCAGCATGTTCGGCACGCTTCGAACTGACCGCAAAGCTACTGAATCGGCAAACGACCGTTGCTACGCCTTTCCCGTACACTGTATCAACAAACATGAGCCTATCCCAGCAATGGTAATGAATATATATAGACAAATACAAGCAGGTGTAAGTTAAAAAAGAAATCCTTATAATTGCAACAGAAAATGAGACACTTACCATAAGGTTTTTACTCGTCAACAAAGACAAAGTCAATCTATCCATTCGACTGTCAAGAAAGCGCTGGTTATGACATTGACTACTTGGCTCTGCCCAGACCCCAGGACCAGGCCAGCACCGTCTGTCTCGCCTCCCCCCCCCCCCCTCCCCCCAGGGAACAACTAGGAACATATCTTACCCGCTGAAGTACAGCTAGTGTCTGATACATTACTTGAGTAAAAGTGTATGACAAGACAACTTCAATACTAAATCGATTATATCATCAACTCAGGTGTCCGTGAAGTGTGGTAGTCCAACGATCTCCTGTGAGCATAAATGCACTGAGTGCAAGTTACAGTGCGAGTCCTCTGAACCAAGAAAGTTTAGACACGTGTAAGGTGATACGATACGAAATTACATTCCTGTCCAGAGTGAACTCGACCCGTTTAGGAAATGGTTTATGTGAAACTCAAGCTACAGGTCGTTGATCACCGGTACCTTGGAGACGGCTAGCTTCCAACACTCGTGTGCCTAACAGTGAGTAGTGGAAATTATGGATTCATGTACGAATGAAGACCAGATTATAATAAGAGAACTGAATTTCGTATTGATACTCAACATGATATACCTATTATAGTAGTAGGTATAAAACAATATGAAATATTTCGTGAAAAATATGGTGCGCATTTTCTTAATATAGTGAACGATGGTGATTATGGTTAAAAAGCTAGACATAAGGAGATTGCTGAACATTATGGTGGAAATATTGCAGAATAAGGTGGCTAGTGGAAAAATATGAAAATTTTGCGCACAATGAATGGTGAAAACTATGGATGATCCACTGATACGTGAAGACGTTGGTGAGATATCACTTTATCTTATTCAAAAGATAGTGATTGAAGTTGTTTGTGAATATTTTTCAACGTGTAGTGATGGTAAAAGACGAGTAAATTACAGTATCCATATATATATATATATAGTTCGTGAACATGATGTGGTAACTTGGAAAATTTGTGATATTGATCAGTTTCCTCAAAGCCTCGTCAAAGGTAAGGGGTGTTGTATGGGGGAGTGAGGAAGGGGGAGGTGGGGTGTTGCGGTAGATGATGGGGTAAGGGAGGGGTTTGGTACTGAAGGGAAAGGTGTAAGGCAGGGTTACTGGATAGGGTAGGGGTTTGGTACAGGAGGGTGAGGAAGGGTGGGAGAGAGGTGTAAGGTAGGATTACAGGGTAGGGAAAGAGTATTGTTCGGGGGGGGAGCGAGGAATGGGGGAGGGGGGGGTGTAGGGTAGATAAATGGGACTTTATGAAGAGCGATGACGCAGGGAGAGAGCAAGGAGGAACAGAGACCCAGGAAGGAGGAAGAGTGTGAGGGAGATAATAAAGAGTTAGAAAGAAGGAAGGAGGGACACAGGCGAAAAAAAAAAATACAATATGAAGGGTGAGGGTTGAGAGAGGGTTAGTGAGGCGGAAGGATGTGAAGGAAGGGAGAGGGAGCGAGCGTGAAGGAAGGAGGAAGATCAGAGAAGAATGAAGGGAGAGAAAAGGTTAGGAAGGAGGGAGGGAGGTAGAGCGTGAAGAGGAAGAAAATGATTGGTTGATCGGGTATACATCATCGAGCGATGAGTGTATAGAAGGAAAGGATGATATTGGGTGAGGGATAAAGCGAGGCGGAGGAAGGAGGCGGAGCAGGATGGCAGAGGTCGCTCTTTTGTGTGTTAGTCTTTCATGAGTGTTCCACTGTAAGCTAGCCACAACAGTTGCTGTTTTATTGCTGTTTTTGCCTAATTATTCTCTGTGCAAATATCAAGCCTTGTGCTATACATACAAACTATGAAGCTTTATGAAATACAACTATATATGTCAAAGCATCGCCTAGTTTCAATACATTAAACTCTGTCCTGTTCATATGATGGCAAGAATAACAAGAAATTGCACTATTTGTTCAACTGTTTTTCATCTACCCAGTTAACACACACGCACTCAACTTTGGGTGGTCACTATTGTGTTAATTGCCAAGATGGGCAGTTTGGCGGTTGAGAACTGTTTCGTGCTGATCGTCCCCCTCTTTGTCCTGTGATATTTACTCCTGCTAATGCATATGGGATTAAATAGTTTGAAGTTGTACTGTCAAGCAACAACTGACTCGATTTCCTTAGGAATAACGTCCTTGAATTTCGAAATAAAGATTGGTCTGTTTTTTATGCTTTGAAAACTACTGTCTCGGAAGAAAAGATTGATGTACCAAAGTCGTCAGTTGTTGAATGACTACTTGCCTTAGTATAGGATGTCCTCACACGCATACCAAAAATAAAAAGTCACCATATTTTTGCATATACTGAGGGAAGACATGCGCTAACAGATTTTTTACGTTTGCTGATTGTTAGTCTGCTTTAATGCCGCAAACTTTTGGCTCCCCGTCCAAACGACAGGTTGTTATATAATGTCAAATAAGAACATTTTCTGTGATCAGATCCAATGGTGCAACTTGTGGCATGATCTTGAATATTCATCCAACTAAAACTTGATGATACTTTGATGATGTGTTAAAATGATACACAATTAAAGAGAGAGTTCTCTATTCATACCCTACTTTCAGTTATGCTCCAACCTTCACAATCATCTGTCACCTCGACCATCTGATCCGGCGTGGACTGAACAGAATTCATCCATACATCTTACTTGGATCGAAGGTCTCGCCACACCGTGTGCATCGTATTCTCCATACCTTTGCGACTCCATATTCCTACCTCCCAAACCCAACCCTTGATGGCCCACGAGCTTTCGACTGGGTTTTTGTCACAACCTTTTGGTGGTCCAGTTAATGTTCTCCGCTTCAGGAAGTGTCTGAAACGATTCCTACTACGCCACTCTTGTACACTGGGCTCCGGTCCTGCACGACCTTGATAGTGTCAGGAACAGGGATAGCCATAGTACGCAGAGAAGGCATCAAGACATCTTCCAAGTCGACCATCCCTGTTTACCAATTCTCATGTTCCTTAGGCCCACGTCAACTCCTCTCCGCAATGTACTGAGAGGGATATCTCTGTGTTCCTAGTCCTCCAGCACTGTCTAGCCCACGCTCCTATCGATCTAAAAGTCTTTTCATTTGTTCATGTTATAAACTTTCAGTACCTGAAGTTAGATGCTCAGTATTCCTGAGCAAAGAGTAAGCGAACATCCTCATTGGAATCACCTCGTTTATCCACCCTTTGAGGATGGAACATAATATTGAACATCATTCGCATGAAGGTTATGGTGCGTCGTGCGAGGATGAAGAGCATCCATCTGTTATAAATCATCTGCGCTGTTGATGCCATCGACCTCAGCCATCATTTTCTCAGACTAGCACATTGTTATGATGCCTCCCTTAACCAGATATGACATCAGAGGAGACGTCTTATGCTACTTGTGTAGTAGGAATGTATGAATTACTATAATGAATCTAGTCAATATATGGAATATTTCATGACAAAAAATGAATAACAGTTGTGTGTCATATAGAGCAACAATTCCAAGTATACTTTCACTTGAAAGTTCGAACAAGAGATAAATGTCAGGCAACGTATGAGAGCGAGGTGTTATGCAGTGACGTACCATTTTACCTTACAAACTGGGTAGATAAGGTGACAGTGTGGGTACTAAGATATCAAGCTGAAGTATACAGTAAAACTACGGAATACTGAGTGTTGCCTATGTAATGAGTGTTACTGTTGGATACCTCACAAATGGCGCTGCAGTCAGAGCTCAGCACAAGTTCGATACTGCTTCGATCAAGTTGTAGACAGACTTTTGTCAGCGAGTGTAACTAAGAAAGTGGCTTTTATCAGTTGATGAGTTAGTTTCAGAACGATCAGGATGAATGAGACGATCAGAAGATGAATTACCTTAGTTACTGTAGAATCTCGTGGACCAGAAAGATTTGAGGCAGGACAGTCATGTCGTAATTCAAATCAGGAATGACAGCAAAGTGGGATTCGTGTCGCGACAGAGCATTTAGTTAAAGAAACAAAAGACGACAAAAGAAAGTAACAACATCAACAACAATAAACCACACGTTCTGATGACTTGTTTTTTTATTAAGCCAGTACATGCTCGGCCGCTCGTGGAACCCTTATCAGTTGGTAAGAGATAACGGTGGATGAAGGCAACAGCGAATATACAAGCTCTGGTAATAATTACATCCAACTTCACGTAATCTTTGCCTCTAGGTACAAGTAACCTTCGACCTATAAGTCACCTATCTGGTCCTCACTTGCCAGTCTTACACTACACATAACCAGTTTATAAATAATTGTGTTAATTTCTCACTTCCTTAACTAAAATCTTAATGGAGGTATAATAGCTAAACTACACTCAACAATTCTTCTTCCGACATATGAGATTTGAAGAAAAGGTTGCAGTTTTTGTGGTCAATTATATGTCTTTTTTTATGTTAACTGGGGGCCCTAATCAAGGTCATCCCATTAACGATATATATATATATATATATATATATATATATATATATATACTCTCGCCGAGGCAGGTACCTATTTTATCGACCAACCTCTTGGGGTGGATGAACAGCTGGCTTGACTGTGGAACGACTGCCGTATACAGGATTCGAACCTATGTGCTCCATCCTGGGCGGCGCGCGAATGGATCACGGCCGGGAACGCTAACCGATACACCACATGACAAGCAATACCCCTCTGATCATTCAGCTCACACTACCTCCAATACACATTATCAAAACATTCTTTGCATGAATATATACATACACACCTATATGTCTTTTGTATCTTTAGACTTCTTTTGCAATGTAATATTCCCTTCAAAACTGGTACAATCAAGTGCAACATTAATTGCAATTACTTGGCACGTTTTCTCTAATTCTTTGAGAATTGCAGGGAACAAAGATTTTTAGGCAAAACTCATCTCTACATCACTACAAACATAGATTCAATATATCTTAGAGACTCCTCTAGATGCCATTACCAAAATAACAGCACTGAGCTCGTTCCTAAAATGCTCGATCTTTTCCCCAGACAAACAGACACACACACAACAGAACCACTCCTAGTGGAGGCGGTAATTCCCGAGCGCTGCGGGAGGCCTACAAATTTAGATATAGATGGGACATGTAGCTTCGGAAGATATATATATATATATATATATATATATATATATATATATATATATATATATATATATATATATATATATGTATATATATTAGATCAAAAAATATGATCTAAAATGCTTTATTAGAGATATCGTTGCTTGTTTACGAGAGGTGTGGTAGTTAATTTTTGTTAAATTTTGAACCTCAATCCTGCAAACGATACTTAAAACTTGTTAGTCACACGTTGCCTCACTCCTCCCTAAGTGATGTGAGTACCAGTTTGACACCTTCCTTGGGCCTGACGATTCCCACACCAAATTCCAGCTGAATCTCTTCATGTCCCGGTGCCAGCTGCAGTTCTGCTGCTAATATCATCTTCGCCAAGGCCACCTTTGCTTCCATGAGGGCAAACCGCATCGCTGAAAATATATTATCAACGATGAGTTCGGTTATTGTACATGTTCAGGACACAAGAAAGTCTTGCAAAATTCTTCGAAAGAATACAGGGCAACAACAAACACTTATGAAAATTGTTTGATAGATATAAAGAGACAAGCATATGATAGGCTTCGGTTGTCTTCCTCTGGACCACTGCAGCAGGTGGTGACCCAGTCCCCATTCACTCCCTCCGAGTTGTTAGAGTGAGTGATGAGCCCCTGTCATCTGCAGACTTGCTGCTAGTAAGTATGGTTGTAGGAATCTCAACTACTCAGTAGATATTTTTCTTATACTCTCTCTCTCTCTCTCTCTCTCTCTCTCTCTCTCTCTCTCTCTCTCTCTCTCTCTCTCTCTCTCTCTCTCTCTTACATCCATCTGAGTGACGCCAAATTTTCAAACTATCGTATTATTCAGCTTTTCCCGATAACTCTAGTATTCACGCAAAACCAGGACAAAAACCACCATGAAGATAAGACCATGATTGGAATATCTTTTTTATAGTTCTAAACATCGCGTTATTTGTGATAGCAGAAGACGACAGCCTATGGATCATTAAACACACTCTCTATCTTTCAATAAAGCATTAAAAAAATCTCATGATTATGTATTATCATCATAACACAAAAGTCAGATACCATGTCTACCAAATCTACCAAAATGGAAGGATAGAATGAAAAAGATTTCGAGTAATTGGGGCCTCAACATTAAGGAGGGTGAAAGGCCTGCAAGGAACAGAATGAATCGGAACCATTTGGAATACAGAGGGCGAGGTGCTGTCAGTAGACTGAACAATATCATGTGAAGCGCCCGGGGGAAACCATAAAAAAGTCCATAGGGCTGTGGTTTCTACCCTGCTAATGTGGAAAACAGTTGACAAGTATGAAAGAAACAAACAAAACAAAAAAAATCACCCTACTCGAGTTGTCTCTCTCACGTCTACCGTACTTCATCAAGTTCGTTTACACCAACTAGAACACAGTAACCAAGCATCCACTGATATGGTAAAACATCTACTGCCCTTCCGCGTTACGTTTAGATCTTAATTCCTTCCTTTTGATTACCTCATATTAATTCCTACCTTCTACATCCTGAATGAAAACAACAGTAACGACAGAAGATTTTCAATAATTCGTTCTTCTATACAGGATGTACTAAAACCAAGTTAATAACTGGAAAATGATTGACGCATACTTGCATATGAGTGACTCATATCCATCCTCGAATCTAAGGATGGAATCCTTGACATAAGTAATCTCACCATGTCTGATCATAGTAAAAACATAATTCCAGAAAGCTAATGATCAATTATTACTTTTTGACAACCATTATATATATATATATATATATATATATATATATATATATATATATATATATATATATATATATATATATATTATCCCTGGGGATAGGGGAGAAACAATACTTCCCACGTATTCCCTGCGTGTCGTAGAAGGCGACTTAAAGGGAAGGGAGCGGGGGGCTGGAAATCCTCCCCTCTCGTTTTTTTTTTCTTTTTTTTTTTTCCAAAAGAAGGAACAGAGAAGGGGGCCAGGTGAGGATATTCCCTCAAAGGCATAGTCCTCTGTTCTTAACGCTACCTCGCTATCGCGGGAAATGGCGAATAGTATGAAAGAAAAGAAAGAATATGTATATATATATATATATATATATATATATATATATATATATATATATATATATATATATATATATATATATATATATATATATATATAAGGATATACGGTATGGATATATAATGTATGTATGACTCATGGTGAGGTGCCTGAGGATTGGCGGAATGCATGGATAGTGCCATTGTACAAAGACAAAGGGGATAAAATTGAGTGCTCAAATTACAGAGGTATAAGTTTGTTTAGTATTCCTGGGAAATTATATGGGAGGGTATTGATTGAGAGGGTGAAGGCATGTACAGAGCGTCAGACTGGGGAAGAACAGTGTGGTTTCAGAAGTGGTAGAGGATGTGTGGATCAGGTGTTTGCTTTGAAGAATGTATGTGAGAAATACTTAGAAAAGCAAATGGATTTGTATGTAGCATTTATGGATCTGGAGAAGGCTTATGATAGAGTTGATAGAGACGCTCTGTGGAAGGTATTAAGAATGTATGGTGTGGGAGGTAAGTTATTGGTAGCAGTGAAAAGTTTTTTTCGAGGATGTAAGGCATGTGTTCGAGTAGGAAGAGAGGAAAGTGATTGGTTCTCAGTGAATGTTGGTTTGGGGCAGGGGAGAGTCATGTCTCCATCGTTGTTTAATTTGTTTATGGATGGGGCTGTCAGGGAGGTGAATGCAAGAGTTTTGGAGAGAGGGGCAAGTATGCAGTCTGTTGTGGATGAGAGAGCTTGGGAAGTGAGTCAGTTGTTGTTCGCTAACGATACAGCGCTGGTAGCTAATTCGGGTGGGAAAATGCTGAAGCTGGTGACTGAGTTTGGTAAAGTGTGTGAAAGAAGATAGCTAAGAGTAAATGTGAATAAGAGCAAGGTTGTTAAGTACAGTAAGGTTGAGGGACGAGTCAATTGGGAGGTAAGTTTGAATGGAGGAAAACTGGAGGAAGTGAAGTGTTTTAGATATCTGGGAGTGTATTTAGCAACGGATGGAACCATGAAAGCGGAAGAAAGTCGGAGGGTGGGGAAGGGGGCAAGAGTTCTGGGAGCGTTGAAAAATGTGTGGAAGATGAGAACATTATCTCGGAAAGCAAAAATGGGTATGTTTGAAGGAATAGTGGTTCCAACAATGTTATATGGTTGCGAGGCGTGGCCTATATATGGAGTTGTGCTGATGAGGGTGGATGTGTTGGATATGAGATGTTTGAAGACAATATGTAGTGTGAGGGGGGGTGCTTGATCGAGTAAGCAATAAAAGGGTAAGAGAAATGTGTGGTAATAAAAAGAGTGTGGTTGAGAGAGCAGAAGAGGGTGTGTTGAAATGGTTTAGTCACATGGAGAGAATGAGCGAGGAAAGATTGACAAAGCGGATATATATGAACATGTAGGAGGGTGAAAGGCGAGCAAGGAATAGAGTGAATTGGAACGCTGTGGTATACCGGGGTCGACGTACTGTCAATGGATTGAACCAGGGCATGTGAAGCGTCTGGGGTAAACCATGGAAAATTTTGTGGGGCCTGGATGTGGAAGGGGAGCTGTGGTTTCGGTGCATTATATTTGACAGCTAGACATTGATTGTGAACGAATATGGCCTTTGTGGTCTTTTCCTAGCACTACCTCGCGCGTATGCATGGGGAGGGGGTTGTCATTTCATGTGTGACCGTGTGGCGATGGGAATGAATAAAAGCAGCAAGTATGAATTATGTACATGTGCATATATGTACATGTCTGTTTATGTATATATATATGTATACGTTGAGATGTATAGGTACGTATATATGCGTGTGTGGACGGGTATGTATATACATGTGTACGTGGGTGGGTTGGGCCATTCTTTCGTCTGTTTCCTCGCACTACCTCGGTAACGCGTGAGACAGCGACAAAGTATAATGAAATATAAATAAATAGATAAATAAATGAATAAATAAATATATATATATATATATATATATATATATATATATATTATTTTTTTTTTATTATACTTTGTCGCTGTCTCCCGCGTTTGCGAGGTAGCGCAAGGAAACAGACGAAAGAAATGGCCCACCCCCCCCCCATACACATGTATATACATACGTCCACACACGCAAATATACATACCTACACAGCTTTCCATGGTTTACTCCAGACGCTTCACATGCCCTGCTTCAATCCACTGACAGCACGTCAACCCCGGTATACCACATCGCTCCAATTCACTCTATTCCTTGCCCTCCTTTCACCCTCATGCATGTTCAGGCCTCGATCACACAAAATCTTTTTCACTCCATCTTTCCACCTCCAATTTGGTCTCCCTCTTCTCCTCGTTCCCTCCACCTCCGACACATATATCCTCTTGGTCAATCTTTCCTCACTCATCCTCTCCATGTGCCCAAACCACTTCAAAACACCCTCTTCTGCTCTCTCAACCACGCTCTTTTTATTTCCACACATCTCTCTTACCCTTACGTTACTCACTCGATCAAACCACCTCACACCACACATTGTCCTCAAACATCTCATTTCCAGCACATCCATCCTCCTGCGCACAACTCTATCCATAGCCCACGCCTCGCAACCATACAACATTGTTGGAACCACTATTCCTTCAAACATACCCATTTTAGCTTTCCGAGATAATTTTCTCGACTTCCACACATTCTTCAAGGCCCCCTGGAATTTTCGCCCCCTCCCCCACCCTATGATCCACTTCCGCTTCCATGGTTCCATCCGCTGCCAGATCCACTCCCAGATATCTAAAACACTTCACTTCCTCCAGTTTTTCTCCATTCAAACTCACCTCCCAATTGACTTGACCCTCAACCCTACTGTACCTAATAACCTTGCTCTTATTCACATTTACTCTTAACTTTCTTCTTCCACACACTTTTCCAAACTCAGTCACCAGCTTCTGCAGTTTCTCACATGAATCAGCCACCAGCGCTGTATCATCAGCGAACAACAACTGACTCACTTCCCAAGCTCTCTCATCCCCAACAGACTTCATACTTGCCCCTCTTTCCAAAACTCTTGCATTTACCTCCCTAACAACCCCATCCATAAACAAATTAAACAACCATGGAGACATCACACACCCCTGCCGCAAACCTACATTCACTGAGAACCAATCACTTTCCTCTCTTCCTACACGTACACATGCCTTACATCCTCGATAAAAACTTTTCACTGCTTCTAACAACTTTCCTCCCACACCATATATTCTTAATACCTTCCACAGAGCATCTCTATCAACTCTATCATATGCCTTCTCCAGATCCATAAATGCTACATACAAATCCCTTTGCTTTTCTAAGTATTTCTCACATACATTCTTCAAAGCAAACACCTGATCCACACATCCTCTAGCACTTCTGAAACCACACTGCTCTTCCCCAATCTGATGCTCTGTACATGCTTCACCCTCTCAATCAATACCCTCCCATATATATATATATATATATATATATATATATATATATATATATATATATATATATATATATATATATATATATATATATATATATATATATATACATATATATATATATATATATATGTGTGTGTGTGTGTGTGTGTGTGTGTGTGTGTGTGTGTGTGTGTGTGTGTGTGTATGAGTGAATGGGCCTTTCTTCGTCAGTTTCCTGGCGCTACCTCGCTGACGCAGGAAAAGGCGATTACTATTATTATCATTATTATTATTATTATCATCATTATTATTAATATTATTATTATTATCATTATTATCATTATTATTATTATTATTATTGTTATTATTATCATTATCATTAATATTATTATTATTATTATTATTATTATTATTATTATCATTATTATCATTATTATTGTTATCATCATTATAACAGTAATTAAAATGATATAAATAATAATAATAATAATAATAATAATAATAATAATAATAATAATAATAATAATAATATTTTTTTTTTTCAAACTATTCGCCATTTCCCGCGTTAGCGAGGTAGCGTTAAGAACAGAGGACTGGGCCATTGAGGGAATATCCTCACCTGGCCCCCTTCTCTGTTCCCTCTTTTGGAAAATTAAAAAAAAAATAATATTGATAATAATAATAATAATAATAATGGCCAGAGAGCGTAACTGTATTACGTGTTAATTAATAGGAGCGTGAAAGAGAGACTTTTGGATGTTAATGTGCTGAGAGGAGCAACTGGAAGGATGTCTGATCATTATCTTATGGAGGCACAGGTGACGTTTTGTAGTGGTTTTCAGAAAATGAGAGAGAATATTGGGGTGAAAAGAGTGGTGAGAGCATGTAAGCGTGGAAAGGAGACTTGTGTGAGGAAGTATCAGGAGAGATTGAGTGCAGAATTGAAAAAGGTGAGAGCAAATGACGGAAGGGGAGTGGGGGAGGAAAGGGATGTATTTCAAGAGGCAGCGATGGCTTGCGCAAAAGATGCTTGTGGCAGATTTGAAAGAGTTGCGAGTGGTGGGATGAAGAAGTAAGATTGTTAGTGAAAGAGAAGAGAGAGGCATTTGGACGATTTCTGCAGGGAAGTAGTGTGAATGACTGGGAAATGTATAAAATAAAGAGGCCTAAAGTCAAGAAAAGGTGCAATTGGTAAAACATAGGGCAAATGAGAGTTGGGGTGAGAGAGTATCATTAAATCTTAGGGAGAATAAAAGATGTTTTGGAAAGAGGCAAATAAAGTGCGTAAGATGATAAAGCGGCAGATATAGGGTGGTTTGGTCGAGGTGGTGTGCGAAGTGAGAGGGGTCAAGGAGAATGGTTTGATAAAAAGAGAAGAGACAGTGAAAGCTTTGCGGAAGATGGAAGACGGCAAGGCAGCGGGTTTTGATGGTAATGCAGTGGAATTTATCAAAAAAGAGGGTGACTGTGTTGTTGACTAGTTGGTGAGAATATTCAATGTATGTATGGTTCAAAGTGAAGAGCGTGAGGATTTGCGTAATATATGCATAGTGCCATTGTATAAAGGCAAAGGGGATCAAGGTGAGTGTTGGCATTCCAGAGGTATAGATTTTTGCGTATTCCTGGGAAATTATATGTGAGGGTATTGATTGAAAGGGTGAAGGCATGTACAGAGCATTAGATTGGGGAAATGCAGTGTGGTTTCAGAAGTGGTAGAGGATGTGTGGATCAGAAGTATGCTTTGAAGAATGTATGTGAGAAAAACTTAGAAAAACATATGTATTTGTATGTAGCATTTATGGATCTGGAGAAGGCATATGATAAAGTTGACAGAGATGCCCTTTGGAAGGTACTAAGAGTATATGATGTGGGAGGTAAGTTGCTAGAAGCAGTGAAATGATTGGTTCCAAGTGAATGTTGGTTTCGACAGGGGTGCGTGTTGTCTCCATAGTTGTTTAGTTCGTTCATGGATGGGGTTGTTAGCGAGGTGAATGCAAGAGTTTTGGAGATAGGGGCAAGTATGCAGTCTCTTGTGGATGATGGGGCTTGGTAAGTGAATTAGTTAATGTTCGCTGATGATACAGCGCTGATGGCTGATTCGGATGAGAAAATGCAGAAGTTGGTGACTGAGTTTGGTAAAGTGTGTGAAAGAAGAAAGCTGAGAGTAAATATGAATAAGAGCAAGGTTATTAGGTGCAGTGGGGTTGAGGGATAAGTAAATTGGTAGGTAAGTTTGAATAGAGAAAAACTGGAGGAAGAAAAGTGTTTTACATATATGGGAGTGAATTTGGCAGGGGATGGAAACATGGAAGCTTAAGTGAGTCACAGGTTTGGGTAAGGGACGAAGGTTCTGGGAGCGTTGAAGAATGTGTGGAAGGTGAACAACAACTGACTCACTCCAGAGGCCCTCTCATTCGCAACAGATTGCACACTCTCCCCTGTCTCCAAAGCTCTTGCACATACCTCCCTATCCACCACATCCATAGATGAATCAAACAACTATCGGGATATCACACTCCCCTGACCCAAACTGACCTTCACTGGGAAACAATCACTCTCCTCTCTTCTTACTCGTACATATACCTTACACCCTTGATAAAAACTCACTGCTTGCAGCAGATAATCTTCCACACCGTATACGTTTGAGACCTTCCACAAAGCATCTCTATCCACCCTGTCATACATCCTCTCAAAATCCATAAACGCTACGTACAAATCTATCTGCTTGCCCATTTCTCACACACATTCTTTAAAGGAAACATCTGATCAACACATCCTCTATCACTTCTGAGACCACAATGCTCCACCCTAATCTGATGCTCTCTACATACCTTCAGCCTCTCAATCAATACCCTTCGATATACTTTTCCAGGAATTCTCAACAAACATATACCTCTGTAATTTGAGCAATCACCTTTCGTCCCTTTGCCTTTGTACAATTGCACTATGCAAGCATTCCGCCAATCCTCAAGCACCTCACCATGAGTCATACATACATTAAATAACCTTACCAACCAGTAAACAATATAGTCACCCAGTTCTTTAATAAATTCCACAGCAATACAATCTAACCCCGATGCCTTGCCGGCTTTCATCTCCTGCAAATCTTTTACTACCTCTTCTCTGTTTATCAAATCATTTTCCCTAACCCTCTTACTTTGCACACTACCTCGATTAAAACACCCTATATCTGCCACTCTATCATGAAACACATTCAACAAACCTTCAAAATATTCACTCCATCTCCTTCTCACATCACCACTACTTGTTATCACCTCCCCATTTGCGCCCTTCACTGAAGTTCCCATTTGCTCCCTTGTCTTATCTTACTCACTTTATTTACCTACTTCCAAAACATCTTTTTATCCTCCCTAAAATTTAATGATGCTCTTTCACCCCAACTCTCATTTGCCCTCTTTTTCACCTCTTGCACCATTCTCTTGACCTCCTGCCTCTTTCTTTTATACATCTCCCACTCATTTGCATTATTCTTCTGGAAAAATCGTCCAAATGCCTCTTTCTTCTCTTTCACTTTCACTTCTTCATCCCACCATTCACTACCCTTTCCAATCTGCCCACCTCCCACGCTTCTCATGCCACAAGCATCTTTTGCGCAATCCATCACTGATTCCCTAAATACATCCCATTCCTCCCCCACTCCCTTTACCTCCTTTTTCTCACCTTTTTCCATTTTGTACTCAGTCTCTCCTGGTACTTCCTCACACAAGTTTCCTTCCCAAGCTCACTTACTCTCACCACTCTCTTCACCGCAACATTCTCTCTTCTTTTCTGAAAACCTCTACAAATCTTCACCTTCGCCTCCACAAGATAATGATCAGACATCCCTACAGTTGCACCTCTCAGCACATTAACATCTAAAAGTCTCTCTTTCGCACGCCTATCAATTAACACGTAATCCAATAACGCTCTCTGGCCATCTCTCCTACTTACACACGTATATTTATGTATATCTCTCTTTTTAAACCAGGTATTCCCAATCACCAGTACTTTTACAGCACACAAATGTACAAGCTCTTCACTATTTCCATTTACAACACTGAACACCCCATGTATACCAGTTATTCCCTCAACTGCCACATTACTCACCTTTGCATTCAAATCGCCCATCACTATAACCCGGTCTCGTGCATCAAAACTACTAACACATTCATTCAGTTGCTCCAAAAACATTTGCCTCTCATGATCTTTCTTCTCGTGCCCAGGTGCATATGAACCAATAACCACCCATCTCTCTCCATCAACTTTCAATTTTACCCATATATATATATATATATATATATATATATATATATATATATATATATATATATATATATATATATATATATATATGCACATACGGGTGGAAAAAACCGAGATTCCTCAACAAAACAGAATAATCGATATTCTCGTAATGTATTTACCTATGCAGTTCCTGGGTCCCATCCCGAAGGGTATGTGTGTGAAACTTTTAATGTTGCCTCTGTTCTCCGGCATGAAGCGGTCTGGACGGAACTGCTCGGGCTCTGGCCAGTAGCGAGGGTCGTGGTGCAGGCTCCATATTGGAAACTGTACGAGGTTACCAGTATCTATGACTAAGTCTGCCCCAGGGATCCTGTGTGTGAAACATGAAAGAACATTAACTTAAAGACTCAAAGTAATAATGACTTGTAGTTTAGTTACTAATGATTTTTAAGTTAACCAAACTCACTCTTTGAACGTATATAAGGTATATGTTTTTCATTGTTCCGAAAATGTTAAAACGATGCATCATGTGTGGCTCATTTTTTTATTCATTATCAAAAAGGTGTCATGTAACTTCAAATCACGAGAATTTTTTTTTTTCATATACATGAAAGGAAAGCATAAACTCTAAGTCTAAAATATGGCAATCTATATTGCTGTTTCACGGACAGTTAAACTCATGGTAGAGATTGTACATCCTTTGATAGCAAAACTAAAGACCACACTCATCTCTTTCTTTCATGATCGATTATTATGTATGTTTAAGTTTATGAAGCTCTCTCGATTAAAAAGAAAAAAAAAGTGGCCAAAACCAAAATAGCTACTGTGAGCATTTGTTCCGTAATAACTTTTTGTACATCAACTTT
The DNA here is from genome assembly GCF_036320965.1 of Panulirus ornatus. NCBI lineage: Eukaryota > Metazoa > Arthropoda > Malacostraca > Decapoda > Palinuridae > Panulirus > Panulirus ornatus. The sequence goes on from NC_092250.1 coordinate 10,773,830, forward strand.
CATATTCAAGAAAAAATTCAAACGAACTAAATTTTATAATTTCCCTTTTATTTCACCGATTTAGAAAAAAAAATAGATAAATAAATTTGCCATCAGTTAAGATTCACTGCGTTCTTGAAGACACCAACACGGTCGGGTTCCTCACTCCAGACACTTATCACGAGCGAACAAACTGAAACCCATTGACCAGCTCGGTGTCGGGTGTCCAGGTTCCTCGTTGTAATTCTTGTTCCTGCCAGTTGTGCTTACCTAATTCATCTAAGATTTCAATGAAAACATCTTACACATCGACTTGGTTGAATGTACATGAAAAGTTTAGTAAACTATAATCTGAATAGTCACTGTAATGAAAATTGATACAATTACAAATAATTTCTAAAGTAATTGTAACAGTAGTAGGTTTTGAAGATACATGTTCAATATTCTCCAGAAGTAAGAGTTTAACAGATTTTCACTTGAAATAAACTTGATAAATTTGATCGTATTCACTGACAGAGGATCTGAAGAACAAATGGGACTAATCTGTCATAATACAGATTGGGTCAGAACTTGCATACATGGATAGCAGATTAGTACACGAGTTAGATCAGACGTAGGCTAAAGGACTCTTCTAATCATGGCAATATATAGACATAACCATAAAAATAAAGAAAAATTTTTTAGTGCCTCAGATTTTAGATATGATTCTATGTATATCCACACCACTGAAAATGGCCATTTCCTTCTAGCAGCTCTAGTTTTTGAGATAATGCACTTATCAATAAATGCATCTCTCATGAGCATGTCACAGCGTGTGTTCCCTTTTGTAATGCCATTGGCAACTCTATGTATTTTCCCGCCTTGGCGAAGTCTCACCTCATCTCGCTGAGTCAGTCTGGGTCTGGTGGAAGGACCGAAAGGTTGTTTTCAACTGGACGCTGTACTTCCCTTCCTAGAATACATAAGAGTTCATACAGTTTGCCTCTTCCCCCAACCAATCGTTACAATAATCTTTGGCAAATTAGGTAATGTGTCCTGAATAATTCTTGGTGTAGCGGTAGGTTACAAGGTACTTGTACAGGCTACTTGGTATCACATCAGTCTATCTAAATCTACTTCAACCGTTTTCATACTTTTTATTTTCTTTTCAGTTGCAGGTGATGACTTGACTTCCTTTAAGAACAAAGTGTTTGGATCATCCACATTCTTTCTGCTCTATTTGTGATTTTGTGAAAAGGGCATACTTAAGCTATTTCAAAATACAACTACGGGACCAAAATAAGACATGGGCTCAACATATTGCTTGTAAAACTTTTGTTGAGCACCTGCGGCAGTGGACTAATGGCAAGAGGAAATGTCTGGAGTTTGGCATACTAATGGTCTGGAAAGAACTTACTTCTGACTGGTTAACACAGAATATTAATGGACGTAATCGGAGTAAATGAACGTATCCTGACCTAGACTCGAAAAAACGACCTGTTGCACACTCAGATGAAATACCTGTCCCAACATTCACTGATCTGGAAGAACTCCCTGAATAAGATGAATACTCTGCTTCTACTGTAGACAGTACTCGTGGGGAAAGTGACAGCGATTTTGAAGGAACCTCAGCAGTAGCAGAAGTTTTTTGCCAGCTGGAGCTCAATGACCCCTTAAGGGGCTAAATTTTTCGAAGAACTCAGCAGAAATGTTGGCTTCCTGCCAGGCAAGCAGAAAAGAACTTACTGCAACTGGGAACCAAAATCACTTACTATTGTAATAAAGAAATGGATTTACTGCCCTTCTAGGAGGAAAATGATTTCGATATTTGCAATGATGTTCAAGGCTTGCCGATAAAAAATGAGCATATCAAAATATGTACCAAGTGAATGGCGATTACTTATAGATAATTCTAAGCGGAGCTTAAAATTTTGTACTTCTGCATAATAGTAACAGATATTGAATAGCCACAATTGGTCACTGAAGTAAGATGACTGAACAGCAGAAAACAATCGCCCTGGTCTTACAGAAGATATAATACCACCATCACCAATGGCTAAGCTGTGTGGATCTTAAGATGGTGACTTTTCTCCTAGTTCAGCAGAGTGGATACTCCAAGTATCCCTGCTTTATATGGCTCTGGGATAGTAGAGCTGAGGATGAGCACTGGGTGCGAAAATAATGGCCTCTGAAAGAAAACATGATGGTTGGAGAAAAGAATGTAATCGCAGAACCCTTGGTTGACAGAGATGATATCATTTTACCTCCAATGCACATCAAACTAGGTTTAATGAAACAGTTTGTGAAGCGTTTGGGCAAAAAGAGGGACTATGCTTAGACTACACATCCAGAAAATTTCCAGCGCTGAGCATGGAGAAACTGAAGCCAGGTGTTTTCGACGGGCCGTAAATCAGGGAACTCGTGAAAGACCTACATTGCCAAGATTCAATGAACATTGCTGAGGCAGATGCATGGTCTTCGTTCGCTCTTGTTGTAAGGAATTTCCCTGGGTACAATAAAGTAGATAACTACTCTGCACTAGTGGAGAACATGTTCTCTTCTTTCCTTCAACTTGACGTAAATTGAGCATCAAAGTGCATTACCTCCTCAGCTACTTGGATCGTTTCCCAGACATCCTTGGTGACCTAAGTGAGGAACAGGGTGAACGACTCCACCAAGGTTTAGGAACCATGGAAGAAAGATACCGGGAACACTGGGGTACTCATATGATGGCGGATTACTGCTGGTCTATTCAACATGATTGTCCTGAGGCAGCTCACCGCAAGAAGTCTTTAAACGTGAGATGTCTGAGTAAATGAACATTGTATCAATGATGTATAACTTTCTATGCTTGTTCCACCATTATCCGATTCTATGGATGTATTTCAATCATAAATAAACAAATTCTACTTGTATGAAGCTTTTCTTTATTTTATATAAAAAGGCAACAATAATGATATGTAGTCATCAATCATTGTGCCCGATCGGTTGTATGTATAGCAATTAGAGGTATATCATATCTCGATAACCAGAGCTGCTAAATTGATGGCATATTTAGAATCAGTGACCGAAATTTACCTAAAAACAGGTCTATCTCAGGCACCAAATTCTGTGTTCCCAATTAATCATTGATCCATTCATTATCAGAGACGGACTAAGGGCCCCGTGTTATTCAGTACACGATAACAAAAGCATTGTAAAGGTTGGGAAGGAATAAGTGTATACATGAAAAGTAGAATAAAGATACGAGTTTGGTCCTGGAAATGGGCTGAGGGCCCTTTGTATTCATTCAGTACGCACATCTATGGACAGAACTCTGATATGAGAGTTAAGTTGCAGGGGTGGGCAAAGGGCTCCATGTATTTAGCTAATGGATACACTTTACATGGAAAAGGGAGAAAAAGGGGCTAAGGGCGTTATGTATTCAGTTTCTAGACACACACTAAGTGCTTGTTAATACACACATACGGGTGATATAATTCCATTATATCTTCTCTAGGTGACTGCCTCAAATAGCTATATCCAAATATTTACATACACCAAATACAATGTACTGTCTTCAATTAAAGACATGGCGCTGGTGGCAGATTCGAGTAAGAAACTGCAAAGGGTGGTGTCTGAGTTTGGAGGCGAGTGTGAAAGAAGAAAGTGAGAGTAAATATGAATAAAAGTAAGGCTCCTGGGCTTAATAGAATGAACAGTGCAAAGGGACTGCTTAGTTGGATGATAGTTGGAATGAAGAAAACTTTGAAAAAGTTAAATGTTTTAGATACCTGGGAGTGACTATGGTAGTGAATGGGACCACAGAATCCGAGGTGAGTTAAAGGGTGGCTGATAAGGCAAATGTTCTGGGAACTTTGAATAATCATAACAGGCAAGTCTTTTGGGAGCAGCTGAGTGAGGGTCTTAGCAGCTTTGATGCACGAGACCGGGTAAAAGTGATGGGTGATTTGAATGCAAAAGTGAGTAATGTGGCAGTTGAGGGTGTAATGGGGGTACATGGGGTGTTTAGTGTTGTAAATGGAAATGGTGAAGAGCTTGTAGACTTGTGTGCTGAAAAAGGATTGGTAAAACCTGGTTTAAAAAGAGAGATATAATAAGTATATATATGTAAGTAGGAGAGATAATTAGAGAGCGTTATTGGGTTAAGAGGCGCGTGAGAGAGAGACTTTTGGATGTAAATGTGCTGATAGGGGCAACTGGAGGGATGTCTGATCATTATCTTGTGGAGGCGAGGGTGAAGATTTGTAGACGTTTTCAGAAAAGAAGAGAGAATGTTGGGATGAAGAGAGTGATGAGAGTAAGTGGGTTTGGAAAGGAGACTTGTGTGAGGAAGTACCAAGAGAGATTAAGAGCAGAATGGAAAATGGTGAGAGCAAATGACGTAATAGGAGCGGGGAATTAATGAGATGTATTAAGAGAAGCTGTGATGGCTTGCGCAAAAGATGCCTGTGGCATGAGAAAGTTGGGAGGTGGGCAGATTAGAAAGGGTAGTGAGTGGTGGGATGAAGAAGTAAGATTGTTATTGAAAGAGAAGACAGGGGCGTTTGGATGATTTTTGCAGGGAAATAGTGTGAACGACTGGGAGATGTATAAAAGTATGAGGCAGGAGGTTAAGAAAAAGGTGCAAGAGGTGAAAAAAGAGGGCAAATGAGAGTTGGGATGAGAGAGTATCATTAAATCTTAGGGAGAATAAGAATATGTTTTGGCAGGAGGTAAATGATGTGCAAAAGACAAGAGAGCAAATGGGAACATCGGTGAAGGGGCTAATGGGGAGGTAATAACAAGTGGTAGAGTGAGCAGATGGAGTGAGTATTTTAAAGATTTGTTGAATGTGTTTGATGACAGAGTGGCAGATATAAGGTGTTTTGGTCGAGGTGGTGTGAAAAGTGAGAGGGTCAGGGCAAATCGTTCGGTAAACAGAGAAGAGGTAGTGAAACTTTCCGGAAGATGAAAGCCGGCAAGGCGGCGGGTTTCGTTGGTATTGCAGTGAAATTTACCTTTCAAGGGGGTGACTGTGTAGTTGAATGGTTGGTAAGGATATTCAGAATATGTATGGCTCATGGTGAAGTGCCAAAGGATTGGCAGAATGCATGCATTGTACCACTGTACAAAGGCAAAGAGGATAAAGGTGAGTGTTCAAATAACAGAGGTATAAGTTTGTTGGGTATTCCTGAGAAATTATATGGGAGGGTATTGACTGAGAGGGTAAAGGCATGTGCAAAGCATCAGATTGGGGAAGAACAGTGTGGTTTCAGAAGTGGCAAAGGATGTGTGGATCAAGTGTTTGTTTTGAAAAATATAGGTGAGAAATACTTAGAAAAACACATGGATTTGTACGTAGCATTTATGGGTCTGCTAGAAACAGTGAAAAGTTTTTAAGGATGTAAGGCAAGTGTTGAAGCTGGAAGAGAGGAAAGTGATTGGTTCCAAGTGAATGATGGTTTGCGGCATGGGTGCGTGATGTCTCCATGGTTGTTTAATTTGTTTCTGGATGGGGCTGTTAGCGAGGGAAATGCAACAGTTTTTGAGCGAAGGGCAAGTATGAAGTATGTTGTGGATGAGAGGGCTTGGGAAGTGAGTCAGTTGTTGTTCGCTGATGATACAGCGCTGGTGGCTGATTCATGTGAGAAACTGCAGAAGTTGGTGACTGAGTTTGGTGGGAGTAAATGTGAATAAGGGCAAAGTTATTAGGTTTAGCAGAGTTGTGGGACATGTAAATTGGGAGGTACGTTTGAATGGAAAAAAAAAATGGAATAAGTGAAAGGTTTTAAATATCTGGGAGTGGATTTGGCAGCGGATGGAACCATGGAAGTGTGAGTTACACGCTGGAGGAGGGGGCGAAGGTTCTGGAAGCGTTGAAGAATGTGTGGAAGGCGAGAACGTTATCTTGGAGAGCAACAATGGTTATGTTTGAAGGAATAGTGATTCCAACAATGTTATAGGGTTGTGAGGAATGGGCTTATAGATAAAGTTGTGCGGAGGAGGGTAAATGTCTTAGAAATATGTTTGACGACACTTTGTGGTGTGAGGTGGTTTGATTGAGTAAGTAATAAAAGGGTAAGAAAGATGTGTGGTAGTAAAAAAAAGTATGGTTGAGAGAGCAGAAGAGGGTGTATTGAAATGGTTTAGTCACATGGAGAGAATGATGAGGAAAGATTCACAAAGAGGATATATGCGTCACAAGTGGAAGGATCGAGAATTGGGTGATCAAATTGGAGGTGGAAGGAAGGAGTGAAAAAGATTTTGAGCGATCGGAACCTGAACATACATAACTCATACTGTCTGCCGTTATTCATTCCCGTCGTCACTCCGCCACTCATGAAATGAAAACCCCCTCCCCCAACATGTGCGCGAAGTAGCGCTAGGAAAAGACAACAAAGGCCACATTGGTTCACACTCAGTCTCTAGCTGTCATGTATAATGAACCGAAACCACAGCTCCCCTTCCACATCCAGGCAACACAAAACTTTCCATATTTTCCCACAGACGCTTCACATGCTTGGGTCAATCCATTGACAGTACGTCGACCCCGGTATACCACTTCGTTCCAATTCACTCTATTTTTTGCTCGCCTTTCACCCTCCTGCATGTTCAGGCACCGATCAATCAAAATCCTCTTCATCTTCCCACCTCCAATTTGGTCTCCAACTTCTCCTTGTTACCTCCTTCTCTGACACGTATATCCTCTTTATCAATCTTTTCACACTCATTCTCTCCATGTGATCAAACCATTTAAAAACACCCTCTTCTGCTCTCTCAACCACACTCTTTTTATCACCACACATATCTCTTACCCTTTCATTACTTACTCAATCAAACCACCTCACACCACATATTGTCCTCAAGCACCTCATTTCCAGCACATCCACCCTCCTTCGCACAACTCTATCTATAGCCCACGCCTCGCAACTATATAACATTATTGGAACCACTATTTCTTCAAACATACCCATTTTTGCTCTCCAAGATAACGTTCTCGATTTCCACACATTCAATGCTCCAAGAACTTTCGCCCCCTCCCCCATCCTATGATTCACTTCCGCTTCCATGGTTCCATCCGCTGCTAAATCCACTCCCAGATATCTAAAACACTTCACTTCCAGTTTTTCTCTATTCAAACTTACCTCCCAATTGGCTTGTCCCTCAACCCTACTGTACCTAATGAGCTTGCTCTTATTCACAATTACTCTCAACTTTCTTCTTTCACACACTTTACCAATCTCAGTCACCAGCTCCTGCAGTTTCTCACCTGAATCAGCCACCAGCGCCGTATCATCAGCGAACAACAAATGACTCACTTCCCAAGCTCTCTCATCCACAACAGACTGCATACTTGCCCCTCTCTCCAAAACTCTTGCATTTAGATCATTAACAACCCCAGCCATATACAAATTAAACAACAATGGAGACATCACGCACCCCTGCCCAAAACCAACATTCACTGAGAACCAATCACATTCTTCCTAAACGTACACATGCCTTACATCCTGGATAAAAAGTTTTCACTGCTTCTAACAACTTACATCCCACACCATATATTCTTAATACCTTCCAAAGAGCATCTCTACCATCTCATTCATATGCCTTCTCCAGATCCATAAATGTTACATACAAAGCCATTTGCTTTTCTAAGTATTTCTCATATACATTTTTCAAAGCAAACACCTGAACCACACATCCTCTACCACTTCTGAAACCACATTGTTCTTCCCAAATCTGAAGCTCTGTACATGCCTTCACCCTCTCAATCAATACCCTCCCATATAATTTCCCAGGAATACTCAACAAACTTATACCTCTGTAATTTGAGTACTCACTCTTATCCCCTTTGCCTTTGTACAATGGCACTATGCAAGCATTCCACCAATCCTTAGGCACCTCACAATGAGTCATAGATACATTAAATAACCTTACCAACCAGTCAAAAATGCAGTCAACCCCAATCTTTAATACATTTCACTGCAATACCATCCAACCCTGCTGCCTCTCCGGCTTTCATCTTCCGCAAACTTTTAATACCTCTTCTTTGTTTACAAAATCATTCTCCTTAACACTCTCACTTTGCACACCACCTCGACTAAAACACCCTATATCTGCCACTCTATCATCAAACACATTCAACAAACCTTCAAAATACTCACTCCATCTCCTCCTCACATCACCACTTTTTGTTATCACCTTCCCATTTGTTCCATTATCTTACGCACTTTATTCACCTCATCCCAAAACATCTTTTTATTCTCCCTAAAATCTAATGATACTCTCTCACTCCAACTCTCGTTTGCCTTCTTTTTCGCCTCTTTCACCTTCTCTTGACCTCCTGCCTCTTTCTTTTACACATCTCCCATTCATTTGCTTTATTTCACTTCAAAAATTGTCCAAATGCCTGTCTCTTCTCTTTCACTAATAATCTTACTTCTTCATCCCACCACCCACTACCCTCTCTAATCTGTCCACCTCCCACGCTTCTCATGGCATAAGCATCTTTTGCACAAGCCATCGCTGCTTCCCTAAATACATCCAATTCCTTCCCAACTCCCCTTACGTCCTTTTTTGTAATCTTTTTCCATTTTGTCCTCAGTCCTGCTGGAACTTCTTCACACAAGTCTTCTTCCCAGGCTCACTTACTCTCACCACTCTCTTCACCCCAACTTTCTCTCTTCATTTCTGAAAACCTCTACAAAGCTTCACCTTCGCCTCCACAAGATAATGATCAGACATCCCTCCAGTTGCACCTATCAACACATTACATATATATATATGTATATATATATATATATATATACATATATATGTATATATATATATATATATATATATATATATATATATATATATATATATATATATATATATATATATATATATATATATATATATATATATATATGTATATATATATATATATATATATATATATATATATATATATATATTTTTTTTTTTTTTTTATACTTTGTCGCTGTCTCCCGCGTTTGCGATGTAGCGCAAGGAAACAGACGAAAGAAATGGCCCAACCCCCCCCCCCCCATACACATGTACATACACACGTCCACACACGCAAATATACATACCTACACAGCTTTCCATGGTTTACCCCAGACGCTTCACATGCCTTGATTCAATCCACTGACAGCACGTCAACCCCTGTATACCACATCCCTCCAATTCACTCTATTCCTTGCCCTCCTTTCACCCTCCTGCATGTTCATGCCCCGATCACACAAAATCTTTTTCACTCCATCTTTCCACCTCCAATTTGGTCTCCCTCTTCTCCTCGTTCCCTCCACCTCCGACACATATATCCTCTTGGTCAATCTTTCCTCACTCATTCTCTCCATGTGCCCAAACCATTTCAAAACACCCTCTTCTGCTCTCTCAACCACGCTCTTTTTATTTCCACACATCTCTCTTACCCTTACGTTACTTACTCGATCAAACCACCTCACACCACACATTGTCCTCAAACATCTCATTTCCAGCACATCCATCCTCCTGCGCACAACTCTATCCATAGCCCACGCCTCGCAACCATACAACATTGTTGGAACCGATATTCCTTCAAACATACCCATTTTTGCTTTCCGAGATAATGTTCTCGACTTCCACACATTTTTCAAGGCTCCCAAAATTTTCGCCCCCTCCCCCACCCTATGATCCACTTCCGCTTCCATGGTTCCATCCGCTGACAGATCCACTCCCAGATATCTAAAACACTTCACTTCCTCCAGTTTTTCTCCATTCAAACTCACCTCCCAATTGACTTGACCCTCAACCCTACTGTACCTAATAACCTTGCTCTTATTCACATTTACTCTTAACTTTCTTCTTCCACACACTTTACCAAACTCAGTCACCAGCTTCTGCAGTTTCTCACATGAATCAGCCACCAGCGCTGTATCATCAGCGAACAACAACTGACTCACTTCCCAAGCTCTCTCATCCCCAACAGACTTCATACTTGCCCCTCTTTCCAGGACTCTTGCATTTACCTCCCTAACAACCTCATCCATAAACAAATTAAACAACCATGGAGACATCACACACCCCTGCCGCAAACCTACATTCACTGAGAACCAATCACTTTCCTCTCTTCCTACACGTACACATGCCTTACATCCTCGATAAAAACTTTTCACTGCTTCTAACAACTTGCCTCCCACACCATATATTCATGGTACCTTCCACAGAGTATCTTTATCAACTCTATCATATTCCTTCTCCAGATCCATAAATGCTACATACAAAACCATTTGCTTTTCTAAGTATTTCTCACATACCATCTTCAAAGCAAACACCTGATCCACACCTCTACCGCTTCTGAAACCACACTACTCTTCCACAATCTGATGCTCTGTACATGCCTTCACCCTCTCAATCAATACCCTCCCATATAATTTCCCAGGAACACTCAACAAATTTATACCTCTGTAATTTGAGCACACTTTTTTCTCCTTTGTCTTTGTACAGTGGCAATATGCAAGCATTCCTCCAATCCTAAGGCACCTCACCACAAGACATACATACATAAAATAATCTTACCAACCAGTCAACAATACAGTGAACCCCCTTTTAATGAATTCTACTTTAATACCATGGAAACCCGCTGCCTTGCCGGCTTTCATCTTCCGCAAAGTTTTTACTACCTCTTCTCTGTTTACCAAATCATTTTTCCCTAACCCTCTCTTTTTGCACACCACCTCGACTAAAACACCCTATATCTGCCACTGTATCATGAAACACATTCAACAAACCTTCAAAATACTCACTCCATCTCCTTCTCAAATCACCACGACTTGTTATCACCTCCCCATTAGCCCCCTTCACTGAAGTTCCCATTTGTTCCCTTGTCTTATGCACTTTAGTTACCTCCTTCCAAAACATATTTCTATTCTTCCTAAAATTTAATGATACTCTCTCACCCCAACTCCCATTTGCCCTCTTTTTCACCTCTTGCACCTTTCTCTTCACCTTTCTTTTATACATCTCCCACTCATTTGCATTATTTCCTTGCAAAAATCGTCCAAATGCCTCTCTCTTCTCTTTAACTAATAATCTTACCTCTTTATCCTACCACTCGCTACCCTTTCTAATCTACCCACCTCCCACGCTTCTCAAGCCACAAGCATCTTTTGCGCAAGCCATCACTGCTTCCCTAGATACATCCCATTCCTCCCCCACTCCCCTTACGTCCTTTGTTCTCACCTTTTTCCATTCTGAACTCAGTCTCTCCTGGTACTTTCTCACACAAGTCTCCTTCCCAAGCTCACTTAGTCTCACCACTCTTTTCACCCCACCATTCTCTCTTCTTTTCTGAAAACCTCTACAAATCTTCACCTTCGCCTCCACAAGATAATGATCAGACATCCCTCCAGTTGCACCTCTCAGCACATTAACACCCAAAAGTCTCTGTTTCGTGCGCCTATCAATTAACACGTAATCCAATAACGCTCTCTGGCCATCTCTCCTACTTAAATACGTATATCTTTTTAAACCAGATATTCCCAATCACCAGTCCCTTTTTAGCACATGAATCTACAAGCTCTTCACCATTTCCACTTGCAACACTGAATACCCCATGTATACCTATTATTCCCTCAACTGTCACATTACTCACCTTTGCATTCAAATCACCCATCACTATAACCCGGTCTCGTGCATCAAAACCGCTAACACACTGATTCAACTGTTCCCAAAACACTTGCCTCTCATGATCTTCTCGTGTCCAGGTGCATATGCACCAATAATCACCCATGTCTCTCCATCAACTTTCAGTTTTACCCATATCAATCTAGAGTTTGCTACTCCTTCCCTTGTTCTTGTCCTCTCACTAACTCTTGACTTTACTCCCAAGACATTCCCAAACCACTCTACCCCTTTACCCTTGAGCATCGTCTCACTCAGAGCCAAAACATCCAGGTTCCTTTCCTCAAACATACTACCTATCTCTCCTTTTTTCTCATCTCGTTTACTTCCACACACATTTAGACTCCCCAATCTGAGCCTTCGAGGAGGATGAGCACTCCCCGCGTGACTCCTTCTTATGTTTCACCTTTTAGAAAGTTAAAATATATACATGTATACATATATGTATGTGTATGTGTATATATATATATATATATATATATATATATATATATATATATATATATATATATATATATATATATATATATATATATATATATATATATATATATATATATGTATATATATATATATATATATATATATATATATATATATATATATATATATATATATATATATATATATATTCTATTTATTTATTCATTTATTTTGCTTTGTCGCTGTCTCCCGCGTTAGATACACATGTATATACATACACGTCCACATACGCAAATATACATACCTATACATCTCAACGTATACATATATATACACACATGCAGACATATAAATATTTACACTTGTACATAATTCATAATGTCTGCCTTCATTCATTCCATCGCCACCTCGCCACACATGAAATAAAAAACCCCTTCCCCCTCATGTGTGCGAGGTAGCGCTAGGAAAAGACAACAAAGAGCCAATTCGCTCACACTCAGTCTCTAGCTGTCATGTAATAATGCACCGAAATCACAGCTCCCTTTCCACATCCAGGCCCCACAGAAATTTCCATGGTTTACCCCAAACACTTCACATGCCCTGGTTCAATCCATTGACAGCACGTCGACTCTGGTATACCACATCGTTCCAATTCACTCTATTCCTTGCACGCCTATATATATAGGGTTGAGGAAGAAGTCAATTGGGAGATTAGTTTGAATGGAGAAAAACTGCAGGAAGTGAAGTGTTTTAGAAATCTGGGAGTGGATTTGGCAGCGGATGGAACCATGGGAGCGGAAGTGAATCATAGGGTGGGGGAGGGGGCGAAAGTTCTGGGAGAGTTGAAAATGTGTGGAAGTCGAGAACGTTATCTTGGAAAGTAAAAATGGGTATGTTTGAAGGAATAGTGGTTCCAACAATGTTATATGGTCGCAAGGCGTGGGCTATAGATAGAGTTGTGTAGAATAGTGTGGATGTGCTGGAAATGAGCCGTTTGAGGACAATATGTGGTGTGAGGTGGTTTGATCGAGTAAGTAATAAAAGTGTAAGAAAGATGTGTGGTAATATAAAGAGTGTGGTTGAGAGAGCAGAAGAGGATGTTTTGAAATGGTTTGGTCACATGGAGAGAATGAGTGAGGAATGACTGACAAAGAGAATATATGTGTCAGAGGTGAGGGAACAAGGAGAAGTGGGAGACCAAATTGGAGGTGGAAAGATGGAGTGAAAAAGATTTTAAGTGATAGGGGCCTGAACATGTAGGAAGGTTAAAGGCGTGCAAGGAATAGAGTGAATTGGAACAATGCGGTATACCGGGGTCGACGTGCTGTCAATGGATTGAACCAGGGAATGTGAAGCATCTGGGGTAAACCATGTAAAGGTTTGTGGGGCCTGGATGTGGAAAGGGAGCTGTGGTTTCGCTGCATTATACATGACAGCTACAGACTGAGTGTGAACGAATGTGGCCATTGTTCTTTTCCTAGCGCTACCTCGCGCACATGCGGGGGGAGGATATTTTCATTTCATTTACTGCGGGGAGGCAACGGGAATGAATAAGGGTAGACAGTATGAATTATATACAAGTGTATATATGTATATGTCTGTGTGTGTATATATATATGTATACGTTGAGATGTATAGGTATGTATATGACAACCCCCTCCCCCTGCACGCGCGCAAGTTAGCGCTAGGAAAAGACAGCAAAGGCCACAGTCGATCATACTCAGTATCTAGTTGTCATGTATAATGCAACGAAACCACTGCTCCGTTTCCACATCCAGGCCCTAAAAAAGTTTCCATGGTGTATCCCAGACGCTTCACATGCCCTGGTTCAATCCATTGACAGCAGTTCGACCCCGGTATACCACATAGTTCCATTTCACTCTATTCCTTGCACGCCTTACACCCTCCTGTATGCTCAGGCCCCGATCACTCAAAATCTTTTTCACTCCATCTTTCCACTTTCAGTTTGGTCTCCCACTTCTCTTTATTCCCTCCACCTGTGACACACACATCCTCTTTGTCAATCTTTCCTCACTCATTCTCTCCATGTGACCAAACCATTACAGAACACCCTCTTCTGCAATCTTAACCACACTCTTTTTATTACCACATATCTCTCTTATCCTTTCATTACTTACTCGATCAAACCACCTCACACCACATATTGTCCTCAAACATTTTATTTCCAACACATCCACCCTCCTCCGCTCTCATCCAGAACAGGCTGCATACTTGCCCCTCTCTCCAAAACTCTTGCATTCACCTCCCTAACAACCACATCCATAAACAAATTAAACAAACATGGACATATCATGCACCCCTGCCGCAAACCGACATTCCCTGAGATCTAATCAATCTCCTCTCGTCCTACTCGTAGATATGCCTTACATTCTCGATAAAAACTTTTCACTGCCTCTCACACCATGTATTCTTAATACTGCATCTCTATCAACTCTATCGTATGCCTTCTCCAGATCCATAAATGCTACACACAAATCCATTTGTTTTTCTAAGTATTTCTCACATACATTCTTCAAAGGAAACACCTGATCCCCACACACTCTTTTCATGTCTTTACCCTCTCAATCAATACCCTCCCATATAATTTCCCAGGAACACTAAACAAGCTTATATCACATTAATTTAAACACTCACCTTTATCCCCTTTACTTTTGTACTATACATGGATTCTGCAAATACTCAGGCACCTCACCATGAGCCATACATACATTGAATATCCTTACCAACCAGTCAACAATACAGTCACACCCTTTTTAAATAAATTCCAATGCAATACCATCCAAACCAGCGGCTTTGCCGGCTTTCATCTTCCGCAAAGCTTTCACTACCTCTTCTCTGTTTACCAAATCATTCTCCCTAACCCTCTCACTTTGCACACCACCTCGACCAAAACACCCTATATCTGCCACTCTATCATCTAACACATTAAAGAAACCCTCAAAATACTCACTCCATCTCCTCACATCATCAATACTTGTTATTACCTCCCCATTAGCCCCCTTCACCGATGTTCCTATCTATTCTCTTGTCTTGCGCACTTTATTTACCTCCTTCCAAAACATCTTTTTATCCTCCCTAAAATTTAATGATACTCTCTCACCCCAAGTTTTATTTCCCCTCTTTTTAACCTCTTGCACCTTTATCTTAGCCTCCTGCCTCTTTCTTTTATGCATATCCCAGTCATTAGCACTATTTCCCTGCAAAAATCGTCCAAATGCCTCTCTCGTTTCTTTCCCTAATAATCTTACTTCATCCCACCACTCTACCCTTTCTAATCTGCCCCACCTCCCACACTTCTCATGGCACAATCATCTTTTGAGCAACCCATCACTGCTTCCCTAAATAAATCCCATTCCTTCCCCAACTCCCCCTACATCCTTTGCTCTCACCTTTTTCCATTACTCAGTCCCTCCTGATACTTCCTCACACGTCTCATTCCCAAGCTCACTAACTTTCACGAATCTTCACCCCAACATTTTTTCTTCTTTTCTGAAAACCTCTACAAATCTTCACCTTCGCTTCCACAAGATAATGTTCAGACATCAATCCTTTTGCACCTCTCACCACATAATATACAAAAGTCTCTCTTTCACGCACCTATCAATTAACACGTAATCCTATAACGATCTCTGATCATCTCTCCTACGTATATACGTATACTTATGTATATCTCTCTTTTTAAACCAGGTATTCCCAATCACCAGTCCTTTTTCAGCACACATATCTTCAAGCACTTCACCATTTCCATGTACAACACTAAACACCCCATGTACACCAATTATTCCTTCAATTGCTAAATTACTCACCTTTGCATTCAAATCGGCCATCACTATAACACAGTCTCGTGCATCAAAACTACCCACACACTCACTCAGCTACTTCCAAAACACTTGCCCCTCGTGATCTTTATTCTCATGCCCAGGTGCATAGGCAACAATAATCACCCATCTCTCTCCATCCACTTTCAGTTTTACCCATATCAGTCTTTCTTACACTTCACTTTCTCACTCTCTATGACATACTCCCACCACTCCTGCTTCAGGAGTAGTGCTACTCCTTCCCTTGCTCTTGTCCTCTCACCAACCCTTGACTTTACTCACAAAACATTGCCAAACCACTCTTCCCCTCTACCCTTGAGTTTCGTTTCACTCAGAGTCAAAACATCCAGGTTCCTTTCCTCAAACCTTCTACTCATCTATCCCTTTTCTCATCTTGGTTACATCCACACACATTTAGACACCCCAATCTGAGCCTTCGAGGAGGATGAGCGCTCCCTGCGTGACTCCTTCTTCTGTTTCCCCTTTTAGAAAGTTGAAATACAAGGAGGGGTGGGTCTCTAGCCCCCCCACCCCGTCCCCTTTAGTCGCCTTCTACGATAAGTGGAGAGTATGTGGGAAGTATTCTTTCTCCCCTATCCCCAGGGATAACATCTTAACGTATACATATATAAACATACATCATATACATATATACACATGCATATAATTCATATTTTCTGACTTTATTCATTCCCGTCGCGACCCCGCCAAACATGAAAAAGGATCACCCCTTCCCCCGCGAGGTAGCTCTAGGAAAGGACAAAAGGACACATTCATTCACACTCAGTCTCCAGCTGTCATGTGTAATACACAGAACCCATAGCTCTCTTTCCACATCCAGGCCCCACAAAACTTTCCATGTTTCACCCCAGACGCTTCACATACCCTGGTTCAATCCACTGACAGAACGTCGATCCCGGTATACCACATCGTTCCAATTCACTTTATTCCTTTAGTGGCTTTCGCCCTCCTGTATGTTCAAGCCCCTATCGCTCAAAATCTTTTTCACTCCATCCTTCCACCTCCAATTTGGTCTCCCACATCTCCTCGTTCCCTCCACCTCTGACACCTATATCCTCTTTGTCAACCTTCCCTCACTCATATTCTCCATGTGACCAAACCATTTCAAAACGCCTTCTTCTGCTCTCTCAACCACACTATTTATTACCACCCATCTCTCTCACCCTTTCATTACTTACTCGATCAAACCACCTCACACCACATAATGCCCTCAAACATCTCACTTCCAACATATCCACCCTCCTTCGCACAACCCTATCTATACTCCATGCCTCACAGCCATAAAACATTGTTGGAACCACTATTGTTTGAAACATACTCATTTTTGCTCTCCGAGATAACGTTCTCGCCTTCCGCACGTTCTTTAACGCTCCCAGAACCTTCGCCCTATCCCCAACTCTGTGATTCACTTACGCTTCCATGGTTCCATCTGCTGCCAAATCGACTCCCAGATATCTAAAACACTTCACTTCCTCAAGTTTTTCTCCAGTCAAACTTACCTCCCAATTGACTTGTCCCTCAACCTTATTCACATTTACCCTCAGCTTTCTTCTTTCACACACTTTACCAAACTCAGTCACCAACTTGTGCAGTTTCTCACCCGAATCAGCCACCAGCGCTCTATCATTAGCGAACAAAAACTGACTCACTTCCAAAGCCCTCTCATCTACAACAGACTGCATACTTGCCCCTCTCTCAAAAACTCTTGCAATCATTCACCTTCCTAACAACCCCATCCATAAACAAATTAAAAACCCATGGAGACATAACACATCCTTGCCGGAAACCGACATTCAATGGGAACTAATCACTTTCTTCTCTTCCTACTCATACATATGCCTTACATCCTCGATAAAAACTTTTCACTGCTTCTAGCAACTTACCTCCCACACCATATACACTTAATACCTTCCACAGAACATCTCTATCAACTCTATCATATGCCTTCTCAAGATCTTGAATGCTACATAGAAATCCATCTGTTTTTCTAAGTATTTCTCACATACATTCTTCAAAGCAAACATCTGATCCACACATCCTCTACCATATCTGAAACCACACTGGTCTTCCCCAATTTAATGCTCTGTACATGCTTTTACCCTCTCAATCAATACCCTCCCATATAATTTCCCAAGAATACTCGACAAATTTATACATCTGTTTATACATCCGTAATCTAAACGCTCACTTTTATCACCTTTGCCCTCGTACAATGGCACTGTGCATGCATTCCGCCTATCCTCAGGCACCTCACCATGAATCATACATACAATGAATATCCTCACCAACTAGTCAAAAACACAGTCACCCTCTTTTAAGATAAATTCTAATGCAATACCATCGAAACCCGCCGCCTTGCCGGCTTTCATCTTCTGCAAAGCTTTCACTACTTCTTCTCTGTTTACTAAATCATTCTTCTTGACCCTCTCACTTCGCACACCACCTCGACCAAAACGCCCTATATCTGCCACTCTATCATTAAACACATTCAACAGACCTTCAAAATACTCACTCCATCTCCCTCTCATTTCACCACTACTTGATACTGCTTTACCATTTGTCCCCTTCACCGACGTTCCCATTTGTTTTCTTGTCTTACGCACTATATTCACCTACGTCCAAAAATCTTTTTTATTCTCCCCCAAATTTAATGGTACTCCCTCAATTCAATTCTTATTTGCCCTCTTTTCACCTCTTGCAACTTTATCTTGACCTCTTGCCTCTTTGTTTAATACATCTCCCAGTCATTTGCACTATTTCCCTCCAAAAATCCTCTAAATGCCTCTCTCTTCTCTTTCACGAACAATTTGACTTCTTCATCCCACCATTCACTACCCTTTCTAATCTTCCCATCTCCCACCTTTTTCATGGCACAAGCATCTTTTGCGCAAGCCATCACTGCTTCCCTAAATACATCCCATTCCTCCCCCAATCCCCTTATGCCTTTTGCTCTCACCTTTTTCCATTCCTGGTACTTCCTCACACAAGTCTCCTTTCCAAGCTTACTTACTCTCACCACTCTCTTCATCCCAACATTCTCTCTTCTTTTCTAAAAACCTCTACATATCTTCACCTTCACCTACCCCAGATAATAATCAGACATCCCTCCAGTTCCCTTTCTCAGCACATTAACATCCAAAAGTCTCTTTTTTCGCGCGCCTATCAATTAACACGGAATCTAATAACGCTCTCTGTCTATCTCTCCTACTTGCATACGTATACTTTTCTATATATCTCTTTTTAAACTAGGTATTCCCAACCACCAGTCATATATATATATATATATATATATATATATATATATATATATATATATATATATATATATATATATATATATATATATATATATATATATATATATATATATATGTATATATATATATATATATATATATATATATATATATATATATATATATATATATATATATATATATATATATGTATGTATATTTCTATTATATATTTTGCTTTGTCGCTGTCTCCCGCGTCAGCGAGTTAGCGCAAGGAAACAGACGAAAGAATGGCCCAACCCACCCACATACACATGTATATACATACACGTCCACACACGCAAATATACATACCTATACATCTCAATGTACACATATATATGCACACACAGACACATATATATATATATATATATATACACATGTACATAATTCATACAGTCTGCCTTTATTTGTTCCCATCGCCACCCCGCCACACATGAAATAAAAACCCCCTCCCCCCTCATGTGTGCGAGGTAGCGCTAGGAAAAGACACCTAAGGGCCCATTCGTTCACACTCAGTCTCTAGCTGTCATGTAATAATGCACCGAAACCACAGCTCCGTTTCCATATCCAGGCCCCACACAACTTCCATGGTTTACCCCAGACGCTTCACATGCCCTGGTTCAATCCATTGACAGCACGTCGACCCCGGTATACCACATCGTTCCAATTCACTCTATTCCTTGCACGCCTTTCACCCTCCTGCATGTTCAGGCCCCGATCACTCAAAATCTTTTTCACTCCATCTTTCCACCTAAAATTTGGTCTCCCACTTCTCCTCGTTCCCTCCACCTCTGCCACATATATCCTCTTTGTCAATCTTTCCTCACTCATTCTCTCCAAGTGACCAAACCATTTCAAAACACCCTCTTCTGCTCTCTCAACCACGCTCTTTTTATTTCCACACATCTATCTTGCCCTTACATTACTTACTCGATCAAACCACCTCACACCACATATTGTCCTCAAACATGTCATTTCCAGCACATCCACCCTCCTGCGCACAGCTCTATCCATAGCCCACGCCTCGCAACCATACAACATTGTTGGAACCTCCATTCCTTCAAACATACCCATTTTTGCTTTCCGAGATAATGTTCTCGACTTCCAAACATTCTTCAATGCTCCCAGAATTTTCGCCCCCTCCCCCATCCTATGATTCACTTCCGGTTCCATGGTTCCATCCGCTGCCAGATCCACTCCCAGATATCTAAAACACCTTACTTCCTACAGTTTTTCTCCATTCAAACTTACCTCCCAATTGACTTGACCCTTAACCCTACTGTACCTAATAACCTTGCTCTTATTCACATCTACTCTTAACTCTCTTCTTTCACACACTTTACCAAACTCAGTCACCAGCTTCTGAACTTTCTTACATGAATCAGCCACCAGCGCTGTATCATCAGCGAACAACAACTGACTCACTTCCCAAGCTCCCCCATCTACAACAGACTGCATACTTGCCCCTCTTTCCAAAACTCTTGCATTTACCTCCCTAACAACCCCATCCATAAACAAATTAAACAACCATGGAGACATCACACACCCCAGCCGCAAACCTACATTCACTGAGAACCAATCACTTTCTTCCTACACGTACACATGCCTTACATCCTCGTTAAAAACTTTTCACAGCTTCTAACAACTTGCCTCCCACACCATATATTCTTAAAACCTTCCACAGAGCATCTCTATCAACTCTATCATATGCCTTCTCCAGATCCATAAATGCTACATGCAAATCCATTTGCTTTTCTAAGTATTTCTCACATACATTCTTCAAAGCAAACATCTGATCTAAACATCCTCTACCACTTCTGAAACCACACTGCTCTTCCCCAATCTGATGCTCTGTACATGCCTTTACCCTCTCAAACAATACCCTCCCATATGATCTACCAGGAATACTCAACAAACTTATACCTCTGTAATTTGAGCACTCACTCTTATCCCCTTTGCCTTTGTACAATGGCACTATGCAAGCATTCCGCCAATCCTCAGGCACCTCACCATGAATCATACATACATTAAATAACCTTACTAACCAGTCAACAATACAGTCACCCCCTTTTTTAACAAATTCCACTGCAATACCATCCAAACCTGCTGCCTTGCCGGCTTTCATCTTCCGTAAAGTTTTTACTACCTCTTCTCTATTTACCAAATCATTTTCCCTAACCCTCTCACGTTGCACACCACCTAGACCAAAACACCCTATATCTGCCACTCTATCATCAAATACATTCAACAAACCTTCAAAATACTCACTCCATCTCCTCACATCACCACTACTTGTTATCACCTCCCCATTAGCCCCCTTCACTGAAGTTCCCATTTGCTCCCTGTCTTACGCACTTTATATACCTCCTTCCAAAACATCTTTTTATTCTCCCTGATATTTAATGATACTCTCTCACCCCAACTCTCATTTGTCCTCTTTTTCACCTCTTGCACCTTTCTCTTGACCTCCTGCCTCTTTCTTTTATACCTCTCCCACTCATTTGCATTTTTCCCTGCAAAAATCGTCCAAATGCCTCTCTCTTCTCTTTCACTAATAATCTTACTTCTTCATCCCACCACTCACTACCTTTTCTAATCAACCCACCTCCCACGCTTCTCATGCCACAAGCATTTTTTGCGCAAGCCATCACTGCTTCCCTAAATACATCACATTCCTCTCCCACTCCCCTTTCCTCCTTTGTTCTCACCTTTTCCATTCTGTACTCAATCTCTCCTGGTACTTCCTCAAACAAGTCTCCTTCCCAAGCTCACTTACTCTCACCACTCTCTTCACCCCAACATTCTCTCTTCTTTTCTGAAAACCCCCACAAATCTTCTCCTTCGCCTCCACAAGATAATTATCAGACATCCCTCCAATTGCACCTCTCAGCACATTAACATCCAAAAGTCTCTCTTTCGTGCGTCTATCAGTTAACACGTAATCCAATAACGCTCTCTAGCCATCTCTTCTAATCCACCCACCTCCCACGCTTCTCATGCCACAAGCATCTTTTGCGCAAGCCATCACTGCTTCCCTAAATACATCCCATTCCTCTCCCACTCCCCTTTCCTCCTTTGTTCTCACCTTTCTCCATTCTGTACTCAGTCTCTCCTGGTACTTCCTCACACAAGTCTCCTTCCCAAGCTCACTTACTCTCACCACTCTCTTCACCCCAACATTCTCTCTTCTTTTCTGAAAATCCCCACAAATCTTCACCTTCGCCTCCACAAGATAATGATCAGACATCCCTCCAGTTGCAGCTCTCAGCACATTAACATCCAAAAGTCTCTCTTTCGTGCGTCTATCAATTAACACGTAATCCAATAACGCTCTCTAGCCATCTCTCCTACTTATATACGTATAATTATGTATATCTCGCTTTTTAAACCAGGTATTCCCAATCACCGGTCCTTTTTCAGCACATAAATCTACAAGCTCTTCACCATTTCCATTTACAACACTGAACACTCCATGTATACCAATTATTCCTTCAGCTGCCACATTACTTACCTTTGCATTCAAATCACCCATCACTATAACCCGGTCTTTTGCATCAAAACCACTAACACACTCATTCAGCTGCTCCCAAAACACTTGCCTCTCATGATCTTTCTTCTCATGCCCAGGTGCATATGCACCAATAATCACCCATCTCTCTCCATCAACTTTCAGTTTTACCCATATCAATCTAGAATTTACTTTCTTACTCTCTATCACATACTCCCACAACTCCTGATTCAGGAGTAGTGCTACTCCTTCCCTTGCTCTTGTCCTCTCACTAGCCCCTGACTTTACTCCCAAGACATTCCCAAACCACTCTTCCACTTTGCCCTTGAGCTTTGTTTCACTCAGAGCCAAAACATCCAGGTTCCTTTCCTCAAACGTACTACCTATCTCTCCTTTTTTCTCATCTTGGTTACATTCACACACATTTAGACACCCCAATCTGAGCCTTCGAGGAGGATGAGCACTCCTCGCGTGACTCCTTCTTCTGTTTCCCCTTTTAGAAAGTTAAAATACAAGGAGGGGAAGGTTTCTGGCCCCCCGCTCCCGTCCCCTTTAATCGCCTTCTACGACACGCGAGGAATGCGTGGGAAGTATATATGTATATATATATATATATATATATATATATATATATATATATATATATATATATATATATATATATATATATATATATATATATATATATATATATACATATTTTTTTTTTTCAAACTATTCGCCATTTCCCGCATTAGCGAGGTAGTGTTAAGAACACAGGACTGGGCCTTTGAGGGAATACCCTCACCTGGCCCAATTCTCTGTTCCTTCTTTTGGAAAATTAAAAAAAAAAACGAGAGGGGAGGATTTCCAGACCCCCGCTCCCTCCCCTTTTAGTCGCCTTTTACAACACGCAGGGAGTACGTGGGAAGTATATATATATATATATATATATATATATATATATATATATATATATATATATATATATATATATATATATATATATATATATATATATATATATATATATAATGCAATTGAGTGGGAGATGTATAAAAGAAAGAGACAGGAGGTCAAGAGAAAGGTGCAAGAGGTGAAAAAAAGGGCAAATGAGAGTTGGGGTGAGAGAGTATCATTAAATTTTAGGGAGAATAAAAAGATGTTCTGGAAGGAGGTAAATAAAGTGCGTAAGACAAGGGAGCAAATGGGAACTTCAGTGAAGGGCGCAAATGAGGAGGTGATAACAAGTAGTGGTGATGTGAGAAGGAGATGGAGTGAATATTTTGAAGGTTTGTTGAATGTGTTTGATGATAGAGTGGCAGATATAGGGTGTTTTGGTCGAGGTGGTGTGCAAAGTGAGAGGGTTAGGGAAAATGATTTGGTAAACAGAGAAGAGGTAGTGAAAGCTTTGCGGAAGATGAAAGCCGGCAAGGCAGCAGGTTTGGATGGTATTGCAGTGGAATTTATTAAAAAAGGGGGTGACTGTATTGTGGACTGGTTGGTAAGGTTATTTAATGTATGTATGACTCATGGTGAGGTGCCTGAGGATTGGCGGAATGCGTGCATAGTTCCATTGTACAAAGGCAAAGGAGATAAGAGTGAGTGCTCAAATTACAGAGGTATAAGTTTGTTGAGTATTCCTGGTAAATTATATGGGAGGGTATTGATTGAGAGGGTGAAGGCATGTACAGAGCATCAGATTGGGGAAGAGCAGTGTGGTTTCAGAAGTGGTAGAGGATGTGTGGATCAGGTGTTTGCTTTGAAGAATGTATGTGAGAAATACTTAGAAAAGCAAATGGATTTGTATGTAGCATTTATGGATCTGGAGAAGGCATATGATAGAGTTGATAGAGATGCTCTGTGGAAGGTATTAAGAATATATGGTGTGGGAGGAAAGTTGTTAGAAGCAGTGAAAAGTTTTTATCGAGGATGTAAGGCATGTTTACGTGTAGGAAGAGAGGAAAGTGATTGGTTCTCAGTGAATGTAGGTTTGCGGCAGGGGTGTGTGATGTCTCCATGGTTGTTTAATTTGTTTATGGATGGGGTTGTTAAGGAGGTAAATGCAAGAGTTTTGGAAAGAGTGGCAAGAATGAAGTCTGTTGGGGATGAGAGAGCTTGGGAAGTGAGTCAGTTGTTGTTCGCTGATGATACAGCGCTGGTGGCTGATTCATGTGAGAAACTGCAGAAGCTGGTGACTGAGTTGGGTAAAGTGTGTGGAAGAAGAAAGTTAAGAGTAAATGTGAATAAGAGCAAGGTTATTAGGTACAGTAGGGTTGAGGGTCAAGTCAATTGGGAGGTGAGTTTGAATGGAGAAAAAGTGGAGGAAGTGAAGTGTTTTAGATATCTGGGAGTGGATCTGGCAGCGGATGGAACCATGGAAGCGGAAGTGGATCATAGGGTGGGGGAGGGGGCGAAAATTCTGGGGGCCTTGAAGAATGTGTGGAAGTCGAGAACATTATCTCGGAAAGCAAAAATGGGTATGTTTGAAGGAATAGTGGTTCCAACAATGTTGTATGGTTGCGAGGCGTGGGCTATGGATAGAGTTGTGCGCAGGAGGATGGATGTGCTGGAAATGAGATGTTTGAGGACAATGTGTGGTGTGAGGTGGTTTGATCGAGTGAGTAACGTAAGGGTAAGAGAGATGTGTGGAAATAAAAAGAGCGTGGTTGAGAGAGCAGAAGAGGGTGTTTTGAAGTGGTTTGGGCACATGGAGAGAATGAGTGAGGAAAGATTGACCAAGAGGATATATGTGTCGGAGGTGGAGGGAACGAGGAGAAGAGGGAGACCAAATTGGAGGTGGAAAGATGGAGTGAAAAAGATTTTGTGTGATCGGGGCCTGAACATGCAGGAGGGTGAAAGGAGGGCAAGGAATAGAGTGAATTGGAGCGATGTGGTATACCGGGGTTGACGTGCTGTCAGTGGATTGAATCAAGGCATGTGAAGCGTCTGGGGTAAACCATGGAAAGCTGTGTAGGTATGTATATTTGCGTGTGTGGACGTATGTAGATACATGTGTATGGGGGGGGTTGGGCCATTTCTTTCGTCTGTTTCCTTGCGCTACCTCGCAAACGCGGGAGACAGCGACAAAGTATAAAAAAAAAAAAAAAAATATATATATATAAAAAAAAAATATATATATATATATATATATATATATATATATATATATATATATATATATATATATATATATATATATATATATATATATATATTTTTTTTTTTTTTATACTTTGTCGCTGTCTCCCGCGTTTGCGAGGTAGCGCAAGGAAACAGACGAAAGAAATGGCCCAACCCCCCCCATACACATGTATCTACATACGTCCACACACGCAAATATACATACCTACACAGCTTTCCATGGTTTACCCCAGACGCTTCACATGCCTTGATTCAATCCACTGACAGCACGTCAACCCCGGTATACCACATAAAAAAAAAAAAAAAAATATATATATATATATAAAAAAAAAGATATATATATATATATATATATATATATATATATATATATATATATATTTTTTTTTATACTTTGTCGCTGTCTCCCGCGTTTGCGAGGTAGCGCAAGGAAACAGACGAAAGTAATGGCCGAACCCCCCCCATACACATGAATATACATACGTCCACACACGCAAATATACATACCTACACAGCTTTCCATGGTTTACCCCAGACGCTTCACATGCCTTGATTCAATCCACTGACAGCACGTCAACCCCGGTATACCACATCGCTCCAATTCACTCTATTCCTTGCCCTCCTTTCACCCTCCTGCATGTTCAGGCCCCGATCACACAAAATCTTTTTCACTCCATCTTTCCACCTCCAATTTGGTCTCCCTCTTCTCCTTGCTCCCTCCACCTCCGACACATATATTCTCTTGGTCAATCTTTCCTCACTCATCCTCTCCATGTGCCCAAACCACTTCAAAACACCCTCTTCTGCTCTCTCAACCACGCTCTTTTTATTTCCACACATCTCTCTTACCCTTACATTACTCACTCGATCAAACCACCTCACACCACACATTGTCCTCAAACATCTCATTTCCAGCACATCCATCCTCCTGCGCACAACTCTATCCATAGCCCACGCCTCGCAACCATACAACATTGTTGGAACCACTATTCCTTCAAACATACCCATTTTTGCTTTCCGAGATAATGTTCTCGACTTCCACACATTCTTCAAGGCCCCCAGAATTTTCGCCCCCTCCCCCACCCTATGATCCACTTCCGCTTCCATGGTTCCATCCGCTGCCAGATCCACTCCCAGATATCTAAAACACTTCACTTCCTCCAGTTTTTCTCCATTCAAACTCACCTCCCAATTGACTTGACCCTCAACCCTACTGTACCTAATAACCTTGCTCTTATTCACATTTACTCTTAACTTTCTTCTTCCACACACTTTACCAAACTCAGTCACCAGCTTCTGCAGTTTCTCACATGAATCAGCCACCAGCGCTGTATCATCAGCGAACAACAACTGACTCACTTCCCAAGCTCTCTCATCCCCAACAGACTTCATACTTGCCCCTCTTTCCAAGACTCTTGCATTTACCTCCCTAACAACCCCATCCATAAACAAATTAAACAACCATGGAGACATCACACACCCCTGCCGCAAACCTACATTCACTGAGAACCAATCACTTTCCTCTCTTCCTACACGTACACATGCCTTACATCCTCGATAAAAACTTTTCACTGCTTCTAACAACTTTCCTCCCACACCATATATTCTTAATACCTTCCACAGAGCATCTCTATCAACTCTATCATATGCCTTCTCCAGATCCATAAATGCTACATACAAATCCATTTGCTTTTCTAAGTATTTCTCACATACATTCTTCAAAGCAAACACCTGATCCACACATCCTCTACTACTTCTGAAACCACACTGCTCTTCCAGAATCTGATGCTCTGTACATGCCTTCACCCTCTCAATCAATACCCTCCCATATAATTTACCAGGAATACTCAACAAACTTATACCTCTGTAATTTGAGCATTCACTCTTATCCCCTTTGCCTTTGTACATTGGCACTATGCACGCGTTCCGCCAATCCTCAGGCGCCTCACCATGAGTCATACATACATTAAATAACCTTACCAACCAGTCCACAATACAGTCACCCCCTTTTTTAATAAATTCCACTGCAATACCATCCAAGCCTGCTGCCTTGCCGGCTTTCATCTTCCGCAAAGCTTTCACTACCTCTTCTCTGTTTACCAAATCATTTTCCCTAACCCTCTCACTTTGCACACTACCTCGACCAAAACACCCTATATCTGCCACTCTATCATCAAACACATTCAACAAACCTTCAAAATACTCACTCCATCTCCTTCTCACATCACCACTACTTGTTATCACCTCCCCATTTGCGCCCTTCACTGAAGTTCTCATTTGCTCCCTTGTCTTACGCACTTTATTTACCTCCTTCCAGAACATCTTTTTATTCTCCCTAAAATTTAATGATACTCTCTCACCCCAACTCTCATTTGCCCTTTTTTTCACCTCTTGCACCTTTCTCTTGACCTCCTGTCTCTTTCTTTTATACATCTCCCACTCAATTGCATTTTTTTCATGCAAAAATCGTCCAAATGCCTCTTTCTTCTCTTTCACTAATACTCTTACTTCTTCATCCCACCACTCACTACCCTTTCTAATCAACCCACCTCCCACTCTTCTCATGCCACAAGCATCTTTTGCGCAATCCATCATTGATTCCCTAAATACATCCCATTCCTCCCCCACTCCCCTTGCTTCCATTGTTCTCACCTTTTTCCATTCTGTACTCAGTCTCTCCTGGTACTTCCTCACACAGGTCTCCTTCTCAAGCTCACTTACTCTCACCACCCTCTTCACCCCAACATTCACTCTTCTTTTCTGAAAACCCATACAAATCTTCACCTTAGCCTCCACATGATAATGATCAGACATCCCTCCAGTTGCACCTCTCAGCACATTAACATCCAAAAGTCTCTCTTTCGCACGCCTGTCAATTAACACGTAATCCAATAACGCTCTCTTGCCATCTCTCCTACTTACATAAGTATACTTATGTATATCTCGCTTTTTAAACCAGGTATTCCCAATCATCAGTCCTTTTTCAGCACATAAATCTACAAGCTCTTCACCATTTCCATTTACAACACTGAACACCCCATGTATACCAATTATTCCCTCAACTGCCACATTACTCACCCTTGCATTCAAATCACCCATCACTATAACCCGGTCTCGTGCATCAAAACCACTAACACACTCATTCAGCTGCTCCCAAAACACTTGCCTCTCTTGATCTTTCTTCTCATGCCCAGGTGCATATGCACCAATAATCACCCACCTCTCTCCATCAACTTTCAGTTTTACCCATATTAATCGAGAATTTACTTTCTTACACTCTATCACATACTCCCACAACTCCTGTTTCAGGAGTATTGCTACTCCTTCCCTTGCTCTTGTCCTCTCACTAACCCCTGACTTCACTCCCCAGACATTCCCAAACCACTCTTCCCCTTTACCCTTGAGCTTCGTTTCACTCAGAGCCAAAACATCCAGGTTCCTTTCCTCAAACATACTACCTATCTCTCCTTTTTTCACATCTTGGTTACATCCACACACATTTAGGCACCCCACTCTGAGCCTTCGAGGAGGATGAGCACTCCCCGCGTGACTCCTTCTTCTGTTTCCCATTTTAGAAAGTTAATACAAGGAGGGGAGGATTTCTGGCCCCCCGCTCCCGTCCCCTCTAGTCGCTTTCTATATATAAAAATATATATATATATATATGTATATATGTGTGTGTGTCTGTGTGTGTGTGGGAGAGAGAATGGAGGATCGGCGAGTTCTCCATGCCTAACACCTCTTCTGGGGTACGTCAAGAGACTGATTTGAACGCACATAAATCTGCAACAGTGGCAGAATTTATCGTTGTTATCACTATAATAAATTTCGAAACACTGATTAGCAACAACATCTGCGACGATAAGTCCAGGGGTTATGTCCTCAGTCCGATGGGGATGTAGAGAGAGATGAATGTGCTTTTAATGTTCATTATCAAAATAACATTATGTCTTGTCATGCATCCAAATCAAAGCTTCTCATTTCAACTCATGTTAATATTAGGTAGATATTGTCCACCCTTTTAGCTCCAGTTTCCTTAGGCAATTAGTCAATAGCTTTCATAGAGTCACACGATATTAGATATGTACATTTCCCGTAATCTAGAATTCTCTGCCCACTTGTCCAGAAGTATTATAACAACACCACAGGTGAATTTCCATTGCTACTTCTGAGTTGGTTCTTACTGAGTAACTCATTATCACTTCTACGTTTGTCAGAAGTCTTATCACGCACTATGGATTATTTTAAATTCTACAAATGGTACAAACGCCGCTAGATTGGCTGTGTACAACAGTTTCTTGATATTTTGCAAACACCTTTCTTAACCCTGGACACACCTATTCTTGGGTCATTCAGGCCCAACATTTTTCAAGTTTCGTTCGTTCCCCGGGGTTTCCTTGTGCGTACGCCCACATGGGTCTCTCTACCTTCAGTTCTTGATCAGACATTACTGTGGGTGAGTGCGTTACTCTCTGCTCTTATTCCTTCTCTGTTTTCTATGGTGTTTGGGTTCGATAGACCCCAAGGATAGTGATAGTGTGGGGGATAAGTAACCTATAAACGATAAAGCAGGCAAGCTCTACATTTGTCAACAGGAAGACGTCGGTCTGGACATTGGTTACGTCTAATATCAAGTTCTTATAATGACTGGTTTTTGTGTTTATGTCGACAAGAGTAACAACTTATTTTTCATATCAATTTCCAATTTTCTTTTTTTACGATAATTACTTCCATTTACGTTTTCTTTATCATCATATCATGATAAGGTAAGATGAAGCTTAAGGCTCTTGTACAATTTTAGTTTTTGACAAATTGCAATTAGACATAAATGTTTTTTTCTCCCTACCCGGTCTCTTGGATTCAAGGGCCGTAAAATCGTTCTAACACGTGACGATTGTGTTCTAAGATGAGTTTTTTTTCTTTGCATCCATTTAATGATTCTCCCTGTGACGTCATCGTATGCAAAATCCTCAAAGCTGTGCTCAGTCTGTTAAGGATCCGAGGATGTATAGTGTGTACGCAGGAAGATTCCATTACCCTCAGTTGTGCTAACCACTCCTTTACAGATACTGTGGTGATGTAACCTTATCAAACATTCCAATGCTCCTCTCCATGATGTCTAGTAATGCCACTCCCTCCTCCATGGGAAACAGAAAATGAAATAAAAACATCTGCTACGTCTGCTTTCCGTTTCACAGTTAACTTCTGATGGTTATCCCTGCTTGCCCATAACTTCTACACTTGAACTTACTCTTAGATTTACATAATTCCAAAATTTCCCCGGGGTTCGTTTCAGCTTCGGATGACATGTATTTCTCATGCAATTTTGCAGATTTGCATGTAAGACTCTTAATTCCTAGTTATACAATATGCTTCATAAATCTCGCTATGCCTCGGGTAACAGCAACATGCCCAAACTTTGTTATAGAAACGAGGTCCTCCTGTGTGTATATTCTTTTAGTAAGGTTATAGCCTTTGGCTGCGAAATTCTTCTTCTTCTTCTTCTTCTTCTTCTTCTTCTTCTTCTTCTTCTTCTTCTTCTTCTTCTTCTTCTTCTTCTCCTTTCTTCTTCTTCTGCTTCTTCTTCTTCTTCTTCTTCTTCTTCTTCTTCTTCTTCTTCTTCTTCTTCTTCTTCTTCTTCTTCTTCTTTTCTTCTTCTTCTGCTTCTTCTTCTTCTTCTGCTTCTTCTTCTTCTTCTTCTTCTTCTTCTTCTTCTTCTTCTTCTTCTTCTTCTTCTTCTTCTTCTTCTTCTTCTTCTTCTTCTTTATATTATTGCAATCAAATATCACTAACATTATAATTATTATCATTATTATCAACATTATCATTCTAATTCTTGTTCTTATCATTATTATTATTATTATTATTATTATTATTATTATTATTATTATTATTATTATTATCATTATTATTATTATAATTATTATTATTATCATTATTATTATTATCATTATTATTATCATTATTATTATTATTATTATTATTATTATTATTATCATTATTATTATTGTTATTATTATTATTGTTATTATTATTATTATTATTCCCATTTTCCCATTTTAGAAAGTTAATACAAGGAGGGGAGGATTTCTGGCCCCCCGCTCCCGTCCCCTCTAGTCGCTTTCTACGACACGCGAGGAATACGTGGGAAGTATTCTTTCACCCCTATCCCCAGGGTGGGGGAGGGGACGAAAATCCTGGGGGCCTTGAAGAATGTGTGGAAGTCGAGAACATTATCTCGGAAAGCAAAAATGGGTATGTTTGAAGGAATAGTGGTTCCAACAATGTTGTATGGTTGCGAGGCGTGGGCTATGGATAGAGTTGTGCGCAGGAGGATGGATGTGCTGGAAATGAGATGTTTGAGGACAATGTGTGGTGTGAGGTGGTTTGATCGAGTGAGTAACGTAAGGGTAAGAGAGATGTGTGGAAATAAAAAGAGCGTGGTTGAGAGAGCAGAAGAGGGTGTTTTCAAGTGGTTTGGGCACATGGAGAGAATGAGTGAGGAAAGATTGACCAAGAGGATATATGTGTCAGAGGTGGAGGGAACAAGGAGAAGAGGGAGACCAAATTGGAGGTGGAAGGATGGAGTGAAAAAGATTTTGTGTGATCGGGGCCTGAACATGCAGGAGGGTGAAAGGAGGGCAAGGAATAGAGTGAATTGGAGCGATGTGGTATACCGGGGTTGACGTGCTGTCAGTGGATTGAATCAAGGCATGTGAAGCGTCTGGGGTAAACCATGGAAAGCTGTGTAGGTATGTATATTTGCGTGTGTGGACGTATGTATATACATGTGTATGGAGGGGGGGGTTGGGCCATTTCTTTCGTCTGTTTCCTTGCGCTACCTCGCAAACGCGGGAGACAGCGACAAAGTATAATAAAATAAAAAAATATATTATTATTATTATCATTATCATCATCATTATTATTATTATTATTATTATCATTATCATCATCATCATTATTATTGAAATCATTATCATCATTAAAATATCTTTTTATACATCATACTTAATCTCTATTTCCTACCTCAGCGAGGTAGCGCACGGAAACAGACGAAGAATGGTCCAACCACTCATATACACACATATATATATATTTCTATGAGTCCACGGAATATATATATATATATATATATATATATATATATATATATATATATATATATATATATATATATATATATATATATATATATATATATATAGGGGAGAAAGAATACTTCCCACGTATTCCCTGCGTGTCGTAGAAGGCGACTAAAAGGGGAGGGAGCGGGGGGCTGGAAATCCTCCCCTCTTGTTTTTTTTTTTTCATAATTTTCCAAAAGAAGGAACAGAGAAGGGGGCCAGGCGAGGATGTTCCCTCAGAAGCCCAGTCCTTTGCTCTTAACGCTACCTTGCAGATGCGGGAAATGGCGAATAGTTTGAAAAAAGAAAAAAAAAAAAAAATATATATATATATATATATATATATATATATATATATATATATATATATATATATATATATATATATATATATATGTATATATATATATATATATATATATTTATGTATTTTATTATACTTTGTCGCTGTCTCCCGCGTTTGCGAGGTAGCGCAAGGAAACAGACGAAAGAAATGGCCCAACCCCCCCCCCCCATACACATGTATACACATACGTCCACACACGCAAATATACATACCTACACAGCTTTCCATGGTTTACCCCAGACGCTTCACATGCCTTGATTCAATCCACTGACAGCACGTCAACCCCGGTATACCACATCGCTCCAATTCACTCTACTCCTTGCCCTCCTTTCACCCTCCTGCATGTTCAGGCCCCGATCACACAAAATCTTTTTCACTCCATCTTTCCACCTCCAATTTGGTCTCCCTCTTCTCCTCGTTCCCTCCACCTCCGACACATATATCCTCTTGGTCAATCTTTCCTCACTCGTTCTCTCCATGTGCACAAACCATTTCAAAACACCCTCTTCTGCTCTCTCAACCACGCTCTTTTTATTTCCACACATCTCTCTTACCCTTGCGTTACTTACTCGATCAAACCACCTCACACCACACATTGTCCTCAAACATCTCATTTCCAGCACATCCATCCTCCTGCGCACAACTCTATCCATAGCCCACGCCTCGCAACCATACAACATTGTTGGAACCACTATTCCTTCAAACATACCCATTTTTGCTTTCCGAGATAATGTTCTCGACCTCCACACATTCTTCAAGGCTCCCAGAATTTTCGCCCCCTCCCCCACCCTATGATCCACTTCCACTTCCATGGTTCCATCCGCTGCCAGATCCACTCCCAGATATCTAAAACACTTCACTTCCTCCAGTTTTTCTCCATTCAAACTCACCTCCCAATTGACTTGACCCTCAACCCTACTGTACCTAATAACCTTGCTCTTATTCACATTTACTCTTAACTTTCTTCTTCCACACACTTTACCAAACTCAGTCACCAGCTTCTGCAGTTTCTCACATGAATCAGCCACCAGCGCTGTATCATCAGCGAACAACAACTGACTCACTTCCCAAGTTCTCTCATCCCCAACAGACTTCATACTTGCCCCTCTTTCCAAAACTCTTGCATTTACCTCCCTAACAACCCCATCCATAAACAAATTAAACAACCATGGAGACATCACACACCCCTGCCGCAAACCTACATTCACGGAGAACCAATCACTTTCCTCTCTTCCTACACGTATACATGCCTTACATCCTCGATAAAAACTTTTCACTGCTTCTAACAACTTGCCTCCCACACCATATATTCTTAATACCTTCCACAGAGCATCTCTATCAACTCTATCATATGCCTTCTCCAGATCCATATATATATATATATATATATATATATATATATATATATATATATATATATATATATATATATATATATATATATATATATATATATATATATATATATATATGTAAGAAAGTAAATTCTCGATTAATATGGGTAAAATTGAAAGTTGATGGAGAGAGGTGGGTGATTATTGGTGCATATGCACCTGGGCATGAGAAGAAAGATCATGAGAGGCAAGTGTTTTGGGAGCAGCTAAATGAGTGTGTTAGCGGTTTTGATGCACGAGACCGGGTTATAGTGATGGGTGATTTGAATGCAAAGATGAG
Source organism: Panulirus ornatus (assembly GCF_036320965.1). Classification (NCBI taxonomy): domain Eukaryota; kingdom Metazoa; phylum Arthropoda; class Malacostraca; order Decapoda; family Palinuridae; genus Panulirus; species Panulirus ornatus. The sequence goes on from NC_092250.1 coordinate 10,808,776, forward strand.
TAATGTGGCAGTTGAGGGAATAATTGGTATGCATGGGGTGTTCAGTGTTGTAAATGGAAATGGTGAAGAGCTTGTAGATTTATGTGCTGAAAAAGGACTGATGATTGGGAATACCTGGTTTAAAAAGCGAGATATACATAAGTATACTTATGTAAGTAGGAGAGATGGCCAGAGAGCGTTATTGGATTACGTGTTAATTGACAGGCGTGCGAAAGAGAGACTTTTGGATGTCAATGTGCTGAGAGGTGCAACTGGAGGGATGTCTGATCATTATCTTGTGGAGGCTAAGGTGAAGATTAGTATGAAGATTAGTATATATATATATATATATATTTTTTTTTTCTTTACTCTGTCGCTGTCTCCCGCGTTTGCGAGGTAGCGCAAGGAAACAGACGAAAGAAATGGCCCAACCCCCCCCCCCCCATACACATGTATACACATACGTCCACACACGCAAATATACATACCTACACAGCTTTCCATGGTTTACCCCAGACGCTTCACATGCCTTGATTCAATCCACTGACAGCACGTCAACCCCGGTATACCACATCGCTCCAATTCACTCTATTCCTCGCCCTCCTCTCACCCTCCTCCATGTTCAGGCCCCGATCACACAAAATCTTTTTCACTCCATCCTTCCACCTCCAATTTGGTCTCCCTCTTCTCCTCGTTCCCTCCACCTCCGACACATATATCCTCTTGGTCAATCTTTCCTCACTCATTCTCTCCATGTGCCCAAACCACTTCAAAACACCCTCTTCTGCTCTCTCAACCACGCTCTTTTTATTTCCACACATCTCTCTTACCCTTACGTTACTCACTCGATCAAACCACCTCACACCACACATTGTCCTCAAACATCTCATTTCCAGCACATCCATCCTCCTGCGCACAACTCTATCCATAGCCCACGCCTCGCAACCATACAACATTGTTGGAACCACTATTCCTTCAAATATACCCATTTTTGCTTTCAGAGATAATGTTCTCGACTTCCACACATTCTTCAAGGCCCCCAGAATTTTCGCCCCCTCCCCCACCCTATGATCCACTTCCGCTTCCATGGTTCCATCCGCTGCCAGATCCACTCCCAGATATCTAAAACACTTCACTTCCTCCAGTTTTTCTCCAATCAAACTCACCTCCCAAATGACTTGACCCTCAACCCTGCTGTACCTAATAACCTTGCTCTTATTCACATTTACTCTTAACTTTCTTCTTCCACACACTTTACCAAACTCAGTCACCAGCTTCTGCAGTTTCTCACATGAATCAGCCACCAACGCTGTATCATCAGCGAACAACAACTGACTCACTTCCCAAGCTCTCTCATCCTCAACAGACTTCATACTTGCCCCTCTTTCCAAAACTCTTGCATTTACCTCCCAAACAACCCCATCCATAAACAAATTAAACAACCATGGAGACATCACACACCCCTGCCGCAAACCTACATTCACTGAGAACCAATCACTTTCCTCTCTTCATACACGTACACATGCCTTACATCCTCGATAAAAACTTTTCACTGCTTCTAACAACTTTCCTCCCACACCATATATTCTTAATACCTTCCACAGAGCATCTCTATCAACTCTATCATATGCCTTCTCCAGATCCATAAATGCTACATACAAATCCATTTGCTTTTCTAAGTATTTCTCACATACATTCTTCAAAGCAAACACCTGATCCACACATCCTCTACCACTTCGATATATATATATATATATATCGAAGAGACGAAGCTAGGACGCTATCTCCACTAACCCCATCATATGCCTTCTCTAGATCCACAAACGCTACACACAAATCCACCTGTTTGTCTAAGTATTTCTTGCATACATTCTTCAAAGCAAACACCTGATCCACACATCCTCTACCACTTCTGAAACCATATATATATATATATATATATATATATATATATATATATATATATATATATATATATATATATATATATATATATATATATATATATATATATATATATATATATATATATATATATATATATATATATATATATATATATATATATATATGTATGTATGTATGTATATATATATATATATATATATATATATATATATATATATATATATATATATATATATATATATATATATATATATATATATATATATATATATATATATATATATATATACATATATATTGCAGAAACGCCCATACACGGACATATACATACATATATATTTCAATGTATACCTACATATACATACACATATGCATGTTGATACTTGCTTCCTTCACCCATTCCCGTCCGCACCCCGCCACACACACCACTATTCCTTCAAACATACCCATTTTTGCTCTCCGAGATAACGTTCTCGCCTTCCTCACATCCTTCAACGCTCACTGAACCTTCGCCCCCTCCCCCACCCTGTGATTCACTTCCTCTTCCATGGTTCCATCCTTTAGAAACCAATCACTCTCCTCTCTTCCCAGTGGTACACATGCCCCACATCCTTGGCAAAACTTTGAACTGCTTCTAGCAACTTACCTCCCACACCATATTCTCTCAAAAACCTCCACTTAGCATCCCCACTAACCCCATCATATGCCTTCTCTTAATCCACAAACGCTACACACAAATCCACCTGTTTCTCTAAGTATTTTTCGCATACATTCTTCAAAGCAAACACCTGATCCACACATCCTCTACCACTTCTGAAACCACACTGCTCTGCCCCAATCTGATGGTTTGTAAATGCATTCACCCTCTCAATCAATACCCATCCATATAATTTTCCAGGAATACTCTTCAAACTTATGCCTCTGTAAATTGAACACTAACCTTCATCCCCTTTGCCTTTGTACAGCAACACCATGCATGCATTCTGCCAATCCTCAGGCACTTCACCATGATCCATGCATTCATTGAATATCCTTATCACCCAATCAACAACACAGTCACCCACTCTTTTAACAAATTCCACTGCAATACAATCCAAACCCTCCGCCTTGCCGGCTTTCATCTTCCGTAAAGCTTTCACTGCCTCTCCTCTGTTTGCCAAACCTCTCACTTCGCACACCACCCCGACCAAACACCCTTTATCTGCCACTCTATCATCAAACACATTCAACAAATCTTCATAATACTCACTCCATCTCCTTCCCATTTTATCTCTGCTTGTTATTAGCTCCCCATTTGCCCCCTTCACCGATGTTTCCATTTGTTCGTCTGTCTTACGCACTTTATTTACTTCCTTCCAAAACATCTTTAATTCTCCCTGAAATTCAATGATACTCTCTCACCCCAACTTTCATTTGCCCTCTTTTTCACCTCTTGCACCATTATTATTATCAGTATTACCATTTTAGCTATCATTGGTATAATCAATTTCATAATTATTATTATCAACAATAGTAGGAGTAGTATCAGTAGTATCATTGGTACTATCATAATCACATTATCATTTGTAGTAGTAATAGTATCATCATTAGCATTATAGGAATCATTATCATAATCATTATTATTATTAGTAATAGTAGTAATAGTATTATCATTAGTATTATGGGTATCATTATCATAATCACTATTATTAGTAGTAATAGTAGTAATAGTATTATCATTAGTATTATGGGTATTATCATTATGTCTGTTATGTGCTTCTTCGGCCGACCAACGGGTAGCCTTGAACCTAGCCTCGGAGTTTGTCATGAAGGGAACAACAGATGATATTAAAGAAGTACTTAGTGATGGTAATGCAAGAGTTTGGTGATGAAGGAGGAAGAGGTTTGTGTTGTGTTAGGAGCATTTGTAAAGTGGTAGGCCTGTGTTAAGGAGAGTTAAGTTGGTTGTTGACGTGAGGCTTGGTAAGGGATGATGAATGGTCGAGCAGAGAGATGTGGAAGAATGGAATGAGTGCTTCCGAGGGGAGAGGCTTGTCCTGTAACAGGTGTTGTGTATCGCAGTTGAGGGAAGGAAAAAAAAAAAAGAATAATGTAAAATTATGGGAATTAAGGTGTTAAAGACGAGAGGGAGGGAATTCTGTAGCGCAGAGATTTGTCTACGAGTATGAAGTAGAAGAAGGTACGTAGAGTGACATAGATACGCCGACTTCAAAGCACAATGGCTTTCCACTGAGATTAAGGAAGGGAAGCATGTCTACTGAGGCTTCTCACTGAGGCACGAAAGAGTGGTATAGGACAGCGAAGCACCGAGAGGCAGCAGAGGAGAATTGTCTCCGGGTGGGCCTGGAAGTGTGGAATACTCGGGGAATATAGGAAAAATACTTTTATATAAAGGGAAGCGGAATTCTAACATGAACAAGAGAGGCGTCACCGCAGA